>NW_028262291.1:25363284-25666314 GCF_047370975.1 Nipponia nippon | reverse complement strand
CACTTCCATGGCTACCTCAAGCCACCAAGAACCACTCGGTGCACCCCTCCCTACCCCCACTCCCGATATCATTCCCCAGAACTCTCCCACCCTTTCTCGGTCACAGAGTTTCTCACACACATAACTGATCTGCCGCTGCCTGGATCAGAGGATGCCTGGCATGCTTCAGCGTGCCTGCATTCTCATGTGCCTCGCAGCACTGATGGGTCCTTTCATGGGAACAAGGAGGGGAGGCAGCAGGCAAAGTGACTGCCAGTAGCATGGCTCTGCCTCTGCTCTCTACACGGGACTCGTGTGCAGCAGTTTGGAAACCTCCAGCTTTGTTCAGCCGTAGCATGCAGCTGACAGACGAAGGAAGGGCAAGTAGAAGAAACAAGGAAAGCGGACAAGGAAAAACTCTCAAACCTGAACTTCCTCGCATGTCCCCTTATCTGAATGCACAACTAATATTTAGAAGAACTTGGATGTTGTCACAAGTTTCAACATGAGACATGGGGAATCTTTCACCAACCTGACCTCTCCCTTTGCAGGGGGTCCATACCCCTGCAGCTTTTCCCTTCCTACTTTCCCACCCCATTGTCACTGCCCTCATATTCTGCTGCTCCCCACCAACCTGCTCCCTTTTCACAGCCTGTATCTATTCCAACTCACCACATGGACTTTTGAAATGTAGGGACCAGTTACACCTCAGCCAAGCATGCTCCATCTCATGGCTAAGGCTCTCCCTGCTCCTCTCTCATGAACCCAGCAAAGCCCCTTTCCCTGCTGACTGCTGTCTCCAGCCCCCAGCTCCAGCCAACATGGACACATCACACACCAGTACAACCACCACAAGCCACTGCTCCTCACCCTTTGCTGTTTTAAGCTCAAGCTAACACAATATAACCATGCAAGTCTGAGGCGTACCCCTCCTGCTAGCAGCTGTGGTTTGCTAAGGCCTGATCCTGAAAGTCAAAGACCAGACAGAGCTCAGCTCTTCCAGTTGTCTCCCTGCACCCAGCCTACAAACTGCTGACTGGGTCCAAACAAAACAAACTGACGACCCACGTTGGGCTTCAGCCTGCCCTTTTACTGATGTGACACTTTACAGTGCTGAAATAGAAGGGTAAGCGAGAGCAGAATAACGGTACGAACCTACACTTAGGTGTCTAGAAAGCTATATGCTATTTGTACTGTTGGCAGGAGACTGACTTTATAAATAAGTCAGCACGTTTATGGGTTTGAGTGTAGCCTATATCCCTTGGATAAAACCCCTGCACACCTTCCCAGCCACAAAGGACCGTCCCAGAGAGCAGCTGTTTCAGACATTTGTCTTTTAGCAATATGAATACCCTTGGATGAAAGTCACCATCGCTCTGCGGCAGGGCCACTGACCCAGCCTTGCCAAAACCACAGCAAAGTTTTCTTTAAAGATGAGCGCTTCTCTCCCCAGAGCAACTCCCTGCCTCAGACACTAGTGCCTGTCAACTCATTTCTCTGTTGTCATCCGAAAGAAGGAATAACAAGTGAAAACCACAAACCAGGGTGGCCTGGGAAAATTTTGACAGTCTGACAAAGGAAAGCAGAGGAAATATCTCCTTGTTTATACATTTTCAGATCTTCGAATAAAAATTTCCCTGAAAAAACATCGTGACTTCCTCTAACCAGATGAAGAAAAGATGTCAGCTTGTATCTCATCAGATTTTCTAGTGTAAAAGCCAAACTAGGTATTTAGGTGGATGATGCCATTCAATGACAGTAATGTCCCTTTTGCAAAGCACAACCTGCATTTAAACACACAGACTAAACTAAACCCACCAAAAGAACAGAGTGTACAGAAACTACAAGCCACCCACTCAACCTTAGAGATGGAAAACAAATAAACCCACAAAGAGGAAAACAAATGGGGAAGGCAGCCAGAGCACGATGCCTGGCTCAGGCAGCAGCTGCAAAGCGGTGGCTATATCACAGAGCTGGTCCCCTGTGCCACCCCAGAGACCCCTCTGGGTGATGCCAGGGGTCTCAGCTGCCTCCTGCCTCTACCGTACTTCTCTTCTCTAGCACCAGAGCACATTTCTGAACATGAAGCATGCTTGCAGAGCTGCGGTGTTCCCAGACTCCCTCAAGTCCAGCAAGTACATGCTTGGTCCCTGTTAATTTAGGCACTTCAGGAAGGACAGCAAGACTGATCTGGGAAATGGAAGGGAAAGCTTGGATGAGGATAGGACAGAAGATCTCAATAAAGGGTACAACAACAGGATTACATGCAATCAACACAGGACAGAGCAAAGGAATTTACCTTAGGTATTAAGCCAACAAACAAATTCTGATGAGGATGGTCAAGCAGTGCAACAGGCACCTGGAGAGGCTGTGAAATCACCATTCATGGAGATATTCACAAATCAACTAGATATGTCCCCGAGCAGCCCAGTGTGGCTCTGAAGTTGGTCCTGCTTTGAGTGCATGGAAGGACCAGGTGATCTTCAGAGATCTCTTCCAACCTAAATTAGATTCTACAACCGTGTTTGATCACAAGTTTCCATTAAGCATTGGCATAAAACAGGAACTTGAGAGTGGCTATTTACAGTATTTAGGAAAGGAACTGTGATCAAGGTGAAGAGATCAAAAGCAGGAAGATTTGGAAATACTTTGTTATTAAAATAAACATGATCAAATAGGTTTTACTGAAATCACAGGCCAGTTGCTTGCCTGATATTCCTAACATTGCTGGATGCATCCAGGATGGGAAAGGTAGACTGGGGAGAAACAGAGCAGCACCTTCTTCCACCTTCAAGAGATGACTTTCCTTCCTACCACCCTGCCGCAGGTCGCAGAGGCGAGGGTAAGGACCTGCTCTGGGAGGAGGCAGCTCCCTGTCTGGCGCCGGCAGGTTCTGGCAGACAGGAGTGACCTCTCCTGGAGACTGCCAGCCTGGTAGTCCTGCTCCAGGGACAGCAGGAGCCCAGCTACAGGCTATGGTTGCCTCCATTTGGCCAGAGCGCGAGAGAGGCCCCCAGCAAATCTCTGCAGGCACCCCAGTGCCAGGCACATCGCCCAAGAAACACACCTCACAGCAGACACCCTCCATAACATTGTCAGTGTGCAGAAAAAGACGTCTTTTGCAAGCATGCTTGTTTTGTATTTGGCATGAGCAGGATTACCTGATAATGAAGTGCTTTCTATTTCATCCATAAATACATAGCTCTTTAAGCAGAAGTTGGCATAAAAGATATTTAAATCTGTGGGGCCTATTCCAGTTAACCTGCCATTGGAGCAGGATGAAATCCAGAAAGGTGACTGTAGAGAACAGTGACAATTACTAAAAATAGTAACCTAATTACTCATATAATTATATAATTACAAAAAAATTGGGGTCAGAAGGGACCTCTGGAAGTCATCTCATCCAAGCTCCTGCCCAAAACAGGTGTGATTAGGTGGTCAGGTTGCTCAGGGACTTGTCTGGTTCAGTTTTCATTATCTCCAGAGACAGAGATTCCCCTTTCTCACTTGGAAATGTGCATATATTTTTATGGGAACAGGCCTTATTAAAACATACTTGGTCCCATACTTGGTGGTTAATACATCCAAATTGGGATCATACATACGGTAGCAAAGGATGGTGATGGTTATGTGTATACAGTGGAAGACAGTCTCTTGCAAAGTAGCATCTCTGTAAAGGGTGATTACAAATCTGACTCTACCCAAGGGTCACGGCACATAGTTAAACATGATCCCTTAACATGATGCTGTTGCTGGGACAAATGTAATTCGTGGACCTACAAGGAGGAGAGTATCACATAATAGCAGAGAGGTGGCATTACCTCGGTATACAGTGCTGTTGAAACAGCAGCAGAAACTACTACACTACATCGAAAGAGAAACGGGTGGTTGTATGTCAGTCTTCACAGTTTAAAAACAACACAGAAATTGTCAAAAGTTCAGGAAGGAGCTTCAAGAAAGATTCAGCATCTGGAAAACATACTTCTAGCAAGAAACTTAAGAAGGTCAATCCAAGTTTATCCAACAGAAGGTCAAAAGATGACTTGAGCACTGTCTATAATTACCAACACAAGAAGAAATGACTAATATTAGGGCTCTTTAATCAGGCAGAGAGAAAAAAAACAAAACAAACAGGAACATAATTTGATGTGGTGGTTGGAAACAGAAGCCAAGCAAATTCAAATGAACTAGAGGGAGCACCGTTTTAACAAAAGCCATTAACCATTAGAACAATTTACGTAGGGATGGGGTAGAGCTTCCACAACTTGAGGTCCTGAACTGAAGACGAAGCAGCCTTTTTTCAAAGTTACATTGTATCTCAAGAAATGTTGAAGCAGAAATTATTGAGTGAGATTCATTGTCAGAACAGATAATCATGAAGTTCCCTCTGGTCTTAAAAATATGAAAAGTGCCCAGGAAGAACAGTGGAGACCTCTGAAAGCACTGAAAGACATCAGAGCAAATTGTGCTGTGTTATGGAAGAGATTTTAATTACTATTAGAAGTTACAAAAGAAAGTGAAATCTTATTTTTAAAAGGCACAATTTCTTTAATGAAGATGAAAAATCCAGTGAGAAAATCCTTCTTGCAGCTGCCAACAACTAAAGGAAAGAGAAAGAACATTTGTAGAAAACAAAAAAGAGGACACAGAGCCATATTCCTTTTCTGCACAACTTGAACGTAAATCCAAAATGAAGTCAATCCAGATTAATTTTGGTGCAACTGAGAGCAGCATCTAGCCTCTCCTTTTAAGCAAATAAGGCAGAGTTTTGTACTCTCATAAAATCAAACACAGAAAACAAAGAAAGGTGTAAGAATTACAATCTAGAGATTGCTAAATGTCTTTGGGTATGCTCTGCCCAGTTTTTGAGAGCTGGCCTTGTGCCTTGTGTTTTTGCATCTTTGCAGAGGCTTTGTGGATGCAGAATACCACCAAACCAGCCACTTTGTGCTGGTGCCAGTGATAACTCATGGTCTCAGGCTGCAAGAGGGCTGGCAGAGAAATGGCTGGGAAGCATGCTGTTTTGATGTGAAACCAGATGGTGTTTCAGTGGTGTTTTGCTTTGAGATTTCTGGGTTCACTCAAGTCTAGGAAACTTAGGAGGAGGGCAACTATAAGCAGATGAAAACATACCCAACTAACAAACAAAAGAGTTTGCACAAGCTCCCCTGTGCACAGTCTGGGGAGAAACGTACCCTCGTGCCTGCCCGCTGGAGCCGCATTGGGACCCAGAGCGGGGAACCCATGCCGTGAGTGAGGACACATGGACAGTAGAAGATTTACAAACCCAGCTCCTCTGACAGATGGGAAAGGAAACAGGAACTCAAAACAGAAAAATGCTTTACAGAAGATGTTTTTTTTTCAAAATAAATCCCAAACAACTACCAGCTGGTTTTCATTTCAGCCTACAGATGAATAGGTTTTGAGCAGAAAAGCAGCAACAGATGCCTCGATGCTGCTCTGCAGGAAGCAGAGAGGCAATCGTCTGCACCGGACTCACCCCTGGGACATCTGACCCCAGGGGTTGTGCCATGTCAATCTGGCCTGGGGCAGGGGAGCTGCACCCTGCCGATGCCTGTTGCTGCTTCTTTCCCAGCCCTGGGGTGCATCCCTCTGGGGAGGTGTGGGACATGGCTGGGCTGTGGGAGCTGAAAGAAAAGGCTGTCCCTTCCTTTCACACCCTCGGAGCTGCTCATGAGCCTGGCAAGGGCAGAGGGAGGCACAAGAAGAGAGCTGGCTTGGGATGGCCACAGGAGGCAAGCCTTTCACAGGTCCCCTGCAGAAGAGAGGACAGGGCCTGTGCTAGGCTCTCAGCAGTCTTTTCAGAACAGAAAGCAAAGCTGGTCTGCCAGTTACAGATTTTACCTACTCAACTCCACATAGTTTTTCACAACTTACACATAAGGAAAAATGGCAGAGGGCCATAGGCTCTCAGGAGGCATGTCACCTTCCTCCACATGCAACCAACCTCCACATGCACCTTCCTCCACGCACTAAAACCTACCTATCCCAGCAAAGGGAGGAAGCATCCCCTGAGACCAGCTCTGCACAGGCCCTGCTATACTCACTCCGAGAGCCTCTCTGCTTGGGCTTCAAAACTTTTGGACCACAAGGGTTCAAGTTACACCAAGTGACAACGACATGCAGAGCCCTGGACACAGTCCAGCCAGCCAAACCTGAGCACCCCCTTCCCAGGACTTACCACCTCTCAAGCCACCATCCTCAGCCACAGGGGTCTGCCCAGCGGAGCAGCAGCAGCCTAGGCAGCTTCAGCCGTGAAGCCAGCAGTGGGAAGCCAAGCAAGTAGTGAATTGGCTTTGCAAGATGGCTGCACATTTCCTTTATGTCCAAGGACCACCCCTGTGCCAAGAAGGGGGCCTGGGGGCTGGAGCTGCTTTCATGGCTTTTGCAGGGCCTACAAAATCTGCTCTCCAAGGGGCTGTATATAAGGAAGCTGCACCAGCCAATTAGTTGCAGCAGGGCCTTCGTTTCCTTCAGCCCCTGAGCAGGAGGCAACAGGTGGGTTGAGGTTGGGACGGGGCACATGTGTGCGTGCTATGGAGGTAACCTCATCCTTTCTGAAGTCTAGCCCGCCATTCCTGTTTCACGGGACTCTTCCTGGGGCAGCTGGCCCTACGGGTGCTGCAGAGTCGTTTGATATCTGCTGGAGCTGGGGTCAAATGAGGAGAGGCAATGCAGGCAGGGATTAGCACAGCGGGTTTGTGGCAATCACCGTCGCTCATGAGGGCGGCCTCCTGTGTGCTTTCCAGCCATTCCCACCCGTGCCACGGTCAGCATCCTTTAGTGCTAAGCTTAGATCGTAAGCTTCCTGGGATGGATGCCACGTGAATTTGTATATAAAACAGAGGGAGAGCACATACGTGCTTTATATAAACAGATATCGGAGTAAGGAATTCTACCACAGTTAACATATCTGCAGGTCAACGAGAGTCCTTGTTATGATTGCAAATGATTTCTCAAGTACAGTTCTTCACATCAAGGAATGTGCATTTTAAATATCTGTAACGTATTGTGCACAAATACATCACTATGTAAACAGTACACACACACACATCCCCCTCGATACTCCTGTATTACGTAGTTACATTTACCTTGTGCTCTCTCCTGGTCAACAATCTTCTAAAAGCCCGCACACTTCTCAGCCATCCTGTTCCAAGAGCAGCCTGGACTTGCTAGTTAATGGCACATCAGCTTGTTGTGACAAATCAAGAGGATTGATTAGCTTTTTATGCTTCGGGAAAAGGTGGTTATGGTTTCTTTGAGACTAAATAGTCCCGTTTCTCTGACTGCTCCTGTCACAGAACAGCTACCTGGCACAGAAAGCTGACAACCCTGGTGAGGGAGAGGGCCAGAGAGGAATGCAGGAGGAGCAGGCAGTAATTCTTGCACTTGTTTAGAGCTGGACTAAAAATAGAGGTTCTTGAACCTGTCTCACTGTAAAAAGCCTGCATAATTCAGACAAGTTTTACCAGTAAATTGCAGCTATAAAGGAAAAACCCCACAGCCTTAAAAGGTCTCTTGAAGCCCATCCAAAACAGTGTTCTGTCCAAGTGCCCTGTACGAGAGGGCGGAGGAGGAGAGGGTGGGAAAGCAGATGCTAAAGGCAGCTCTGGCCTGGCGGGGAAAGAGCAAAGTTTGCCCCCCACCTCTGAGCTATGCCTACCGCCGGGACAGCATGTTCGAGCGCTCTGGGCTCAGGACAAGAGGCAGTCCCTTGCTTACTCATTTCTGTACTGCCACCCCCAGTACATGCGCACGCCATGTACTGCCTCTGCCTTGGGAATTGACTTCTACCAAGGGAATTGCGGGAACTGATGATGAGGAATCTTTGCTTGCCAGACTGCAATGCAAGCCTTTTAAGAGAAGTTCTCCCCCTAATTTTATGCAAGTGTCCAAAGACAAAAGCAAACCTTAAGTGCATTTGCAGGAAAAAAAAAACAAATAGAACACCCAGATACGCAGACATCACTCCTCTGCTTGCTCAGGTAAGACCTTCCCTTTGTTTCTGCAACCCTGGGGGTGTAAGGAGTTGACATTCTCCATCAGTCTCCTGTCTTCAAGCCTAATTTCTGTTTTTCTCTCCCTTTATTCCCTAAGCCCCTGCTTGCTTCCTCCTTCCTTCTTACAGTCTGCTCTCAACATTTCCTCAACACAACAACAGAGGCAGTGACCTTCTGCAGAAGATGATGTAGTCAAGGGTGAACTCTGGCAAAGCTCATCCCCTTCTCATTTGGCCTATAGTTTCCCCACAAGTACTCAGTATTAATTCACCAACTACCACTTTTAGATGTGCAGAGATGCAAACCTCCTTTAACTCCAAATGTTAAATCCACTACATAAATTCGACGTCTTAAATGCTCCCATCACGAGACGAAGAGCAGCACCTATCCCTGAAAATATAGGTGAGAGACTATAGCTGAGCCAAGATGAAAAAGATGGGTTTATTCATAGAATCATAGAATCATAGAATGCTTTGGGATGGAAGGGACTTTTAAAGGTCATCTAGTCCATCCCCCCTGCAATGGGCAGGGACATCTACAACTGGATCAGGTTGCTCAGAGCCCCATCCAGCCTGGCCTTGACTGTTTCTAAGGATGGGGCATCTACCCTCTCTCTGGGCAACCCGTTCCAGGGTTTCACCACCCTCATTGTAAAAAATTCCTTCCTTATATCCAGTCTGAACTCTTTTAGTTTAAAACCATTACCACTTGTCTTATCGTTACTGGCCCTGCTAAAAAGTCTGTCCCCATCTTTCTTGTAAGCCCCCTTTAAGTACTGAAAGGCTGCAATAAGGTCACCCTGCAGCCTTCTCTTCTCCAGGCTGAACAGCCCCAGCTCTTTCAGCCTTCCCTCATAAGAGAGGTGCTCCATCCCTCTGATCATTTTTGTGGCCCTCCTCTGGACCCGCTCCAACAGGTCCATGTCCTTCTTGTACTGAGGACTCCAGAGCTGGACGCAGTACTCCAGGTGGGGTTTTACCATAGCAGAGTAGAGGGGCAGAATCACCTCCCTCGACCTGCTGGCCACGCTTCTTTTGATGCAGCCCGGGATACGGTTGGCCTTCTGGGCTGTGAGAGCACATTGCTGGCTCACATCCAGCTTTTCGTCTATCAGTACCCCCAAGTCCTTCTCAGCAGGGCTGCACACAATCCCTTCATCCCCCAGCCTGTATTGATACCGGGGATTGCCCTGACCCAAGTGCAGGACCCGGCACTTGGCCTTGTTAAACCTCATGAGGTTCACACAGGCCCACCTCTCCAGCCTGTCCAGGTCCCTCTGGATGGCATCCCATCCCTCAGGTGTGTCAACTGCACCACTCAGCTTGGTGTCATCTGCAAACTTGCTGAGGGTGCACTCAATCCCACTGTCTATGTCATTGATGAAGATATTGAACAGCACTAGCCCCAGTACGGACCCCTGAGGGACAGCAGTCATCACTGTTCTCCATCTGGATGTCGAGCCATTGACCATTACCTTCTGGATGTGACCATCCAGCCAATTCCTTATCCACCGAACAGTCCACCCATCAAATCCATACCCTTCCAATTTAGGGAGAAGGATATTGTGGGGGACCGTGTCAAAGGCCTTACAGAAGTCCAGATAGATGGCATCTGTAGCTCTTCCCTTGACTGATGTAGTCACTCCATCATAGAAGGCCACTAGGTTGGTCAGGCAGGACTTGCCCTTGGTGAAACCATGCTGGCTGTCTCGAATCACCTCCCTGTCCTCCATGTGCCTTAGCATAGCTTCTAGGAGGAGCTGTTCCATGATCTTCCCAGGCACAGAGGTGAGGCTGACAGGTCGGTAGTTCCCAGGGTCCTCCTTTTTACCCTTTTTAAAAATGGCTGCAATATTTCCCTTTTTCCAGTCCCCAGGGACTTCACCTGGCTGCCATGACTTTTCAAGTATCATGGTGAGTGGCTTAGCAACTACATCAGCCAATTCCCTCAGGACTCTGGGATGCATCTCTTCAGGACCCATAGACTTGTATACATTCAGGTTCCTCAGGTGGTCACGAACCTGATCTTCTCTTACAGTGGGAGGACCTCTGCCCCCCTGATTCCTGTCAAATGGCCCATTGACTCGGGAGGTGTGAGGAAAGTTGTTGCCAGTGAAGACTGAGGCAAAAAAGTCATTGAGTACCTCAGCCTTCTCCTCGTCTGTTGTTACCAGCTCGCCACTACTGCTCATCAGAGGGGGTACGCATTCCTTAACCGTCCTTTTCTGGTTAATGTACCTGTAGAAGCCCTTCTTATTATTCTTCGCATCCCTTGCCAGGTTCAGCTCCAGCCGAGCATTCTCCAGCCGAGTATTCTCCAGTTGAAAGCACTGAGGAGCTTTTAGTAGTCATGAGGGTGCCCAAGCTTTACTACATAAGACACATATCAAAACTGACCTCCGTGGCAAACCTGCATGAGAGTAAATCCATCTCTGTAGTGAAGAGGAATGTCTGTGACAAGGCAGTTGGCACTTCAGGCTGTGAATGCAGGAGTGCCTGGGTGGAAGGGCATCTCTGTGACTCAAACCTGTTGCTGGGACCATTAAATGGCCCTTTCAGCTTTCCCTGCAACCATTTGGAATGCTCTTTGGCACCCTTGGCACCAGCCCTACCTGATATGGAGACGCTTTCATCTCCATTCACACCAGGAATATGTATTGAACTAGTAAATCATCAGCAGCTTTCCCAAGGCTCCAGCTGCCACAGCAGGCAAGGCACCAAGGCAGGAGGGAGCCAAGACAGCAAGGCAGTGAGCCAGGTGCGGCTGCCCCCTCCATGGGACTGCAGGTACCAGCCCCGCTACCCCTCTTGGTCTTGGCAGCCTGGGCCCTGCCATGCCCTGGGTGTGCTGCCATGGTGCAGTGCCTGGAGGCATGCAAGGGAAGATGCTGCTGGGGTTTCCCACCCGAGACTCCAGTACCGTCACACAGTCAGGTGCGTTTACAGGAGGCAGATCAGATTTTTACATTAAAGATCCACCTAGAAATAATGGGGGAAGCCCAGGCAGGGAAAACAAGCATGGTGACATTCAGCAGACCAAAACGCTTCCACCTTCATGATAAATGAATTAGTCTGGAGCCAGTGAGCGGAAGCATCCCAGCTCCCTGCAGCAGAGTGAGTCATCCTATACTCTTCCCACAGCAAAATTTAAAACATTCCCCACTCGACAGCCAAACACATCTGCGGAAACAGAGAGTGAAACAGAATTGACAGGAGCTGGTAGGGAAGGGCTGCCATTTGGTTTTTGATGGGACCCTTACGCAAACAAGTTAAAGGAGCTGTATTTCATTGGAAAAGTGTAACTGCCCTACTGGTGTTGAGAGGATGTCACACAACTGGTAAGTCATGTTTACTGGCATTTTTCAGGCAACAAATGCACAAGTCACAAGACCCTGACAGTGCACTGATGGAGGTCAACAAAAGCCACGAGGATGGTCTAGTCAGCCTTCAAGCTTGTAATAATGAGAAACGTGTGCTACCTGCTTGCCTCCAGCTGAGTCTCCTTTCCTCTCGCGGAGCCAGTGAAATTAAATAGGGAGAATAAGATTGGCTAATATTCCCTAAAGGCTTGTTTCCATCCACACATTAACGTATCCAATCAGTTCTGTTACTACCGGGCTTTACCCTTGTAAATAAGACACCAGAACTTAGCAGCATTATGTCATTTCCCATATCACCCTGAAATGTTTGTTGTGACTGGCAAAACACATGAATTTTGCACATCGGAAAAATATACAATTGGGTTTCAGGTGGCAGGAGAGAGAGAAAAATGAACGGGTACCATTGTATTCTTGGTGAAGTACAACAATTTCCCTCAGCACAGCGAAGAATTTATTATTATGCTGCTGTTTGGCCAGGATCAATGGATCCAAAACTACCTCAGGTATCACACGCTCAACAGGCTTCCTGCATAGTACTTGCTCGTGAACCCCTTCTGATCTGCATTTCAGATGCCTGGTTTTGAATGCAAGAGATATCAATAGATCAAGACCAGACCAAGTGGTCTTCAAATGCACTCTGACAAATGCTGGAGGACAGCAAGTCATCACGAATGTAGCAATATTTTCCTAAATTCCTCCTATGTCAACCTCTATCAGGCCCCAAGATCTCTCATGCTACCTTCCATCCTTCTGTCGGCTGTTTCTCCCTTGCCTGTCACCCTTTGCCCAGGGAAATCAGGCAGTAGGCCACCACACATATTATTCCTAAGATATTTTAAAATTGATTTAGAACCGGTGAAAGATGACAGCCCCAGAGCCCAAAACAGATCACTGAGATAGAGCAGTAGGGCAAGCTGCCCAGATACTGCCCGTTACCAAAATGCCTTCAGGGAAAGGAGGAATTTAATCTTCATGGCCTGCTCCATGTTTGCTTTCCTGGGAATGCCAATTAGTGTTCAATGTGGCATTTTCTAAAGCATAACTTTGAACAGTTTATGAACTCGGCGAAGATCGTGAACTCACCAGAGACCACCGAGTGGCCATGAGATGACTGTCAGCAAGGATTTTTGGACACAATTAGCCGAGGTCACATTCTAAGCAGTGACTCAGAAATGAGTGGCTCTCTCTTTTTGCCAACCTGCTTCTTGCCTCCTAATGATTGCTAAATCGAATCTGAAAACATCCACACTGATGACAGGAACAAGAGCTCTGATTCCTGGGAACAAGTGTTGATGACAAGGGAATCACTGGTTTAGCAAAGGACTGGTTCCTGGGCTCTGCTCCATCAGATGAATGTTTCCTTATTATGTCCCCAAAATCCCCTGGGCAGGGGAACATGCAGTAGAAGCACACTCAGTTATTTTTCAGAGACTTTCCCCTCTGGGCTGTCAAAGATCTGAAGGATCTGGCGACCAGCCCACTCTTACTCTGATAAATGCTATTTGCAACTAAAAATGGATTAAAATAGCCTCTGAAAGCTTGTCTGAAGGGGAACAAGCAGTCTTGTTCAGAGATGCCATTAACAAGAAGATGTGGAGAGGGCTATTCTGAGGGCTGCTTATTTTTGGGTTTCACCCCACTTTGTCATATGCCCTGACCAAAGCAGAATAAGGAGATTATAATTAGCACTTGGGGCACTGTCGATGGAAGCAGCAAACAGGCCCTGGCCAAAATTCAAACTGAAGGTTCCTCTGGTTCTTCATCCATTCCCCTCCCCATGATACAGTCCTAGGGAATCTGGGCTTTGGCCACTGTGTCCATCAGAGAGCACGGATTCTCCACTGACCACAAAAAGGCAATACATCAGGAGCTAGGCGCAGCTGTCTTTTTTTTTACCCACATGATCCTGCTCTCGGTCTTTCGGAAATCCAAATTTTCCCTTCACATCTAGCTGGAAGTGAAGGAGAGAGCCAGAGTGCCAGAGTTTTAAAGGTTAACAGAGGGAAAGTGCCAATTTCCCACTATCATTTTTAATCACTAAATATCCATATGCAATTAAATGGTCTAACCGGGAGGGAGAGGTGAGCTGAGGCTGCTAGGAGCCGGGTGCAGAGTGAAAAAAAAACGGAGCCTGTGGTCTTAGAAGACAAGCTGGGTGGCAGCGGTAGGGCAGGATTTCCAAAAGCTCATCCCACTGCTGTAAAACAGCAGCTGACAACAGTGGTGGGCGTTTTGCCATGCATTGCACTGAGAGCAGAGTGAGTGTCTGGGCTCAATGTCCACTCCAAATGCAGGAGCTTTTGCTGTCGCCAGGATTAGCTGTCACAGCTCAGCTCTCCGAATTAATGCTTCTCAGATGGGACAACCCCACCAGAGCCCAGATAGGCCTAAAAAGAGGAAGATGGGGATCCTGCCTTCGTCTGCTGAGGTGGTTGGTCTGTACCCCCACCTTGTCACCACCACAAGTCTCCAGCCCATAGACCAGGCGCTCGTTACAGTCTCAACAAACTGCTTGTTAACTTCCCGACCTCCTGGGGGTTAGGTTAGTGTACCTTGTCAGAGGTCACAGCATCATTGCACAGAGCAATATTCAGGCTTCACAGTGAGGTGAGGTTCCTAGATTCATCTGAGTTTTGTACTAAGAAACTCCCTGCTGCAGCAAGGACCTAGGACACCGGGGATGCTCTTAATCTCTCACATTTTGTTCCTGCAGCACCTCAAAGTTGTGGTGACTTTTGGTGCTATAGGTCTGAAGTTGGTTTGAAATAAAAGCACTGTGGGCAGAAGGTGATCCATGATCCACGGTGGGAAGGATGCAGGGCGCCGGTGGGAAATTCTCATGTGCCCTTCTAGACGTTAGAGTACCCTACTCAATGGCAAGCCTTCTTTAAGGTGCACCATGACTCAAGAGCTATGCTGTCTTTCCCAGTTTTCCACAGTCTCCAGTCTCTTTCTAGGCTACACGGTATTGTAAAAAGTGTACATGACCAGCTTTTTCATCTCCTAGTTGATATTCTAATAATCAGCAAGCCATGAACAAAAATTTCAGTTATTGCTGATACTAATACTGCACCTAAGGTGGCAAGCTTACTACTGCTTAATAGCAACAGCCTCCTGCCTCTGTGTAAATATATTTTTTCATTGTAAGACTTCTGCTTTACACATTCATTGGTTAAAAAGAGATTCATATTACAAATAAGGAATTAACAAATTATACCTGTGTATGTAATGAATCATAAAGGAATGTACAACATTCTTCCTTGAAAGCATCACGGGTTACTGTAAGGAACTTATAATACGTTAGATGTTCATTTTGCACATCATCATAATCCTTACCTTCCTCCTCCAGCTATTTGCTGAAATGATCCTGTGCACAGTCCTCCTTTTGAGATAGATTTGCAGCTTGTGGCTCTCTGCCCCGGAGTTCATGCTCCTCTGCTCCATTGACTGATCTACTAGGATCCTCCCAAACATGCTTTCTGAATTGAAATCTCCTTTCTTTTTTTTTCTCTCACAGGCAGGTGAGCAGTAAAATAATATATTGACATGCATGTACTCAAAGTCCAGGGGATCATGGCCCAGATGAAAAGCAGATGTCACATCCAGTTTCCCTGCTTAGAAATCCACATAAACCCTTGCATAAAGAATAAAAAATACAAAATACCGTTAGTTTTCCATTGCCTTTCAGTTAACTGGAATAAACTTACAAAGAGGCATGGTTCATAGAGTGGGTAAATATAAAGGGTCGTTTCAAAACCTGCTTGACACCCATTGTCATAAACACTGATGATACGCTGAAATGTGTCTTCCAAAGGGGCCATAATCAAAAGTTTTTCATCTGACAGAAGGTATTTCCTGCCTTAGATGTTTCAAACCCCTGGAGCCTGCATCAGCGTTGACCTAGAGATTTCTCCCTTGGCACTATTATTGCTGTCACACTCTTGTATCACACTAACATCCACAATGTTTCTGGTTGTGAACAAGCTGCAGCATTTTTAACATTTCCTCTGTGGTACATCATCCTCGTTGACATTTTTGTTGACTTCTAAAGTTGGTGTGTGACTGTGGACCTGGGCAGCTCTCAGAGCAGTCCACAAACGTATGTTCTTAAGGGATGCCGCCATGGCCGTTGGATCTACCGGGGCCGTGTGATTTCCACGTGCATTTTCTGCTCCTGGGGGATGGACACTTGCTGCTGCTCCTCCTTACTGTATAGCTGAAAAAAATGTGACACTGAGGTTTCATGTCACCAATAATAAACTTTGTGTTGCAATTGGCACTAAAAATAGCTGAAGTCATGTAAATAAGAACAGTCGTAACAGGCAGACAAACTAAAATTATATTGTGGCACCTGATTTTCATGATGGAGCTTCTAGGAGAAGCTTCTCAAGGACCAGATTATCACGCATTAAAAAAAAAAAAACACTACAAAAAATAACTCTCCCAAGCTTCAACTGACACAGATTAGTTACCCCTCCAGCCCACAGACCATCAGCCACCACTGTGAGAAAAAAGCTATGGTGATTCTCTTTCAGTGACGCCTCTGTGTTCCCAAATCGACTCCTTCTGATATGAAGCTGCTAGAAAGTCATGATTATTTTTTAATAGTTGATGCATTTCCCCTCTCTTTTCCCAGCCTACCGAGAATACTGGAATCCCATTTTCAAGCTTTTTCTTTCCATAAACAAGAAGTGTGGAAAGTGTTACAAAAACAAAAGCAGAGATTTTTTTCCAGACCAGAGGCTTCCAGGAGCCAAGAGAGTAAGAAAAAAAATCCTCAAATAGCAGATTTACAGTCAAATTGCAAGAGCTGGGACTCAGAGCTGAGTTACAGTGACATGAGTTACTGTGAGTAACCGGCCACGCGCACAGGACAAGCCAGGGCTATTGCAAAGCAAATGAAATTAAGCTTAGCCCGTGATGAAAGAGGGTAAGATGATCAGCTCATCCTGGGCTGCAGCACGTACACGCAGACAGCTGTGCCAAGTCAGCAGCTTCACTGTAAGTTACAATGGCATGGCAAAATGATGGAGCATGGGAGATGGGAGCCCCTGGCAACCTGGAGCCCTTCAAAGCAAACCATCCCTTAGGGATGTCTTTGTCACCAAGGGCCAGAGCAAGCGACAGAAGCAGGAGAGACGATGGTGTGGCACCGCTGTGCCTTTCCAGAGCAGGCTGGGGGTGTGCCCCTCGAACCGGCGCCCCGGGCAGCCAGGGGAAAGGGGCTGTGGCAGCAGGCAGAGCGTGCAGCCAGGGGAAAGAGTTGTTGCTGCAAGAGGAGTAGTCACAGCCCCAGGGTTCGCTCCCTCTGCCCTCTCACATGTCCCCTCCATCCCTTTCCCGTGCCACCCCCAGCCAAGCCCTCCCTTTTATGCTTATCTGTTTCCCTCTACAAAAATATTCCCTCTCTGGCTTTACATCAGCCACCTCCTGTCCCCATGCAGCCAGGTTAAACAGCAGCAGTGACACACCAGCTGTACTGCAAATGCCTCCAAAGGCAGCCTGGCTTTGGGAAGATGGAAAGCCAACGCAGAAAGCAAATTCCCTGAAGTCCCCCTGGTCCGCAGCCCAGAAGCAGCACTTCATCATTACTGTCGTGATGGCTCTCAGAAAATGTTTGAGGCATGACAGGAGCCATGCACAGCACCAAACACATCATGTACTGGCACAAGATAAATGAGCTACTCTTCCCCTGAACTCCCCCAGCCTACCGGCTATAATAGAAAGCAAAGCTCAGCCCTAGAGAGGACAAAACTATATCTGCCCAGTACCACAGGAGAGGCTTATGGTGGTGGGACAAGTGCCCCACAGCACCCAACTCATTCCAGCAATCCCTGCCTGTGCCCACAGCTGGTTCCGGTACAGATGAGCTGCTGGGCTTTCATTTTACAGGGTGGTTGACTCTAAATGCTAAAAATTGTCCTGGAAACTTCCTCACTTGAAATGTCAAAGGGACATTTTAGCAGAAGTGCCCACCTCAGCTTGTGGTCGTGGCAGGGCCTGGTGCTGGGGATGTCCCATAGCCGTGTTTTATCCCCAGTCCCCCCAGCCTGATCCCGGGGCTGACAGACCTCACTCACTTCACAGGGCTTTTTGCAGCAAGGAGACAGGTCTAGAAATCAGCGGCAAGAAACGCACAGCAAGGGAAATATTTTGAGATAGGCTAAGAATAGAGCTCTGACCCTGCTCATTTATATATAGCGAGGTCTATACATGCACTTACTGGCAGCATGTCAGCATAGGGGCAAAGACGTCCCTGCGACACGCGCAGAGAGGGGAAAGCTGAAAGAGCAAAATTGCTGGGTGCAGCTGCCAGGCAGCCCCAAAACAGCGGCTCCCAAGGGCAGAGGGGCAGCAAGCACAGCCACTCCACGGGCAGAGGCAGCAGCCCCTGGCACAGAGCACAAAGTCACGGCACACACGGCTCCCACCTCAACAGCCCTGCAGGCACCTTCTTCTCGAGGACATCAGATGGGCCCATGTTAAGGTGCACGACAGGGAGGAGGGGAGCGACACCAGCTCAGGGCTGCAGCTGGAGCGGTGACTTCTGCCAGGACTTGGGACATCTTTAGGGGTCCCTTGGGAGCAGTTGCAGAGTGGGAAAGAAGGCACGGTGCTGTGCAGCAAAAATGTGGAAGCTATAGACCTTGCAACAGGGGTGCAAACTCCAAGCGCAAGACTTCTGGCTCATGGCTAACAGCTGAGCTGCACAAAAGCAAACCCTTTCCTTTCACCCCACTGTCCCCAAACACTCACACTCCATTCTGGCACTTCATCCAACCTCCTGTTGCTTGAGATTTTATCATGATCACTCAAGACACATTTATCACTATCTTTAAATGCCAGCCTTTGGCTTTGCACAAGACTCTCAGTTTCTGCTCAGGAAAGAAAACACATTTCTAGTCCTCCTGTGTACAGAAAAGTGCTTGAGACTATTGACCTAATTGTACCCAACAGGATACAAGCTGTATCTGGAAACAAGGAAAAGGAACCAAAATGCATTCTTTGTTTAGTCTCAGAACTTTTTCTGCACATAATTCATGTTTTTCACAGCCTGGAGTCATGGCTGAGCAGGCAAGGCTGAGTGGGGCAGATTGCTTCCACGTCCTCTATGCAGAAGTGAACCAGGTGTCTGATCCTGTTACATCAGGATATCGCTCTGCTGAGCCCGTATATAGAGTAATCCTCTCTCTTGCCTTAGGCCTCTTGAGCCCTTCCTGTGCCCACGGTATTAAACGCCCCAGAAGAATTGCTTTTAAAAATCAACAGGATTACAAATCTCCGAGCTATTCAAAGCCCTGTACCCTTCCTCGATACCATGTTGCCCATAAGGTGTGTACCACAGACCTCCGTTGGCCGAGACCAGACCCGGCCTCATAAACACCTCCTGAGATGCTTGTGAGCTCTGGAGCTGGTTTTGAAATCATCTCCCTCCTCTGGGATGCTCTGAGCTGCCATGAAAGGCTTAAATAGTTGTGCACTGTGCTGCTTCACCACCAGCTCCCCACATGCTGCTGCTGTGCTAAGGGGTGGCTGCAGTTAGCAGCAAACAGAGCTACACTCACAAATAGCCCAGTGGCATGTCAATGCCGAGCTCCTAGGTATCTTCCCACCCACGGACAGGCATAGCCTAGAATTAGGTTCCCAGGGCTTACTTTACAAGACAGGGAAGTTGTTAGCTTGTTAAGGTAGCAGCAGAGCAAGCTGGAAGTCAGCTAAAGTAGCTAGCAGGAGTGGCCAAGGGGAAGGGCTTAGGTGACAGCCTCTGGGCTAAGAGCAGCAAGTCTCTCTCCTCAGGACAGCGAAGCTTGAGACTCTGCCTAGGGTGACAAAACTGGGCACAGAGCTGCAGCCAGGGGCTTCACAGTCGCTTCTGGCTACGCTGCCCTCCAGGATGTGGGGGAATCAGGTTTATTCCCAGAGCCAAATCAGGCAGAGTAAAGACTGAACACAAGTCTTCATTTCTGTCCCTCCAAAGGTTAATGCTCTATCCGCTGGAGTGGCAGATAAAATCACACACAAATGCCATTGTTTGTTGACATTTATCTGAGGTCTCTTCTAGGAGACCTGGTCTGAGGACAGTTATGGGTTCAGGCCAGTCCTCTCTCAGACTTCAGACAGCACTGCTGGGCAGACAACCAGAAACTTGATTGCCATGAATAGCTGAGCATCTATAGGTTTAAGCTGGAGTGATTGTGACACTTAAATGTTAGGTACAGATTCCTAAAGACATGGTGGGCCCTGTTTTGGCTTTAGGCCTTCAGGACTAGGAAGTGCTGACTTTGGGGTGGATGTTCAGCCTTAGCTTTGCCCTCTGAGCTCTGGCAGTACAACAGATTCAATAGCTGGTATTGACATGACTAACTCCATTGCCTGTACTAAGCAGATACCTGAATATAAAATGCATAAATAAAACAAAAAGGAAAATGTATTAAAAAAACAAATACATAAATAGAATTAATATAGCTCTGTAAATGATGAATTAAATTACTAAATAACAGCTTCTGGACCCAGCTGGTTCTGGGATCCTGTTTTCTGAGGCTATGCCCTAAATAATAAACCTGCCCAGAGCTGAGCAGGCTGGAGTGTCCCGCACCCGCAGTGCGGCTCCAGCACAGCCCTGCCAGTCGGTCCAGGGGAAGCAAGAGCCACTCTCCTTTGGCCACAGTAGCCCCAAGAGGTCTGTGGAGGCTCCAGGGCCATTTTGAAAGCTTCTGCCACTCTGCACAGCTGCGCACACAGCTTCTGCACCCTCATGTACCACATGTTCATGTGTAGGGGAGCTTGCCAGGATAAGACAGAATACATCCCTAATGCACAGTGCAATCCCCTTTGTTGGTAATACAGGCAAGGTCTACTGATCCAGATGACTTTCTTACCTGAAGGTTGTACTGGTCCATGGATAGATCCATCGTGTCTGGGCTTGGACCCCCTGTCACACCAGTTCAGAGCAAAGTTGTTCTGCTGCAAGCTGGTCCTCCATGGAGAGTGCGACATGCTTCAAACCACATTGCTTCCTCGCTAAATATCAGCACCTCCTGGGAGCTGTTTCCCACGAATGGCTTCCTACCCGGGAGGAAAGCCCTGGATCAGACTCGTGGAAGAAGAATTACATCCAGCCCCAGCCTGCTCCCCCAGCTTCATGCCCTGCAGACAGGACACCGAGGTGCATCAAGTGTGCACATTGCTACGGTCAGGCACAAGGCTCTTGGGAAAGGAAGCGTGCAGGCACAGAGGGCGAGCTGTGCTTCCCACTCACACAGAGACTCTGGCAGAAGCAAGAAAAAAACACTAACCACGTCACTCATCTCATCACAAAATCCTCTCTGCTGAACGCCTTGTTAAAAGCAGAACTCAGAAGCAAGTGAGAAGCAGCAGCCTTAGGTCCGCCATGCACTGCCCCACCTGTACTTTGCACTTCAGAAGCCAGTATTTGGTTTTATTGCTAAAGATACAAAGATATGTGCATTCCCACTGCATGAAGAGCATTTTGTTCTTTGCACTGATCGATAATCAGCGAGCAAGCAGAAATCCCTCTTCTAAAAGCCTTTTTGGATCCCTGTCTGCTGGAACCTGATATGTGAGGAGCTGAGGGTTTATGCATTTGGTCTCCAGGGAACATTGCACAGAGGGAGAGCTGCCGGCCATTAAACAACAAAGCCAGATCGCTGGGACACACAGAAAGGATTAACAGGCACCATCTATCTTTTGGATTTTATTTGCTGTCTCCTTGTCCCAGGACAGCTAACTGCAAAGGAAGCCTGACCTCAGCTCAGATATGGCCCTGCATGGGGAGCACAAAAGGGGCCTTGAAGCAGGCTCAGTGGTATGACCGAGGGCGAAACAGATTAACAGAGGACACTTTTTCATGTGCATTACCATGCTGCCCACCTGCACAGCAAGACTCCCAGGGCCCAACCTGTCCTTCGTAGTTCTTCCACGGCCTGAT
This sequence comes from Nipponia nippon, assembly GCF_047370975.1. NCBI lineage: Eukaryota > Metazoa > Chordata > Aves > Pelecaniformes > Threskiornithidae > Nipponia > Nipponia nippon. The sequence goes on along the minus strand of NW_028262291.1, from coordinate 25,644,986 downwards.
GCTATCAGGCATCATCTTTTTTCACAGTGTCACCTGTGGCTTCCCTAGGACCCAGAGCGGTACCAGCTTCCACAGCTTGTCACAGGCTTAGCATTGCTGGGTATCAAGTGTCAACAAAGACTCCCACAGTGTCCAAGTCTTTGTAACATTCACCCCTGTTTTCCTCTAATCTTACACTATTTTTTCTGCTTCACTTAGCCTTCCTGATGGGAGACACAAAGGAAAAGACAGCTCTGATACCTTCATGTTGCCTCCAGCAAGAATCCTTCTCAAAATGCTCAGGTTTTTTGGGAATAAATAGCACTTACCTCACCTGGTCCTTCCAACCTTAAATATTTGAGCACCAGCAGTCAGTACCCCAAAATACCATACGGTAATGCTGCTCTGATTTTGTTTCGCGGGAGAGGAGCAGAGTGGTACCTGGGTGATTATGCTAAGAACAACACATTTGAGGTTCCTGTTCTTTATTTTCCAGCTCAAGAGCCTTAAATGCATTTACTCATACCTCCAATTTTCCTCCAAGGATTGGGAGGATTGGGAGGGCTCCAATTCCTCCAATTCCTCCAAGAATTGGGAGGGCTACTGACAGCCCCTGCACACTCAGCCTTGTCCTGGACTCACTTCTTGTTCCCCTGCTCCAGCACGTAGGTGAGGTATGAGAAGCCTGGGTGAAACCTTGGCTCACAGGCATGCTGTGAGCGAAGAGGAGCCCTAACCTCCTGCCTCAGCCTCGTTGGGCATAACCATGGTAGCAGCTGAGCCAGCAGGAGCCCAGCCCGCTCGGGATGCTGTGCCTCAGCAAAACCCACTTGAATCCCTCAGTTTATTACATGGTCACTGCAAATTCCTGGGGGAAGAGGAGACCCCAGAAACTCCCTTCTCTCCCAGCCTGGAGAGATATTAAACCAAAGCCTTAGGTTAAGTCCTTGTGAGACTGCAGCTGAAACACAGTGAGCGCGATCCAAGAACAAGCAGTCGTAATTTGAGGGCTATTTCTGCTCTTTTTATGGCTTTCGGTTTTAAGGACAAGCGCTTGCATTGTGTATTATTCATAGGCCCCTTCTCAGCAAGCCAAGGGCTGGTTTTGACTTGTCAGAAGTGCCACTGCCGAGAGTGGCAACCACCATTTCCCTCTGGTTGTCACTTCACTGCTGCTGGCCAGCTAATATCCTATGCTAATTGTCACTTACTAGTGGATGCATATACAGTATGCAGATACCGAGAAACCAGAGGCTATTTTCCACACACTTGTTAGCCACCAAAGTGTCATAAAGTCCCACCTCTAAAATCCTGGTGGCATTTCAGCTTAAGGTCTGCCTTCTATACACTGACCATCCCTAGGCGCCTTACCCGCTCCTGCGTTTCAGCCAGTGCCAGAGACTGTAGTTTCCTCCGCATAGAGAGGTTTCCAATGTGATGTATAGTGCGGGCACACAGGTGCGCGAGGCATGTCGGAGCTTGCACATGGCTTTATGGGTGCTGCATAGGGCACGTGTGCTCTTATGGATTTACGTACACAAACACATGGAAATCTGTGTGCAGGGCATATGCTAAGCGCACGCGTTTCTGGACGGCATGCGGAGCTGTGCGTGTGGTTCGGGTAAATATTGACGCAACAGTTTTCTCCGCAGTTCGGTCTGGCCACAGCAGCCCCAGACTACAAGGAGTCTTTGTGTTCAGCTGGCAGCTCTCGCTGTGGCGGGGGCCAGCTGAATCAGCTCCAGCAGCACAGCCACCCAGCAGCAAAGCTGGGCTGGAGGCAGCTCTCGGCCTCTGCAAGTTCTCTGATGGAGCTACTTGTCCAGCTTGTCTTTTACTGCACACATAGGACAGTTGTATTCTTTGAAAGACAAACCCTATGCCATGAGGATGCATTTTGCATTCGGTATACAGACATAGTGCCAGGGTAAACAAAGCTGTGGGTTTGTGTTCGGCGCACTCGAACAGGAGGTGCACGTGATGTGCTGGGTTTGTGTTTAGCGGACGCATCTGTAAATCGTGGATAAAACGAGAGCACTTGGTGTAACCACGGGCAGGTTGTATCCCGTGTTCTGCAAGTTGTATGTTTGTGTGGGTGTTTGGGCGTGTTTGCAGGTGGCTGGAGGATCTCCAAGGAGCTGTAACGCACTGAGAGCAGCTGGGGCTGGGACTGGATTAACCATGCTAGATGAGCAACACAAAAAGGTCAGAGCTCTTCCTGAGTTTTAGTCAGGTTAAAGCATCCCCAAAGGGAGGCAGGGCTGAGGCACACTGGGCTTAGGTGTCTGCACTGGAAGACTTTAACCAGAGACGTGGCCCCACAGCCCGTCAGTGAGCAACGTGCACCCTCAGGACAGGCGACTGCCTGTGCCTGCGCTGCGGGCCGCTCCCGTGCTCGCAGACGGCCTCCCCCAAGAAGTCAGGTCCTCCTGCCTTTTGCCAACAACAAGGGAGCCCTAACACTTCCCTATTACAGCACCATTAAATAAAAAGTCTTAACAATGTTTTTTAAAGTCTGAAGACTCTGACAGAGGCGCTTGACCAATTTTTACAGGAGCAGTTGAAAAGGTTACCTCAGTCCGCTGCCTCTGCTGATGTGCGGCAGCATGCATTTTCTTCCAGCCCTCTGCCTTCGCGCCCGGCTCTGGTTGCTGGGCCTGAAATCAATGGCAGCTCTTAGAGTTAGACAGAAAAAGAGGCAAAAGCAATCCCCTCCCAAAAATGGCCATCTCTCTGGTGAAAGAAACAAAAGCAGAGCATTTTGAAAATTTGACTTTAGTTGTTGCCTGGGCATCTCCCGCTGCCCTGCTGCCTGAGTCCCCCCAAAATGGTCCGCCACCCTCCCTGCCAGCGCCGCCTCACGGGGCTGGCACAGCCCCAGGGCGAGGAGGGAGACGCCCTCACCCACCCCAGCCCAGAGAAGGGCAGTGTCAGGCTGCCGAGCTGCGCCTCCCACGAGGCATCGCTGCAGCAGAGGCAAAATCAAATTTTTCCAGTTTTAATCAAAAGCAAGTATTTAAGCTGGGCAAAGAAAAATCAACACAGCGGAAAAAATAAACACACAATTTCCTGGCCAAAAAAAAAAAACCCACAATATTTTGACAGGAAATATTTACTTATTAATAACTTCAGTTAATTCTTCTATGTGCTGTGGCACTCGGAGATACAAGGAGAGATCTCCATAATGAATCCAGCACAACGCAGAGGTTTTCACAGGCACGCACAAAGTGAAGCACGTGGAAGGCCTGATTCTGGCTGGGGCTGTGTCTGGGGAACTGTGAAACGAGGCTGGAGACGGGGAGAGAAGCCTGTCCCCGCTCCGGGGTGCAGGCATCCCTCACCCAGGCAGCCTACGTGATGCTCCCGCCTCGTTAGGTACGATGGAAGCTGTTGGCCGAAGCGTGTGGTGGCCGGGACACAGCTGTGAGAGCTGCTTTCAGATCAGTGCTACCAACTAGCAGAGGGAGAGGGTAAAAATAACATTTGCTTTGAGAACCATGATGTCCTTTACAAGCTGCTAAGGAGGCCGAGTCTGACGTGCTGTCCCACTTGAGCGCGCATCAGGCGGCGAGAGAGATAGCAAAATGGAAAATGTGAATCTGCTGAGGTTAGAGAGACAAGCAGTCGCTGGGCTGTAAATCAGAGTTGCGAGCGCAGGGAAGACTGGGGAGCAGCAGGCAGGCAGCGCAAACATTAAGTAGAGTTACGGCTTTCCGTGAAGTTTGTTTGCTTCGGGATGGTGGCAAGAAAGAGCAGAACATTGTGTGATGGATGGAGCGTGCGGCAGTGGGAAGAGGGGCTCAGTGCTGCTTACTCCGGGCAGCTTTTATTGAGCTGGGAACACTAACAAACCAGAGCTTCACAAAACAAAATGTACTTGAGGAAGGCCGAGCTAAACATTATGTCAACCCTATTTATATTTTGAGGAACATGGCCGAAAGAGGTAACTTTCTGTGGGCTGGACAGAATATACTCCTTTAACGATACAAAACTAGTGTTTCACAGGGACATGACTGCAGGAGGTGCAAGAAAATAGTCCCCAAAGTTCCTGCGTCCTGCCCTCCTTTTCCACACAGTCCTGCTGATGTGCAGGGAATGAACCAGAGCAGCCCAGAAGGAGCTTGGCACGTAGCTCCCGGTCTGCAGCGAGCCCAGCGAAGCCCAGAGGAGCCAACTCGCCGCAGTCTGACCTGGTGGGTTTGTCTTATGCCCCTCAGGTCCAGCACAGTCTTAAGATGTTCACAGAGGACATGGCAGCATGTTGCAGGCTTCAGGCCCCAGAAGCCTTAAGGATGGGCAGGATCCGGAGGGCTCCCAAGAGCCAGTGGATGGACAAGGGAGACCTGACACTTCCTTGCTTTAACAGCATTTGTGGTTTTTTTTTTTAAATCTGAACAGGATTTAAAAATAAAAAAGCCTGAAGGCCCTGTCAGAGGAGTGCAAACAGATCTTGCAGGAACAGCTGCAGGCTGAAAGCCAGCAAGACCGCCCGGCCCCAGTGGTTTCTGTAGGGAATCCTGCCCCTGCCCCTGCCTCTGCCCTCGGTGCGCCAGGGACCCCTGCGACGGTGGCAGCCTTCCTCTTCAGTCTGCCTCCCGCTCAGACAGTCCAGCTCACCCAGGGAGGGCGATGACCTGTCCTGCTCCTCTGAGGCCGTGGGTCTCTGCTAAAGCCCAAGGAAACCGCAGGCACAGGTCTCCTGGGGGAGCCGAGCACGCAAGGGGCTTGGAAGGGAGGGTCCAATATCCTCAGCAACACCGGGACCCTCTCCAGAGTTTCACTGGCCTCGTCCAAGCCCGGCAGATAAGCAGCAGGAAACAGGTCTAACCAAGCTATGAGGATCAGCCAAGACCTTGCACACGTGTATGAGTGCGTTTGTGTAGGAAGCAGGTGACACGGTGTCAGAGCTTTCAGCCCATTGTACGTGAGCTAGGAACGTACTCGATAAAAATAGGCACTGCACATTTGGTAACAGCAGGGAAAAGCACAATCCCGGCTTTTCACATAAAATCCCAGTCTACCTGTTATTATTGTCTGGGCTCCAGCAATGAACCCTGAGCCAAATTCTGGGGTGATTTATTTCTTGCTCAGTATAATTCCATTTATTGAGTGGAGTTACTTAGTCATTGCAAAATGAGGCCCAATTCTTTTTATTTGGACATTTATTTTATTTTTCTAATCATGTCTCCTGGAATGTTAACCCTACAGCCTATAAAAATAACCATTTTCTCTAGCAGGACCAACATGGCATTCGGAAAGGAACCATATGCTGGCACTCGACTTCTGCTTTATTTAGATATGTTCTGGAGGTGGTGCTGATGCTCACTTTAAGATCAGCCTCCAAGTCCCTACGCAGGAATTAATCACAGGGTAGGAGATAAAGAACATGTAAAGGGACACGGACATGGGAGGACAAGCACAGAAATCTTTGCTTTCTGCTTATAAAGCTGAATTTCCAATTGCTTGAAAGCAACCAAACTAAAAGCACACACGCACACACACACACACAGACGCATGCACCGCAGCACCGGGCATGGCATCGCTGTGGGGCAGAGAGGGGCTGCACGGGGACGCTCAGCCTCTCGCCTCAGCCCACCCGCCTGCAGTGCCCGGCCAGCTGGGCGGCTCAGTGCAACAAGCCTCGGGGGGGTCCTGCCTGGCTCCTACCAAAAATTTCCCCCAATCTTGGGCTTAACACAACATTTGCGCAGCAAACACCACAGCCCTGAACACACCCCTCCAAGGCAGATATCAATAACATTCTTGGAGGGACCATGCCAGCCCTCGCTTCCCACCGGAGACCTGATGCTACGTGGGGAAGGGGCTGTTGCTCCACCACAGCCATGAGGACTGCCCCCGGCCGAGAGCTGCCCACTGCATGGGGAGCGTTGGCAGGGGATCGGCACCTCTGACCTGCCCTTGCGCTGGCTGGACCGGCAGCTGCGGCGTCGCACCCGGGACAGACCGGCTGGCTGGACTTTGCCCCCGAGCAGCGCAGGCAGCCAGCACAGCTGGGTGGCAGCCCAGGGGCGTCCAGGGGCTGCTGCCGGTCAGATAAAGGTCCCTCGTCCCAGCTGCAACCGCAGCCACGTGCACAGGCTGCAGGGAAGCACGGGTACACCGCCTGGGAGCACCCGCCCAGCTTCTGGCCACCGATGGTTTGGGAAGCCTCGTCCCCCGTCCCCGTGTGATCGTTACTAGCTCTGCATAAACCCTTCTCCTAGGAATTTGCCTAATTGCTCTTTGAGCGGGCTAATCCTTTTGGCATCCACAACATCCTTTGACAGTGAATTGTGTGATCCTGTTATTCATTGTGCAAGAAAAGTATTTCCTTTCGTTTGTCCTAACCCTGCTGTCCAATAACTTATATGCTGCTCCAGCTCTTGTATTGCCAGAAATAATTAAGAAGTTCCTCATTGATCTCTGTAAACTACTCCTTAATTCCTACATCTCCCTCCTATCTTCCTTTTTTTTTTTCAAACCGAAAGGTCCTGCTCTATTAAATTTCCGTTCAACAGCAGGAAATATAGATACCTTTTTCAAATTATTTTTTTTTAAAATACCTAGACCTAAACCAAATATTCAAGATACCAGAGCACGGTCATTTTAGACAGTTGCCAGATTAGGATTGTTGTTTTGCTCTTGATTTCTTTCCTAGTCATTGTCAACATTCTTATGACTTAATCATGACTGAGTAGCAAGTTGACTTAAGACTATCCCCAATGACTCCAGCATCTCTTTCACCATCAATAACTGCTGCTTTAAAGTACTTTGTATTAAATATATTCAAGTATATGTAGTTTACAATGTTGCAGGGATTAGACTTAGCTTTTCTGATATTGCGTTATCCTCCTTGAGTGTTCATTTTAGTCTCCGTTCAGCCAGAGGGCCAAAGACTTTCTAGCGAGTTTCCTTCTTTCAATATGTTTGCAAAAGTTTATAGCAGAAGCTTCTAGCCTTTTACAAGCCATTCTTCAAATCTTTTTTTAAGCATGTCTTATTATGATTTCACATTTAACATCCTAGCATTTATGATCCTTTCTGTTTTTCCCCTTTGGACATGACTTATGGTTTTTGCAGGATATCTTTTTACTTCTAATAATATTCTTTAATCTACTATTTAACTATGCTAGCTATTTTTATTCTTTTTGAAAAGTCTTTCTGGTAGTTAAATTTATCATGGACTCCTCATATCCAGAGCCTAGATATCTGCAAGCCTTTTTTACCCTTTTGACTTCTTTTAATTTTCATCCTTGACGCTAAGGCTTTACTGTAGAGGATGGAGGGAGGAAGTCTCACCCTACAGAGCCATGAAATTTGACTGCTTCATTATGGCTATTGCAAAGTGCCTCCTCATTGCATCTGTATACTGCTTGAGCTAAATCAAGAGCTCCTCGAGGCTTGTAGGTGCTCAGCCTTGTTGCTCTAGGAAGCACTGCTTATAGTACCAAAACGTAGCATGACCATCATGCCCATTTATCCGATCTGTATGAGGTTAGGTGAAATTTCTCATTATTGCTTTATCGGCTACCTTTGTACACAGAATAGCTCTTCCATTGCAGCCTCCCCTCTGGGTGCTCCATATCGCCATCCTAGTCATATATTGGTCCTGAGGAGGCATGAATCTCCATCTGCAAGGACTCGATGGTGCTCGCTGGCACTGTTTACTTAGCTATGTTGTTTAGCTCAGGTTTTCTTTCACATAAAGCATTACTCCTCTCCTGGTTGACCTACTCAGCCACCACGTTCCTTGGATGTCCTTCTGGTCAGCTCCTTTCCACTAAGCTCCTGAAGCGAGCACGTTTTGGCTCAGACATGGTGCTACCCGCTTCTCTCAGATGCTCACATGAAGCCCTCCTTCCTCCCTGATCCAGACTCACATTCATGCTGACCAAATAAGCCCTCTCCTAATGTAGAACCACCATGGGATCCCTGCATAGCAGGAGGAGGGCCACCAGGCTCAGGTCCCCAAGCAAAGGGATGGGACACCTGAGAAGGCCACATGCAAGCCTGGTAATATGTAAATACCATTCATCAGCTTTCTCAGCCTGAAATCCTAGCACAGCTCACCAGCAAGTAGCAGGACACTTTTTTCTGCCCAGTTCCCAAAAGTATCTGCTGAGCAGCAGAAAGTGTGTGTGTGTCCCCAAAGGGCAGGTGCCTCTGGTCAGCCAGAGGCTGCACGCAGCCTCCGATGGGTGACATGGGGAGTCTGTACCAGCAGGGCTCGGGCGCTGCGCGGGGCTCTCTGGCAAAGCAAAGCCTCCTTCTTTGGCACAGGTGATCTCACCATGCAGCTGTGAGTTTTATAAACCACAACATCACATTGCTGTGCATTTGTCCTCTGAATAAATCCAAATCCTCTCCATTCACCAACTAAACACAGCTCCGGTGGCTGCAAAGCAACAGACCTCCATCTGCAGGGATTAACAAATCAAGCCTCATCAATTCCCAGTCTCCTACAGGGAAACTGAGGTCCTGAGAGAAGCAGCTTGCTCAAGGCCACACAGTGCACCAACAGGAGGATCGGGAACAGCACTCTCTCCCCTAATTCTCCATCTCTCCCTGTGAGCACGAGACCCATTTTCTGTCCCCGAACAAGCAGTAAACCCCAGGAGCCCCAACTGCCAGCACCCCTGTTCTGAGCCCTGGAGCACCTTCGTGTCTAAAGCTAAGCAGAAATCTCAGGGATCCTGCCACCTCCCTTGCTCTGCCTGCTTGCTTGCTTCATCTGTATGGTAAAAACACATAGGGACACTTTATCCAGGAGTAAACACACACGTAGACATAGTCATAAAATTAATAACTAAACTCCTAAAGCTAGTGAATTGGTTATTTTGGGTTGATGTTCTGGGAAAAGGAGAAGTTGGTTGATAACTCTCACATTTATTTTGGGAAACAAACAAAAATGTCACATAAAAATGTCAATATGCTTCAGAAATAGAAAAAGCAGGCAAAACTTCATTTCATTTTGTTGGATTCCAAGGGTAAACTCAGGGGTGCTACTAATGGAAGCTGATTAAAAACAGGCTCTCTTGTTTGCCTTCTTAGGCAGGCGGGCCACATCCAATTTCGCTCTGAGGTTGGGTATTTTTGTCTTCTTTCTTTCTTTCCTTCCTGCCTCTCCCTTCTCCCCGCACCATTTGGTTCTGCTCCAGCAGCTCCATTCCCAGATAACTCTGCTTTAGCTGCCTCTCTGCAAAGTGACAGAGCGGTGTCCTTCCAGGTTTTGGTGCTTCTGCATCTTTCCACCCCTTCAAAAGCCAACAGTCCGGCCTGCCTCCAAAGCACGGAGTACCTTGGAGCTCTGCAGGTCACCATGCTACCGCAGCCATGCCTCCGTGAAACCCCGCTGCATGCGTTCCCAGCTGATAAACGCCAGCCGCATATGCACTGCTGCCATACGGTTGAAATGCATCCAACTCGGCTTAACAGCAAATGTTTTAACAGTAATCACGAGCGATAACCTATGTTTCTGATGCTGCTTTATTTCTGTTTGCTTTTACTTAAGGAACAGTGGAAAAACCGTGTTACCTCGCTGAATTTCCCCTGAAAGATTCAAGTCAGTGGAGTGCAGGCTCCCTCAGACAGTAGAGGTTGTTGTGAAAAGAGACCAAAATGGATCTTTAATGTTCACGGTCAGGACCTCCAAATACTTCTCAAAGGGAAAACACTGACTTGCCAGAACCCGAGATTAAAAGTAACAAGCACATAAACATCGTTCACATGGTTTTGTATTAGCCAAGAGCCGTTTCACAAGCGAGCTGTGTTCTCTCCTTCCCTCTCTCCCTTCTCGCCAGTCCCCTTCCCTCCTGCCCAAGAAAGGCCATTTTCTTCACTGGGGAAAAAAAAAATCTTCCACAACAACAGGGTCTTAAATCAAGCCAAGGAAGAAAACTTCCCTTTCACCAGTTCCTAATAAATAACTTCAACCACTTCAATGCAAATATTTCCAAACAAAGGATCTCTGTTCGAGACAGAGTCGTAAATTATCATGGTAGATCTTGTTTTGTTTGAAATCGGACCCAGGCAAACCTCAGTTTGGTTTCAAAGAAAGTCTGCTGCAGTTTCATATCAGTATGGACTCAAGGAGGACTCAAAGGAAAGCCCCCTCCCCTCTCGCCCCAGCTCCCCCAGCCTCTCCCCATCGCTGCTGCCAGCTCCCGCTCCATCTGGGAGCGGGGAACAGATGGGTGCACGTCACCCACACTGCTCCCAAAGCACAACGATGGTTACGTTTCTGTAAGGTTGTGTGAAGCCTCAGAGTGTCCTGGGCGTGACGGAGCAGGGGAGCAATGGCCTGGACAGTTCAAGCCAGTCCAGAAACGTGCTCAGGAACATCAGCGAATAGCATGAATTCTCAAGGGGCAAATCCAGATCAACTCCAGAGTACAACTGGACCAAAGCCAGTCTGACACCAGTGCAGCCAAAATCAGGATCTGACCCTAACACTATTTATAACATACCATGTCATTTGCTAACACAGTAGTCATAAGTGCATAATTACCAAGTTCACACATTTAATAGCCTTAAAGCTGATGCTCTGGCACAAGAAACAGTCACACGCCTGACACTGCAGTTAGTGGTTATGCAGGAAGTATTTCCTTCTCCCCTGGCACCAGTTAAACTAATTGCCCTGTCGCTTAAATATCTGGAGGTGCTTTGCTCTACAGTCAAGAGCTGGGCTGCTCCGTTAGCAGCACTCATTCTAGACTAGACAGACCAGGCCCAGGGACACACATGCGTGTATGTGTGATGAGATGCTGTTTGGGAATTAATTCATTCCCACAATTAATTAATTCCTCCAAGTTCAGCCACCTGAGTTCAGGTGCTGCTCAGTTGGAAGTGAAAGACCATATACTACTTCTTGATGAAGCTTGCAGGGTTGGAGCTGGCCACCTCCCCGTACTGTGCAATGGCCTCCTACTTCAGGAGAAGGTGAGCTGCCCTTGCATGTGTTATTACTGGACACCTGATTATTTTCTACTCAGGATGTAATCTTGCATCTTTACAGCTTAAAAAATACCCCTAAAATTTGGAGCCAGGCTTGCTGAAGTACTGCGCGCAGCTTGCACGGTCTATTTAAGATGGCTGTGAGAAGCTAAACCGCAAATTCAGGGCACCGGTGCATCACTGCACAGGCAGCCTGAGCTCTGCTCAGGGATCTCAGGCCATCTGCACCTCCCTGAGGTATTTTCTTCCCCCCACAGAAATGCAAGCCCCGTGTGCATCTTGCACACGCACAAAAGACAGCTCGGGCTGAGCCATGCCACAGGAGCTGAGATTCAAACGAGGCTAGATGCAACCTGGAGAACCGTGCTGATCTCCTCGCCAGTGGTGGCTTCAGTAGCCCACACCTAAGACCAAGGGCCGCGGGGGCTGCAGTCCATGCACACACTGTGCTCTGCTGCCGCTGCCAGGGAGCTACAACCCCCCGGAGGGCGGCCAGCAAACCGCCGGCACTGCTAACGTTTGAAAAACCACAGCAACCAGATTTCCTAGAGCTCGTCTGTCGGCCCCTGTTACACAGCAATTTGTTTACTGTCAGCCTGACAATTAAATAGATGCCTTGGTTTGTGCTTTATCCCACAGCTCCACTGTTCCTTTGGAGGTTAGAGATCAACAGTCACGTGGTGTTTCTTGCCCAGGGCAGTGCCCCGCAGCCTGTCCACCACGGTCCTGCAGGATCAGGCCCACAGCACTGGTAAGGGTCAGGAGTCGTGTCATCATTAACCAGCTCGTAAAGCAAATGCATACTCCAGATCCCAGCCCAGAAACCTGCAGGAATTACAAGCACCTTCTCGTATTCGTTCCTGATAGCAGCTCCACTCTGAAGCATCCCCAGTGAGTCACTGGAAACCCAGAGATGAGAGAAGTCATCCCACAGCAGAAACAGTGCACACACAGCTAGGAGAGGAGACTGTCCTCAGCCCCTTGCACGAAATTGCAACCAGAAATCCTCCATGAATTACTGAGTCAAGTTTAACTAAAGTGTTTTGGAAAAAAAGCAGAAAAAACTTGTCCACAAGATGTACAGAAAGGATTTTTTTTTCCCTGATGTCAGGAGAGCAACGATACTGCATCATTCAGATCTCCTCTATGCTTGTCAGGCCAACATAAGGCGCGGAGGTACAGATTCACCACACCAGCACATGTAGCTTTACACTAACGCAGCATTTCAACACGAGCACAGGGGACAAATGCTGACAAGCTTGAAGGGGACTGGACACAAAACAGGAAGAGAATAAAAAAAATTGCTTTCAAGTTCAAGATTTTACTCACCCACCAGGCACTCCTCTCACCGCAGAGGACAGGATGATTTACACATGAAGCAATACGAGAATAAACACAGGTCCTATTAAAGACAAATTCTGCTCTGTGATTTCCTGTGATTTGGAGAAATAGGGCTGAAGGCACCCCTGGGGTGCTCAGTCTCCCCTCCACCCTGAGACCCCTCCTGCTGCGCCGTGAGCGTTTGGCTCCCAGCTCCTTCCCGTGCAGACGCAGGACGCTCATGCCTACTCGCTGCCATCCTGAGTACCACCGTAAGTGGCAGCTGCTGGATGCTTTTAAGCTGTGAATTGCGGAAGGGAAATGTACAACCCACATCTCAAAGCTGGGTAGTGGGTGACAGACTCAAAACCCTTTGATATAGTCATTACCCTCAGTAAAATTAATTTAATAGGTCTTCCTGCAATCCTTACAGGACAGATATCCATGATGCTAAAAACCATTGCAAGAGAAACCTTCAAAATTAGCAGCACAGGAAGAGTGGAAGGGAGGTTTATTTTTCCAGCTGCATTCAGGAGGGCCTCTCTGGGACAGAGCTAAAACACCCTGGCTTTTCACCCTTTTGCCTCAATCATAACTGTTTGGAAGATAAACGCTAGCCTATCTTTAGCACTGGCATCTCCCATGTTATTCACTTTGAGATGGAACAGAAAAATGTTAACAAGGAGCAGTTGAAGAGAAACTTACTTATTCGGCCTAACCACTGGAACATGGCTTTTTCTCAAATATTATGCTACAACAGATTCTCAGATCCTCTTTGTTCTCTGCATTAACATCCACATTTGCCTCTTGAAACAGAAAAGGGAATACGGCTATTCTCCCCCTTCCAGGAAGCGGGTACCCGATGTTCTGCTGCTGGCTGGCGCGGCACAGCCTCCCGTGCCTCCTGCGCGATGGCAGCGCAGCTGCCCGCTAAAGCAGGGGTGGGAAGGGCGACGGTAAATGGCCTGCTATTAATCCCAGCTGCTAAACAGAAACGATGAGCAGGGAAGAGGATCGTGCGCTCCCAGCCTCTTGAAGCTACCACACGCTTCGTGCATCACGGGGATTTGTAGCAGAGCTGAAAGCAAAGCAATACTGAGAAGCAGCCTGAAGGCTGCAGTATGGGGAGGAGGCTGTACAACCTCTGGGAATCCTGTGGAGCTCATTAGCCCTCTGTGACATTATGCAACATTTAGGCACATGGCTATAGAGTTCCCCTAGATGTTTCGAACCCTTGCACAAGCTCAGAACTCCCAGATTTGTAACAGCATTAGGAATTTGTTCAGGAAAAGTAGCCCAGCTGCTAGGAACTGATTATTTCTTACCAAGTCCAGTTTGCCTGGCTGAAAGGTGTTCTGGAGGTCAAGTTGCTTTGCCTTGTACGTAGATGATGTGCACGTACTGCGCCTACACAGAAAGCGGCCATCAGGGTCTAATGGCAAAGGGAGACAAGCTGTGTCACAGACTGCATGCCCGGGAACAGGTGGGGCGGCTTAAATGCTTTTTTACAGGGAGGTCAGGTCAAAGCCCGGACCTGTTTCCTTACCTGGTGAATTGCAGGCACGACCCTCCCCTGGTGCTGGAGGTCAGCTGGCTCTCCTACTGCAAGGGATTTTTAAAACTCTTCTTGTACTTAGGAAAGTTGAGGAAGGACCTGTCCAAAATCAAGCCCCCCCTTCTTGATTTTCCTGAGCTTTAAGCTAGAGAGAGACAGGCTTCAGTTGTGCCCAGAGCCACCACCAGGCTCCTCACGCAGGTCCGCTGCTGCAGCTCAGTGCCCAGCGGGCGCAAGCCCGTGGCTGCCAGCTCTAACTATGCACCCTCTTCTCCATCTGCATCATGTTCATATTTTTCCTTTGCCCCAGCCCTTTCCTCCCCTGACAAGCTCGCAGCATGCTGTTTATCCGTTTATGATCGCACCTCAAGCCAGGACATAAGAAAAGCTGTAACTCCCCAGAAAATCTTACCACAGAAATGTTAGTTAGAGGCTACAGCTCCTTATCCTGCTAATACCTAATTGGGAAGTTTCAACTGCCTGAGGCTCGCCGTGAAGGAAGATGCTCCCATGGGATTACACTATTAGCACTGGAGTATTTAAGAGAATGGAGAAAATACAGGGAAACGATGCCCAGTCCAGGAATTTGCTCTTCCTTCTGTAGGGAGCTTCAGGTGCTCCTTGGCACATACACCGTGGACAGAGAAAGTCTTACCCATGCCTGCACACACAGAGAAGCCCCACATAACTTCACTCCTATACCACATCAAAATACCCTTGCTTTTCAACTCCAGGAAAAGCACGTCCACATAGTACCACTTGCTCTAGTAAATTAAACTGCATTATATCCAACTACCAAACATCTCTGCAGCACTGAACAATCTACAGGTCAGAAGGGAAGGGGAGGAGAGACAGAAACAACTTGGATGAGAACAGACAGTATGTATGCACGTCTGTGAATGCACTAGGCTCGCCCAGTCGCATTAATGTTCCCAGACACAACCAGTTATAAACGCTTCTTAAACATAAATTCAGGTTAACACGAAGATCTCAAACAAGCAAACAGTCATCTAAAATCAGTCTACCTTAGCTCTCGTTTCATTAGTGTGCACCCAAGGGTACGTACTGCAAAATCTCTCCGAGCAGCATCCCCAAGCGTTACTGCTTCTGCATCAGCTGTCGACAGCCTTTAAATCCCTTTTGCCTTCAAAGGGGCAAAGGAAGCTGGAAGAGGACAGTTAGACCCCCGAAATGAGGACAGTCCGACATGTACTGTGCAAATATATCAGATTTTATTACTCTTTTATGGAAATAATAACAGACATTCAGGTAGAAACATATTAAATTAATGCAGTCAACAGTTTAAATGCAAAAATAAATATGAAGTCCAGCAGCTCAATGCATCTAAAACAGCTCATTTCTTCTAACGAATAGAAAAGATTTTTTTTTTGTCTTTTAAACGGAGAGTTTCATACAATCAAATAGAAACGAAGGTACAAGCGCTTTCTTAGAAAACATCCCGACCCGGCTGCCCGCCCGGGCGCTCCTCGGCCGGCGGCGGGCGGCTCCCTGCAGCCCAGTCCGTGCCGCCGCCGCCGCCGGGCCGGGTCCCGCCGAGCCGAGCCGAGCCGGGCCGGGCCGGGCCGGGCCCCGCCGCCCTCAGAGGGCCGAGTCCGAGTCGCTGGAGTCGAGGCTGTTGCGGAGGCGGCAGCTGCCGAGGCGGTCCCGCTGCAGGCTGAGGTTCTGCGTGCTCCGCCGCAGGCACTCCAGCGACTGCAGGAAGGACTTCTTGGCCTTCTCCTCCTCCATGGGGGACACCCCCTCCTCCTCCACCTCCTGGATCTCGTCGAAAGTCACCGGCTGCGTCTTGAAGCGCGACTGCCGCGGCCGCCGCAGCTTGCCCTTGGGGGCCTTGGCGGGGCGGGCGGGCGGCGGGAACTCCTCGGCCACGCAGACGAAGTGGGGCATCACCGCCTGGTAGCTGGAGCAGATGCCCATCAGCTCGGCCGGCTTCGCGGCCATCCTGCCGCCGGCGGGAGCGCCCGCCGCGGGGGCCGGGGCCGGCGGAGCGGGGCGCGCTGCTTCGGCCGTGCCGGGCGCCGAGGTTCCGGCGGGCAGCCGCGGCCGGGCAGGGACGGGAGCCCGCGGAGCGGAGCGGTACCGCGCCGAGAAGTGCGGCAGGGTGCGGGGCGGCGCTGTCCGGAGAGGAGCGGTGCTGTACAGCAGGGAGCGGAGCGCGGTGCGGAGAGACGCGGAGCGGAGAGACGCGGAGCGGTGCGGATCGGAGCGCAAAGACGCAGAGCGGTGCGGAGCGGTGCGGAGCGGAGCGGAGCGCAGAGACGCGGAGGGCGCAGGACGCGGCGCGCCGCCTCTCGCCGGAGCCGCCGCCGCCGCTGCCGCCGCCGCCGGCGCCCGGGCGCCGCTATATAGCGCGGGCGGCCCCCGCGGGAGCATGCTCAGACGGCGGCCGAGCCCACTCGCTGCCCGCCGGGCGCTCCCCTTCCGCCTGACGTCGGCCCGGCCCCGCCGCCCCCGCCCGCCGCGGCCCCTCGGCGGGGGTGCAGGGCCCGGGACGGGGGGGCCCCGCCGCCGCCCCTGCCGAGGCCTGGCGCTCGGTCCCGTCGCCCCTTCCCGGCCTCGAGGCGCCGCTCGCCCGTCTGCTCTCGCCCGGGCGCCGCCGCCGCAGAGGCCGTCTGCCCCGCTCCCCAGGGCATCCCCCGCCTGCCCCGCGGTCAGGCGGGTCGCTGAGGCCTCGCTACGTCCCGGGCAGCCACGGCGGTAGTTCGGCTTTCTCCGTCTCGCCTGGCAGCTTTTTTATCAATACCATGGTTTCTATGCCTATAAAAGAATACTCACAGGCTTGTCACATCGGCTTTCAGCAGGGATCGTGACCGTCAGAGTAACGTACGCGTGGTTTAAGCCCAAACCTGAGTACCCTGATGCTACAGTGACCCAGATGTAAACTGCAGAGATCACCTGGGATCGGCCCAGACAAGAAACCAGCAGCAACAGAGGGTTAAGCAGGACTCGAGGCACGGATCTGGTTCCCAGTTCTGCCACCTCTAATGTAGTTTAAACACCTGCTTCAGTGTGACTCCTTTTCTGTCCTTTTAGAAGGCACCCTAAAATTTTCCATTCCCCTGTGGGCTCTGATACTTCTCTGATACGATGCACAATCGGATCCTCAGACAAAAAACAGCATGCAAGTATTACTGAGCTGAAACAAAAGCTTGCAAATTAGTGACGGCTGGGACCACACTTTAAAGCTGTGCGTGCCAAGGAGTCTCAGTGATGGAAAAACCCAACAGCACAAGAAAAACATAGGACGGGAATGGGAAAGGAGCTAGAAGGAAGCGGAGTAGAAAAGCACGAGGGAGGAAGAGCCTGAAATGGTGAGTCTGTCCCCTCTTCAGGGCTAATGTTAGACTATTCCCATACAGACATTCTCCAGCATAGCTTCACCCACTCAAGAGGATATTTTTGCAGCTTGGTTAGGAACTGGGAAGGAAGCAGAGGCTTAGCAACGGCATGGGGAATCCTGGTCTGCGCTGGCGAGGGGACGGGGCAGCGCGCTCAGGGCCCCAGGGTTCCCGCGGCAGTCGGGACCCCTGCGCTCGGTGCATGCACCCCCGCGCTCGGTGTGCTGCTCGGCGCAGCAGCGCGGTGTAGAGCTACCCGGGGCACCTCCGGCACCAGCCGGTAAATTAGCACAGAGAGATGCGTGCTTACCCCAGCAGCCCTGGGTCCTGTGGCCAAGCTACCACACCTGCAACTATGTTGAGTTTGTTGCATTTTGCTGTAAAACATGTTCTTTGTGCAGAGGTAGACAAGTGCCCTGAGAAAAACCAGAAGCTTACATACAGCACACACGTCCTGTGCCGTAGTCCAGCATACAAAAAGGGACTTGTTTTTACGAGTTCACCATCAGAAAGCCTCAACTTTGTCTTTGGGTAAGACTTGGGACGGGTCCCTCCTTTCAAACTGCCTTGGCGGTGGTGATGTTTCAGGATCTGCACTGGAAACAAACCATTGACAGCCCTGTCTCAAATGGGATAAAGCAAAACAAGAACACAGCTTTGGGAGAGAGGGGACTGGAGGCATTTGCTAGCATGTTTCCAGAAGGCTGGCTGCTTTGCCTCTTGCCAGCGTAAAAGAAACATTAAGAGCCTTGGCTTTATGAAGCACCTGGCTGCAATCTCTCGGCTCCCTGGCTCCCCAGGGCAGCTTTAGGACCAGGTTCGGTTTGAAGCCTTTTTATTGGGAGATACAATTAGCTTAATAAGGGAAGAATTTTCTGTTTGGTCAAATTGAATCATTCCAGCTTGGAGAAGGCTGTGTTTTCTACTGTTGATTTTAATGGCTAAATTTATCCCGTAAAGCCCTTACTGCAGTACAACGACACCGTCTCCCAGAGCCCCATTTACAGCAGTTGTTACTCCTGACAACTTGATTCTGCAGCGCCGCAAAGGCCGAGCCGTGTTTCCTCAGCACAGCCCTCCAAGAGAACGAGTCTGCAGAAGAGTTTGGGCTCCTGGGGCTGAGCTTGTCTATCCTGCAGAAGCAAGCTGTGGGTTGATAGAGGAGCCTTGTTCTGGCAGTGGAGGAAAGCATCTCACATTCATGTGAAGCAAGGTAAATTTAATCTGCTCTAGCAACAGCCTTAACATAAGAGGATCCAAAGCTCTGCAGAAAAAAGGCTGGTTGACTCAATATCTGAAATTCAACACACACATCCCCAGGCCAAACTGCCCATCTGGTTTCATACAGGAAGTTCAGTATGAGGGCAAACTGGTTTGGCTTCAGGTAGAGCGACCGTTTAATTCCCTCACAGTGGTGATTATAAAATGCTCTGGGAAATTTCAATGCTGAGTTGGAGCAACATCACCATGGTAATAACTGTGAGGCCTTAAGATTTTATTTGAGACAATTCAGAAAAAATACCCTGTGACATAATCTCCCAAGTTAGGTCTGCAATGCGCTAATGTAAAAACTATATTTACTCCAGCGGTTTAAATCATGACTTTAATCTCAGTTGCTCCCGATACTGAAATGTGACCTCATGGTATAGATTACAGAAACTCTCTGCCATGTGGATCATCAGAGCAGATTTCTTTCCTGCATAGTACAGGGCTGAAGTCACGTTGTAGGCCAGGGCACTGCACAGGGGCTGGAGGGGACCTTTACCCGGGGCTGGGAACATTTCAAATGCTGCACATTTTACACAAAATATCCACGCAACAGCTGTGGGGCCTTGGGAAGTTAAAATGCTGGTTTCATAGGAGGAGAAACAGCTAACGCTGCTGAAACAGCACCATGGAAATTAGTTTATGTCATCAGGTCACTCATTTAACAATGCGATTATAGGAAATACACACATAGCCTATTAATTATTACTCCTCTTGCTGGCTATCAGAGTGAATGCCACTGAAGGGAAAGGAAAAAGTAATAAGAAAGAGAGAGAAATCCACCTCTTCCTGTAGAAAAAGAAACTTTTCAAAGGCCAGGCCTTCCACAGAAACCACCTGTAGTTAGGCAATCCCAGTGCGGATACCCTGAACGCCGTGGTTTGTGCCCCAAAATGGAGCAGCGCTCCATCGTTGGAGTTGCCGGGGCCTCCCTCGCGAGTCCGTGGCATAAGCTGCTTCCCAGTGGGATGCCTTCAACCCAGCCCCAGCAGGTGGGTTTCAAATCTCCTCTCAAAACATACTCGAGAGTAAAACCAGCCTCTTGCTGTCCTGCCAGGCAGCATTTCCAGTCACACTTTGTACTCCGTCAGCTACAACACAGCGCCTTGTTGTGCACATCATCTCCTCAGCATTCTGCTCCGTGCGTTAATTTCCATGAGGAAGTGGGAAGGAGTTGCAGTTCCTTCTCCAGTGTAGTTCACATCCCGAAACCATTTTCAAAATAATAATAAAAACATTCAGCTAACTGCGACCTAACAGATACTGGCTTACAAATAGGAAAGGACCAAATAAACAGGCAATTGATACAAGCACCTTCTGCAAGCAGAAGGTAAGTCTTCTCATCTTTTCCTCTGCATGCACACACACATTTGATTTGAACTTGAAATTGTACCTTTCTGACAGGGGAAATGAAATAGCAAATAACAAAATAGCAGCACCGCCAAGTGCAGCTTAACTCAGCAGCCAAGCCTCTCTCAAGCACACGTGAACGCATTTACACCAGGGAGTTGATGACTAATTACTTGCAAGGGCTATACGCTCAAGGGTGCCCAAACCCTTTCCTTATGTATTTGGTTGGATATCCTTTATCTTTCTTTCCAGTGTTTCTAGCCAGGACTTCAGCAGCCTTTTAACATTTTTTTCCTTTAAAAAAATATAAATAAAAGCAAAGCCAACCCCAGCAGATGACTGCCTGAGGGTAATCCTACAGTAAGGATCACACACCCGCACACTCACAGTCGGGCAGCCAACAGAGCAACACACAGCCAGCATTTTAAATGCTTGACGTGTCCCTTGAAATATTTTCCTAAGACAGATGCCTTACGTTCCCTGGGCCACGGCGAGGGGCATCCTACCTGGCAGCGCTCGGTGGCAGCCATGGGGAGCCCTGCAGCCGGCAGCGCAGGTGAGGAATGAGCACTTCTCCCCTGTGCAGCAGGCAGGTCTCCGCAGGGATTTAGCTGCAGGACTGGAAATCTCTGTAGGCGAGGGACGATCGGGCTTGTCTTGCAGCACACCCTGACTCCAGCCTCCCGCGGGCCGGGGCTCTCCTTCACACCCCGAGCACCATGATTTTGTCCCCTGCGGTTTGAGACAAGGCAGAAGCCTTAGGCAATAAGGCGTGAGGAGACTCCCCTATGGCACTTACCATATCTCGGAGAGCGGATACGTTCAACAAGGCACCAGTGAGTGGCACTGGGAGGCTCAGGTCCTGCTGGGGTATTCGCAGGCGGCTTATGAAAAATTATTTCTACAGGCCCTTTCTACGAGGAAGCTCTTGCCGACGTACCAGGGAGTTGCTAGGATGGGCAAGTTCTCTGAGGGATGCTTCGAACTGGATGGGTTTGATGCATGAATTATAGGTGCATGGAAGGATTTCTAGATCTCCCCAGGCAATCTGCCACAGAAATGGTGCCACCTCGCCACATATTGAGGTTTTAAGGTACTTCTCTAGACAAAACTTTTGAAGAGAAAAAGTTTGTCTCATTTTTATAGACTTGGCCATTTTAGCTGAAGCATTTCCTTCTAAGTCACCTAAAGCAGTAAGTCTTTTTAAAAATTAAATTCAGCTAAGTTGGCGATTCCAACTTTTTCTTTTTACAGCTAGCTTCACAGCACGATCCTCCCTTCCTCAGCCCATCCCTGAAACCTGGCACCTCCTCTTCCCTGTCCTCCAGCTGCGTCTCCCGCTCCCCCTTCCTCAGTCACAGCTGCTACGGTTTTAGCAACACCCGTGTGCGCCCCAGCCCACCAGCACAGCAATGCTTATCAGCACCGGGACGGGTGTTCTTCACCATCCCTGCTGGTGCCTTGCATTAGCTGGGAACTGACCTGGAGGAGAAGGTGTTCCACTACACAGTGTTAGCCATAGTAGTAGTCCGAGCATTGTTACTTCCATTAACTATATAATCTATACATATATTTATGAAATATAAATCAATGCAACGCTGAATCATTTCAGGGGTGCGGTCACAGGCCTAGGACACTGGAGATGTAAGCCTGCCATGGATTTTCACCGCGATGTAAGTCACCAAAACCCACGTTTCAGCTTCCCAGCGACGTGTGTGAGAAGAGTGCTGTTGTAACTTGGCCAAGGGCAGTCAGGTCAGGCTTGGGCCACTTTAAAATGAAGACTGTAAAGATCAAAGTCAGGTTTGGTGGGAAGGATGAGTTGAAATGAGGAACCCCCAGAAGCAGAGGAGCCAGCCAAAGGCAGGAGTGCAGTGAGGGTTGAGACAGGAGGGAGCAGGAGGAACAGCGGGGCCACACAGGACGGTCAAGAGCAGAACCAAGGCTGGAGTAGCAAGAGCAAGGGACAGAATCTGGGGTCGATGACTAGGATGAAAACCAAACCCAGCAGGAGGCCGTACAGCACACTGCCTACAGCGTACATGGCATTTAGCCCTCTTCAAACCTCACTTCTCCCCGCCAGCCTGTTAGGAGATCTGGGAGCGGGTCCATTTCCTTCAGGCGCAGTGCTGCAAGGCGAGGATGTACCCACAGATGAGTAGGTCATGACAAACACTCGTTAACGCTTGTGAGGAGCTCCTGATAAAACATGGTTAATACAAAGTATGGGCATTCAAAGCTCCTACCCCCTCAAGTACCTTACTTTCAGTCTTGCCTGACTTTTTTATGAGCTGCAATAAATCCCATGAAGCTTCTGCCCACTGCCACTAGGACAACGTACTGACTAAAATGTTTGAATGTATTAATGCTCCTCACAGAAATATATTACTTTATTCTCTGTATTGAATTGTTTTAATTGTGAAGTGATAGCTGAAGTGAGAAGTCAATGTTTCAGTAGCACGTCACAGGATAACAGCATTTGGCTGTCATCACACCACTAACACTAAATGTAGTATTAAAACGCTTTGTGTTCAAAGAGAGCTGCAAAATGTTCCCTGATGGAAACTGCTACGTTAAATTTCCCTTGTTTGGCCTGGTGGGCGTCAGAAGAGATGGCAGCTTTTCCCAGCACTGTTACTGACGTATCAGGACATGGTGCTACGAGGATACAAGATAAGAGTGCGGTTTAGACAACTGGAGACCACTGATTGCAGAAAACTCAGCTGTTTAAAGAATGAAACTGTACTTTTCGCTAATTAAGAGACTGACTGCTTTGAATATTCCTGCTGGTACAAGCTGCTGCCACTGGGAGCAAAATTAACCTCTAACCTTCCACTGTCGAGGTACTGCTGTATCTAGTTGTTACTGTGATCCTATCAATCAATTAAGCAGCGCAGAAATGAGGATTTCTATTTCAATAATACCTTTTGCAATTAATAAAACACATCCTGTCTCAGGTTGAAAAGCTTGAAAAAATGTTTTTCCCCCACAAAATAAATTTAAAAAGTTTGGGCGGGAAAAAAAAAATCTTTGCGTGTGCAGAGGAGGACTTTGCTGATGAACCCCGAGGGTTTCGGTCCCTCCACGTGGTCCGTGCCAAGCTGGTGGCCGGGGCGGTGCTGGGGTTGGGCAGCCGTGCTGCCTCCGAGGCAGCGTGTCAGCTGCAGGAGCAGAAATGCGACTGGCAAGGGAGCGAGGAGAGGAGGATCCCCCCGCTCCTCGTCGGGGCAGCCCAGCATAATGCAGAGCTGTCTGAGCTTGGGACGCTCGTCTTGGTTTCTCTTCTGTACCCAACTGCTGATTTTTGCAAGAGCTGAGGAAATTGAATTATTTCTGAGGCTTTTCCTATCCTCTCTCAGGTTTGGGCAGAACCGACCACGATCCTCAAAACTAGCAAAGGAGGGTTGGCCAGCAGGCAGCAACGGCCACAAAGGCTCTGGCTGCTTTGGAGGTCGGGCAAAAGGGAAACCTTGCTTATGTGAGATGAGATTAAAAATCTCAAGTCAGTGCCACAAATAGGATCTTAGCACTTCTGAAGGATTTCGTCTTCCACTTTCTTCTGCAGCCAGAAACACTGCAGAGCATCCAAGTATTTCAGCAGAATAAATTTCCTTTTTTCTTCTCTTTTTAAGCTTACTTGTAAGTAGTGAAGAAAGAAATCAACTGTAGTCTAGAGGTTAAAACAAGTTTCTTGAGAGTGAACTATCAGACTTCAAGTAACCAAATCCTGCAGACTGTTTTTTACTCAGTCTCTAAACCTTTTGGGGGACTTTACACAAAAATTACTACAACCACATCAGCAAATAGGTGAGACACTGGTTCCAGCAAAGCCGTGTCTCAAGGAGGGGATCCACTGTTGGCGCTAGTGCTGACAAACAGGAAGAAAAAAAGCGTAACCCCATCCCTGTCAGATGAAAGCCCATAGCACCCAAAGCTGAGGAATGATCTTTGTAACACCGGGAGGAAGCTTTTCTAAGATAAAATTGAGCCACTTTGGTCTCTGCAAGGGAAGTGAAGCCAGGAGTTAACTGACGAGGCGACCAAAGAGAAGACTGATCAGTGCGAAATACAGAGCTGTCACAGAGAAGCAGCAATGCTCAGGCCGTTTTATTCTACCTGTGGCTGCTGCAGCACCAAGGTGCTGTGTCCTGCATCTGGCACGCAGTGCCTTGCTCCATTGCTCTCCTTGCCCTGAGGCCTGGGAGGATTTCTTCATGCTGGCTTGTCAGCCTGGCCCAGGGAAGCAATCTCTTCTCTGGCACAAGCTGTGAAGGCTTCATCGCCGCTGGGGAAGCACAGATATTGGCAAATTTTGCCTTACACGCAGTTTGTCAGAAACTTTCCTATGTGCCTGCCACCTCCCCGCCCCTGTGCTGGGGTGGGCAGGCGGGTACCAGTGCCACATCCTGGCCCTGTAACCCAGGGAGCCTGCAGCCACCCACTGCTTCCCGACGGAAAACACCACCACTGGGCGATTTTAAATCCCTCTTCCATCACTCCCACTTGCTTCTCCCAAATAATCAAGGAACATGCGTCTTGTGGCCCCCCTCCTTTCTCAGCCCCCGCCAGCTATTTCAAGCTAAAGGCATGCCATGCCGGTCAGACAGGCTGGCTCCTCCTCGGCACAGTGCCGAAACCTGGCACAGATCTGCCTCCAGAAAGCAGGACGTGGGGAGGGGGGATCCTGGGAACCATGTAAGCTCTGCAGCCTAACAAATCGGGCACCGAACTGGGGTTGCAGGCTCGATGTCTAGGCCAGTACACCCTCTGGCAAGTGGGTCTCTCTTCACTACTGCTTCATCTTTTGCTCTCTGAATCATAAGCTCTTCAGGGCAAGAAGTCCTTCTGCAGCCCTCCCTAACGATGACGAGGACCTGATGGCCAGTGATGAGTCACAGCAATGACTCCCCCGTGCCACGCTGGGGCTCTTTCTAGCCTGTGGCTTCTGCCAAGTGGCCTGCTTTCTGCTCTTTTCTGCTTTAAGGGATCATGCTCCGCCAGCTTACCTCCCAGGGTCAGCCACGGCGGGGTCGCATAGCAGCCTGCCCTGGTGCAAGGGCATCACTGGAAACACATGCCCAGGGGCAGAGGACTGGCAGAGCTAACGCAGAGATCAGCTGTAATGTCAACCCACTCTTCAGCATGGGTCTATGTGGTGTCTCCACCATGGGACTAGAAAGAGAGTAAACAACACCCTCATGTGAATAGCAAAGCAGCTGCACACGCAGCTACAGGCAGAAACAACTTTCGGTTGGGCATCGTTCTGGATCCAGTGAGCACTGACTGTCTGGATGATCCCCCGTGATGTGACAACTCTGCTCTAAGTCTTGCTCAGCCAGCAAAACCTCCCGAGTGATCAGAACACTGGGGAACCTAAACCAGATGATGGAGGCCATGTGATAGACCTCCTTGCTCCTTATTCTGATTAAAATTCTTCAATATGGTCCCCACTTCCTTTACTTAAAACAAGGCCTCCTAGCATTGCCAAGATGTGGCTTCCCGGTGTGAGCTGCCAAAGACCTGCCAGCTAACCTGTTCTTCAAGGGAGCTTGTAATAACTCCACAAAGCCATACCGAACATTACACAGAAGAAGAATGAGGTAAATCAAATAGGGCAACAGGGGAGAAAGCACACATTTGTCATCTTGCTGAGTGAGTGGCCCTCTGGGAAGGGCCAGCAATCTTATAGCCAGCTGCTGCTGAGCCCCTATATAACCCTTACAAGCCACCCTCAGGCATGCCAAGAAGCAGAGATGATACCTGCAAGATCTCAGCAGAAGTTAGGTGCAGGGAAGAGAGGCCAGTGAGCTCCAATTTAAACAAATGGCCCAGGTTGCTATGGAAACCTCAGGGATGGAAAAGAAGCACTTTGAAAACAAAACATAGTGAGGCAGATTTCATATCCACTCTGAAAAGGTTTATGACCAGAAAAGGCAAAGTGGGTGTTAAATGCCTTTTAGCTAAGTCAATAGTAGCAGCACTGGAGAAGGAGGCATTATGGATTCGCAGCACCCATCATACCTCTTCTATCCCAAACCCCAGGAGAACAGTCTTCTGTGCTTTGCCAATACTATGGTATGAAAATTCTGGTTTCTTAACCCCTTCCTGACACCCCATCTCCTTCTACATTACTACTGTAGCTATAAATTACTATATGCAGCTATACTAAGCCCATCAGTCATGACAAGTGGAAAATATATAGCTAGAATTCATCTGACACAGGAGGAATAAAATTATCTACGGCTTTAAAGCTAATCAAAACTGAAAATCCTGAAGAGTTTTTTTTTTTTTTCCTTAAAAAAAAAAATACAGCAGAGAAATGATGGAACTTTGCTATTGATTTTAAATGGCATGTGCTCAGATCAACCTGGTGTGGCCCAACAGTGTGGTATCAATCAGATATACTCTAGCCTCATCAAGAGTTTGTGCCTGAATATTCAAGCATTCTGTGATTAAATTATTATTGCAAATAGCACGGAGACAGAGCGATTCCTGACGCCAGTATGGCTAATTAATAACGTTATTGTTTATATAGGTGTTAAGTGAACGGTTACATATTGCTGAAGGAACCAGTCACCGTCTTTTCAGAACAGGTCCACCCTGCACACTGCCTCAGGGTGGCAGGCCACCATCCATCCTTGCCACAGACAGCTTCCATTCATCTGCTCCTTATCATCAAGCCTGAGGGCCATTATATTGTGGAAAAGGTGATGGCTATTTTGGAAAAGGGAACCTTAACAGGGGTAACTAGTAGCCTCAATCTGTTTGAAAGCCACAGGCAATGAACAGTCTTGAGGAATGCAGTTTTTCAGCTTTTCTTGGAAGAGACACACATACTCTGCTGAAAAGTAACATTTCAGAATGAAGAAACAGGAAAAAAAGTAAACCCACAGTTTATATCTTCTCCATAAAAAAGTATCGTCACACCTGCAGCAGGGAGCATACCAGAGGTAACTGGAGATAAATATGAACAAATGACAATGGGGGTGAGAGGGGGGAGGGAAAAGGCAGAGAGAGGCAGTTCAGGAGATGCAGGAAGAGTACACGGAATAAGGAAAGTAAAATTCAGAAGTGCCCTGTAGGCAAAGCAGCTCTTAGCATCTGCTCCACTACCTCATATGGACAGACTACTCCATGCTTAGATTGGCGAGTCTGGTGATAACAGCAAAACCAAAACCCCCAGGCAACCCCCCACCCCCCTGAATACTTTGTGTACGTATAAACCTTTGATTTCAGATAAACAATATATTTTACTTTAAATTAATGTCATGAATTCTGAGTTTAAACCTTTTTTCAAAAAGCTGTTGGCTGGGAATATTGCACTGTCAGAACAGTCATGGGAAGGAAGAAAGCCTTATAACTGGAAAATAAACCTTTTGGGTAGCATTTTTAGAAATATTGTTTTCAAATCCATATAACTAGGGGAAAGGTTCCTCCAGCTATCTTTAAGTTAAAGAATCGAACCTAACTATATAGAGTGCTTTATTCTGACAGAAACTATAGAATAAAGCATTCTATTCTAACTATATGTTTACCATTCCAAATATGTTAACCCTCTGCACTTGATTCCAACAGCAGAAACAGCTGAATACTAGCACTACAAAATTTTCAAGTTGCCCTGGTCTCTAGTGAAAAATCTTTAGGTGCCACAAGAACAACACTAGGCTCAAGACTTCCTAAATCTCACTTTTGCGCACATCTATCTTGAGAACTGTAAGAGTGCCTGCAGCATTCAGGAACAAATTTCTACCTCCAGGAAAAACGTCCCTGCAGAAAGCTCTCCTGAGGAGATGTGGGCTGGAATCTCCTCTGCTCGAAGCCATTTCCTGCTGTCCCGGCAGGCAGGAGGTTGCAGTCCACTGCCACCTGGCTAGGTGACTTTTTTGGGAGGAGGTGGGGGGAGGAAGGAAGGACCCACAAGTTTCCAGCTGACAAAGAAACTTGACCTCTACGCCAACTGCTCCCCTTGCAGCCAGGGAACTCAGGATAGGGGGAGGAACGATGCCATGTGCCTTGTCTCCACTGTCCACCAGATTTGGATATAAGCAGCAGCACAGTTGACACACGAGAGAGAGCAGAACATAGTTGACACCAGCAACAAAAGGGTATTGCCCTAAGAGAGCTCTGTGGGATACAGGATTTCTCTTATAGATCGTTTTATTGTGGGGGAGGAAACCTTGGTCTTCTCCCAGATCAAAGAAAGTAAAGAAACTAAACCACAATTTGCTAACATTGTAAATTGAAACCGAGAAAAGTAAGTGAAAAACTGTTCTTCCGCAACAGTATCCGTCTCCAGGGCCCTACCATCAGTTATGTGTCATAGCTTCACTGAATTTCCATAGGCTGAGGTTTGGGGGTTTAAAAGTTTCCGTCTAGTCCCCATCTCCTACTCTCTCTTGCAGCATGACTGCTCTTAACACAGTGTAAATAAATGTAGCTTGTATGAGCTGATAAAGGCTGAAGTGTTGCCTTGTCAGAATACCTGGAGAAATTAGCACTGCCTCTTGGTTAAGGAACACGACTCTCTGTCAAGACTGCCAAACCTGGGGACACGTACAGGGATGTGTACAAAGCTCCAGGTACCCAAAGAAAGTAAACGTGAAAGTAAGCGCCTGCCTCCCTCAGGACTAATTCTCAGGAGATACATCACAGATCCCAGATTCAATTAGATTCAAATGCAAGGAATTAACATTAAATATACTCCAAAAATGTCTTTCTATACAAACTAGGATGAAAGTGAAGACATTATTAGATAACAAAGTAAGTTTTCTGATCACATTCATTCTTTTTAGAAGAATAAGCTATTTCAAAAGCTGTATGGTGCTTTAGGTAGAGAAGCTGCTTCTAGAGTTGTCTGATATACAAAGAAAATGATTCTACTCAATTTCAGAGCACAGGGATTGAAATGGCTCAACAGTCTGCCCTTTAGGTCATCAATAACATTAAAACATAGGCATAATGGAGTATTAATAACTTGACTGCTCTCATCAAATATGAATTTTAAACTACAGCAAATGCTGGCTAAGAAAAGACAGACATTTTCTAAACACCAACTTATTCTTGCACTGAGGAGGGATGCTAGCTTGCTTAACAAGCAACAACATTCTTACAAGGTATAGAATATTTACCCATGCTTAGATCCTACTTCAGGCACAAAGTGAAGACATTCCAAACCTATGTTTTGATCCAGTACAGCGGATGCCATTTAGCTGCAGTGAGAACTTAACCACGTGGGCAGCACACCTGGCTTAACATCCAGACCGCAGCCATCAGCTCACTTGTTCCTACCAACAGGTGAGACGTACCTAGGGCAGGCAAACAGAAGAATTCCAGCAAGTCGCCTTGCTGAATCAGGTTTCAGCTGCTGACTGCTTCTCTGTAACAGCAGAGGTTCAAGACATAACCCTCCAAGTAATATTCTTTAATGCAATATACATTGACCTAGGAGCAGTAGCACCAGAGTGAGTGCTGCACCTGGTGCTACTACACTCTACTTAGGGTAGCTTTGCAACTGATTTACATTGTGATTATAATAACCTGGGTCCAAATCTTTGGACCAGTTCTTCTGGGTATCAAATCTGGCAGTGCAAGCCTCATTTTTGGAGATGCTGACATTTCCTGTCCCACCCGAAATCACTGGAAGCCACAACTTAGTTCTAGCTAAAAAGAAACACAAGAAAGAAACTAAGTATTTATTAGCAAATCCTGAAAATAATGGTTTTCATCTCTTTGTTAAGGCTCATGGCTAAGGTGTCTCTGTTGTGTGCCTTTGTCTGTCTTGTCTACATGGATAAACAGTTAGGATAAGTCTGACTGCAGAGTGTGTAGGAGAAGGGAGCCTTGACCCTCTGTTCTACTAGACACTAGTATAATTCAAGTAGTTATATAAATAACAAAACTGATTGCTTCATTGGAAAATACTTTGAAACCTACAAATGAAAAGCAATGCACTACCCCTTGGTGAAGTGAGTAATACTCAGAGATCATCATGAAGTGCAGCTTTCTCATTTCTGTACACACAGCACACATACAGCTGGCTTTACATAAAAGAATCCTTTCTTGTCATTACTTAGAACATAGATCACTACCTGGGGGGAAAGGGGAGACAAGAAAAGGCGCAAAAATAAGTGCTCACTGAATCGTGCTGCTCCAGTCGGTACCTCTCAGATCTCTCATGTGCTTTGTGTTCTTTTAAGAACAAGCATTGTTTTTTCACAAACTTAATGCCTGTGGTTTAGTATCATCTAACAGCATCTCACTTCTGAAAACAGAACAGCACTGTCCACATAACACAGGCAGCTTCTGATTGTCAAAGATCTTCGTAACATCGATTCTTTTCCCCATTAGGTATTTCACAGAACTCTGTTCCTGCAAGGCTTCCTTTAAATCTGTAGCAATCTGAAGCTCTGGATCTGCTGTGGGTTTATATCCAACATGCTCAAAGTGCCTCTTCATTTCCAAACTCCATCAGGTTCTGGATAAATGATCCTAAAGGTCAAGTTTATCCGTGCATCTCTAGAATGATATTCCTTAGGCACTCGATGCTGTAAGTGGCATTAGGAAAAAAAATCAAAAACAAAAGCATAAGCTTGTGTACTTAAAATACACGTAATCAAACAACGTAAAAAAAATTCATTTCCTGTGATGGCTTTTTATTATATTTCTAAACATTTAGGTAAGGCAAAAAAATCATGTTCTGACTGCTCAGGGCCACTGAAAACAAAAGATCTTTGTAGATGACTGCAGACTTGTTAAATTCGTTTGCAACTTTTTTATATTCCAAGTTCCTAAATTGATTTTGCTCTTTCAGCTGCAGGCTGCAGCCTTCATTGTTGAACTTCAATGCTGCAACATCTGAGCTGATTCCTATTACATCACTTCGCAGTTGAAAGAAAACCCATTGTTTCTGTGGGTGCTTTGAAATTCTGAGGCAGAAAGCAATATTAATGCGCTGGGAAACAATTGTGTCACTGGAAGCAGAATGTCCCATACCTTTATGTGAGTGCCTCGTGCATATTTAGAAAACTGCATTGCAAGTAAAGCACACAAACGGTGTCAAGGAGTTCCTACCTGCCAGTCCTCCTGGGTAGCTCCTTCCATCATCAGCAGAGTCCCATGATCAAGTGGGATTCTTAGTCTTTCTACGTAAGAATAGTCTCCATTCTCTTCCTAAAAAAAACATTAGACACTGAAGAAGCAGGCACGTGCATTTGGTAGAAAGCCAATCCTCCATAGCAGAGCTTAAAAAGCCGGGAGGGGAGAGGAGGAATGGAAGCTCTTACAAGATCAAGAAGTCTAACTAAACCTCTCTGTTACCGTATTTCATAAAGAGTTCAGGAACCAAGCATGTTAAGGATGAAAGAAGTAATTGAGTCTCACTGCCTGTACAACACAGGTAAAGTTCAACAACCAGTTCTTACATGTAGTGCAAAAATCCAGAGCAGGCCTGTGAACCTTTCAGAAACATCCACTCTTGAAATAAACAGTTCTGTGTGGAGACACTCTGCAGTAGCCACCCTGATTCCAATGGTTAACTACTTCAGCAAAAACACACATCTTCCTTCTATTCTGAATTTGTCTTGTTTTGGACGTTACATGCTGGTATAGTATTACCTGCTAGACGAAGAACTTTCCCTATCCAAAAACATCTCCTTTTCCTGTAGTACCTTGTAAAACAAGTTGTCTTAAACTTTATCATCATCAAGCAAAACAGACTGCTAAACTAGATGACAAATGATTTGCAAACTTTTGTTAAGCCTTCAGATTATGTACAGCTCTTTTAAAGCACAAATACAACAACTGGACATAGTAACACCACAGCATTAGTCTCACACATGCCACATCAGTGGGAATAGCAGCTCTCTATTGCTTTGCACTATCCCTTCCAACTTTAAATCAGACTAATACACTGCTAAGTCAAATTGCTGAGGGAAGTCTATTATGCCAACGCAGTTCTCTTTGTCAATCACAACAGTAACCTCCTCATGAAATCATACTATGCCTGACATGAACTATCTTCCAGAATGCCACATGGGCAGGTATTATAACACTCTATGTACTCCTTTAATATTTTCTGATTTTAGCCTTCAAGAGCTGCAGAAAAAATTGCTGCAAACCTTGAACAACTTCCATTTAACATCTTACCTACTTAATGCTGGCACTGTATTTAATTCATATTGAAATGTGAATAGGAAAACCAGGATTTCCCCCAAATACAGAATGGCAGTATATGTTTTGCCTTTTACAGATCTCTATTGCCAACTTTGCAAGTTGTCTAGGAAGAGTGGAAAGCAACTCTCTGAAATGAAGAATTCAGGGAAGTTTCAGATAGGAAATCACCTGCAAAATACAGGGGTTATTGGGGGGGGGGGGGGAGGAATTAGAGAAATACTTTAATTAGTCTTGAAAGGGAAGGGACTCAAGAGGTCTTTTATTTTAAGTTATAGAAAGCCATAGATAGCTTGAAAGTGTAAAGTGGATAATAAATGTCCTCCACTGAAAAAAGAGTGTGACAGGTTCTCAGTCTCTACATTGTACAAGTACAGGGTTAACCTTGTTCTGAGTATACCACATATAGCAAACAGCCTGAATGCATATTTGTTATTGTACCACTGCTTCTAGAAGCAGAGATACTGGATTTTTTCCAAAGAGATCACCAAATCAGTTATTTGTTCTTGAAAGAAAAGCCAGAAATACACAATTACTACAAAGAGATGAGAAAAAATTAATTAGGCCAGGTCTGAGCTTCTAAAGCATGACGGTGTTCCTGTAAGGGACCATGTATCTTAGACAGTTGCTCAACAAATGCTTCAGATTTTTTATTTTTTAATTAGTTAGGCAGTATCTTCTCTTCCAGTTTCCTATAATGGTCGGTGGACTCCTAAAATAACACTTGCTGAGTGTTGAGGAGGAGGCAATGCTCAATTATTTCAGACCCAGCTGAAGGCAGCAATTACTCCAGATTCAACAAAACCTGTTAATATCAGAGTGGCATTTGTCACATTTGTCAGGTAAAATCAAACTGGAATTTGGGGTGGGGCGGGGGGAGATATGAGAGGTCACAACTTACATCACTTGTAACAGAAGCAGATCACAAAGAAGCTGGAAACAGTACAGGACAACCGAGACTTGGAAAATGGCATTATCAGAGTAAGATTTAATCCAGTTTGAGGCACAGGTATAGTCATCTACACTGACAAAAGTTTCTGAAACAGAAACAAACGTTATAAGACCTCCAGGCTTCAGCTGTATGTTGAGTTATTCAGGAGAACGCACAGGGCTCTGCGCAGACCCAGCAGTTAGAAGAAAACATTAATGGGTCATAAAAAGGTAGACGGAGTCTTTTGAGATCCATTAAAAAGACCCAGCACCTCTCATCCGACACATTTTACTGCTTTTACAAAACCTCACATTTTCAAAAATCTTAACTAGCTTCCTCAAAGCTTAATTCTGAAGTGGCCCAACTTGATGCACGTTTGTCTTTTTGAAGTTCACGGCTTGCTAAATAGCTCAAAATAATGAGGTAAAGTCTCAACTACTGGGAAAACTACATCTCGGACTTAAAACACAGTCCAATTTTCAAAAGAATGACTGGGCGAAGGGGGTGGTATAAAAAAGATGCAGACAGAAAGAAGACTGCAAATCCTCTAAAATGCAAAGGAGCTTGGTTGGGATCAAATCAATTCCCAACAATAAAAAGCATCACTTGATATAATTGACTATATATTCGCACCTTTGCCACTTTCTGTTCGTGTCTGGGACTAGAAGTCACAGTGTGACAGAACAAGGCTATTTAATACTGGCAGCACTGGCTGAGCAATTCTGGATTTGTGCATTTCTTGGGGATACCAAAGGGCCCGAGGCTGTGCCAGTGATTAATAAAGCTCACTAAACCTCTGGAATCAGGGAGGGCTGAAGGCACTCAGAATCACCTGTAACACATATTCTTTGTATGGAAAATGCAGAACATATTTTTAAGCTTCTAGAATTATTAGTCATTTATCTTGCTCTATTAAAAGTAAGGTGTAATGTCAAAAACGTTTTCTTAAACTTCACAGAAAACAAGGAAAAAATTTCAAAAATATGTATTATAAACATGACTGCTGATGAAAAGCAGAGAAATACCACGGCATGGCTGTTCTCTATTTCACAGGATTACATCATTTCACTTTGCGGATGGACAACAGTGGACTTATTTTTAGCTCTTGCTCATCTTGATTAAAAAGGAATTCTTCTAAGATAAATGATTTAGGTATTGCTCTCTACAACTACCTGAAAGGAGGCTGTAGCGAGGTGGGGGTCGGTCTCTTCTCCCAAGTAACAAGCGATAGGATGAGAGGAAACGGCCTCAATCGGCACCAGGGGAAGTTTAGGTTGGATATTACGAAAAACTTCTTCACCAAAAGGGTGGTCAGGCACTGGACCAGGCTGCCCAGGGAAGTGGTTGAGTCTCCATCCCTGGAGGTATTTAAAAGATGGGTAGACGTGGTGCTCGAGGACATGGTTTAGTGGTGGCCTTGGCAGTGCTAGGTTAACGGTTGGACTCGATGATCTTAAGGGTCTTTTCCAACCTTGACGATTCTATGATAAAGCAGTCCTTGTACAGTGTGTGTTCTATGATTCTAAGTTAGACAAGAAGTTTTTACTGTCTTACACATTGTTACTAACGCTGTCCATCAAATCTCATTTCAGAACTTTTATCTCTAGAGCTGGTGTTAGATATACAGAAAACTCAGTTGAGTTTCACAGGTCAAGAAGTTTACGACGGAAATTTATTCCTGACATTTAAGGAGGAAAAGACTTTTTAAAAATACTGATAACAAACATGGAAAGAAATGCATCAGGTAACTTTTATATGGTCACTTTGTAACTCTATATATGTGTTACAAAACCAGCTGCTTCCAACAACAGGTCTAGTAAGGCAACTGTTCTGCATCTTAGTATGTTAGAATTTTCATAATCTTGAGTTGCACATTTAATTCAATCCAAGCTTTACACTAAGTACACTGTCTAAAATTTTCTTTTTATCCTTAATTCAAGTAACTACAGTTAATAAGTGAGGAGAGCTCAGCATGAGTTGATGGGAAGCTGTGAATATAAAATCTGTACGTATTCCGGGACCCCATCAAGGTTTTCTTCTGAAAATGGTATCAAAATCAAAAAAGTAAGAAAAAGAAAAGGTCTAATACAAATCTATATAAATCACCTAAGTTTGTTTCTTTAAGCCTTAGGCAAGTTTATTGAGATAGCAATAGGAAATGGGTTCTAGATAGTGTGGAAGCATCTTCTATTATAAAGAAAAGCAAATGGAAACATCCCATAGAAGAATGTATAAATAATAATGCAGTTATACATGCAAATGATGCAAAATTATTTTCAAAGGGTAAAGTCAATAGCCCTCATGGAGAGTGCTGGCTTCTAGTCTTCTGCTTTATCTATTTACCTATTACCAAGAGAATTATCCTTACAAAACTTCTAATCTTGTATTTTTCAGACTTGCATCCTGCTTGTATGCCTCTTTTGCAGTTTACTCCTCTACCACCAACTGTGGAAACACCCTCCTCCAAAAACAAAGTGGTCTCATCTATCAATACTTCTGCATTTTTACCTGCTTATTCTCACTGCCTCTGATGAAATCCTCACTGCAGCTCTTTCCTTTACGGATTCAGTAAGAATGAATATCAGTCATATTGCCCTTTCCTCACATAATCCACTTGCCTGCCTACATAGGACTATCTTTAAACTCCCTCAGTCTTTCTGCAGCTGACCTAGCAGACTGCAAGTGAGGTAGGTCTAAAGCACTCGCATCTTCCTCTCTGCTTGTCTACAGCTGCTCAAGTCCTGCCAATACTGGTGGACACCACCTCCTCCTCTGCAGCCACTGCTGCCTGCAAGTCTCCTTCCTGCCAATCTAAAAGTTCATTCCTCCTCGTCCTGATCCAAGCCTCAGTTTCTACTGTGCACCATGTATTCCCACGTTCATCTTCCGTTGGGCCTGTTAGGACATTAAG
Source organism: Nipponia nippon (assembly GCF_047370975.1). Lineage (NCBI taxonomy): Eukaryota > Metazoa > Chordata > Aves > Pelecaniformes > Threskiornithidae > Nipponia > Nipponia nippon. The sequence continues at coordinate 25,609,194 of NW_028262291.1, read as the reverse complement.
GGTTATTTTTCTGCTGTGTTCAGAAGTACTAGGAGATCTTTAACTTCTGCTAGAACAGTTACTCAAGGACAGAAGAAAGGGACCGTGTTTTAGTGTTTCATTTGAAGGACAGACCCATCTGAAGGCTGATGCTGAGAACACCACAAGCATCTTACTATTACCTAACACACATGTGAAGCACTCCCTTCCCCAGCACCCATCAGTCTCCGTGGTTACAGATGGAAGAAGAGCAACCTGACAGCTGGCTTTCGAACTCCTTCCACAGTTCACACAGCAGTTTGTTGGACACCTGCACCCAGCTGGTCCTTATGGCACCCAGACGTCTGCTACACAGCAGCTCCCAGTGGAACGTGGGAGCTTAGTGGGACGTTAAGTATCGCCCTTCGCCCTTGACCTAACATTTCACACTCAGTTTCCAAAAAGACCTAATCGGATAACCTAGCATTGTCTCACTGAGTTGAGCAGTGACAAGCAATAGTAAAAATGGTAGTGAGACTGTGTCAGCAAGATCCATCTAACACAGGGAAATCAACTCCTTTAGAGTAGGACAATTAAGTCATGTATGAGCGGGAGAGGGGCCTTGAGGTTGTGTGGAGAACAGGAGGACGTCACGGTGGTGCAAAGGCGACAGGTATGATGTGGGCAAATACAAGAGGACTTGTTAGCTAAACCAATAGATTGTGTGTGAATTGTGTATGAATCACAACTCTAAAACGAAGCACTCGCCTCTTGGTTTCAGTGTAGGCAGGAGCTATAACGAGGAGGGGGAACAAGGAGGCAAGAAAAAGTTTAAGTAATTCACTGAAACTAGAAGTAGAAAATAAAACAAACCAGATCACTTCACTGTAGACTTTGAACTACCAAGCAGGCATCCAAAAAAACCCTAGAAACCATTTAAAGCAAAGGCAAAATATTGGCTACGACCACACAACTGGTCCAAATAAACAGAAGAGGCAGCATTCAGAAGAAAGAATGCTTAAAAAGAAAAACTCCAGCGGATAAAGTAAAACAGCTTCTGGCATCATGTTAATTTCCATGAAAAGTCTCCTTAATTCCAGCGAGGAATTTGCTCCTGAAATGTATTTGTAGCTTTTTTTTTTTTTAAACACGCACTGGGCTGAAATCTGAGTAGGAATTATTTCTCCTTATCCACAAGGGATGCTTGTTGATGCAGATTCAAATGGACTATGCATGTCTCTACACTCCTTTACCACCTATTATATGATGAACACTTACTCATCCAGTACAGTACTCACCAAAATGAAAAGCAGAGGACTGAACCTTTCCCTCCCCTCGCTCCAGAACAATTTTCAGGAAAAAAATACCACTTGCACCGAAATAACTTTTTTTTTTTTTTTTTTCATTTTTTGCCAAGGAAAAATGCAGAGAAAGGATAAAAGATTTCCTTTTGTGACAGTTTCAGAATGGCCTATATAAACGCCATCAACTTCCTACCAGACAAATGTCAAAATTCACACAAACACGCACAAAAAAACCCAACCCACAAACATTACTGGTCTTCTTTGCAGTTAGAGAAATTGGATTTTATTCTATAATAAGTTCATCTACACTTCAAGATATAAAATGGAAAATATTTGTACAGATATTAACAGAAACTGAAGTCTCTGAAGGCTCTGATCTAGTATTCTTCAATAGCACTACAAGATGTTATGTGACTTGTGGTACATAATGTTTTGTACCCAGTTTTGATCACACACAGGCAACCGCTTTAGTTTTTTTTTTTTTTTCCTGCACATTTGTCCACAGTGAGCTTCTACCACAGTATTTCTCATCTTGTATTTTCATTATATCTTTCACTTCAAAATACTTAAAAGCACTCATAAAAACAGAGGGGAAATGAAGGCCTTTGAAACTCCAGAATCTGAAATACTAGAATGTTGGCCCTCAAAGAGGTTTAATTTTGGGAGGAAAAGGATTTACTTTCTCTTTCCCTCCTCAATGAAGACTAACTCTGGAAAACCCGATGTACTGATACTGGCAGATTACAAACCAGGAAGAGCCTGAATGCCTGTGATGACTGTTAGTCTGAATCCCTTTTCCTAAAACTACTTTCCTCTTCCTGTAACTTGCTTTTGAACAAAGTAATGATCAAACTTCAAATACCTACAATCAACTTTAACTCTCTCGTAATGAAAGAGTGAATGCTACATTACAATAGAGTAAGCAAATTACGTCTTTGGTGGTACAGCCTGAAAGGTGGTAATTTCCATCAGAGCCTCTTGTAACTCCCACTTGGCAAAGCATCTAGTGTCATAGGATGCTCTCAGAAAATTGCAGGCTTTGGGAATGTGCAAAGAATACGTAATGTGTACCATGTAATTATTAAGTACGAGTTCCCTTAGGCACAGGATGCAGTTAATAGCAACTTATTCAAAGATCACTCTGCACATGGGGATCGTACCTTAGAAACAGGTATGTTACACTTGCAAAAGGCATACGCTTCATAGGTAACAAGACTCCGCTAGTCAGAAATATCAGGTCAGAGGCACTGAAGGAAAAAAAAAAAAAAAAGAGGAGAGCTTGAGGGATACATCTATAGAAAATCATCCATCTCAGGAAGAAAAGGGAAGAAATTGTGCAGTACAGATCAAAGGCGGCGGCCAATTATGAATGGCACAGACTGAATTTCCCCCTTTGCTCATAGTGGGTGCCTTTTCAGAAAATAGAAAACAGAACAAAAAGACATCTTGCTCAAGAACTGGGTTTGATTTTTAAGAGAGAAACTGCAAAGTTTATACTGAAATCGAAGTGGCTTTGATTCTGATCCATCGAAGAGGAACACATGCACTTTTAGAAATGAATCCAAGCACCATTTACAGTTTCCCAGAGGAATGAACTTTCCAGCTGACATTTTGTTATCGCCACAGCATCAAAGATACTTACTCATGCTATGCCCACTGATATAATGCACTGGTTATGTGATCTCATGCTCAGGGACCAGGATTAAATTCACTTCAGACAACAAAGAATTTACAAATTAGAGAACTGGTGAAAAATACAAATTATTTATTTGTTTTCTCGTTCAACTTCTGACCTTTGCTGTTTATGACTAGGTGACCCAAGGTGACTCTTGATGGGCAGACTTCAGTATGTCAGCATACAGTTTTCTAACAGGCTGATAATCATCACCTTTGCTTTCTGCATTACTTATTCAGGCTAAATAGCAACATGAGCAGACAGGAAACTTCTTCCCAAAGTTCTCAAAGACTACACATGCAGAAAAGACATCTGAAGCACAATACCCTAAAACGAGGCCTGTATTCTCAACACAGGAATGTGTGATTCCTTTACTTGGATAAATATGAATTGCAAAATCTAAGTTTTAAGTTGGCTTGTAAACACAGCATTCCCAAGCACAGCATTTTATCTAGAAAAAGTATTCACTACTGAATCACCAACTAATTCCTGAAAGGATGTTCCACACACACCTCCTCACTAAAGTAAAGATCTCTGTTTAGTCTGTGAAGTATGATGCGACAGTGTGGTATTTTATGGAAGAGAAACAAGCTCCTTCCCTCTGTTCACTGTCCCTCAATCTGAACACACACAAGTCAAAATGCAAACATTCTTAAGATTTCTACTCACAAGAGCAGTCAGAGCTACTCTTCATCCCACATACACTATGCATTACACAATGTTTGCCTGAGTTTAAGAAAATGGTATCAAGTCTTTGGTTCATTTACACAGTGAAAGTCCCCTTCCACCATCACTGATTTCATTTTAAGTAACGGGAAGGGCCCTTATTTGGGCAAAGAGTGCCCAGTTGCAATTTCACTGCACCACTACACTGCTGCTCATTATCAGAGCGGTCCCATTCCCATCCTCAAGATGTCACGTTCCATGTGACAGATTTCTTGAATTCCACAGAACTTTACAAGTTGTGCTTTCATTAACTACTATTAAATGCTTTTAGTAATTAAGTTCTCTAAACAGAGGGCAAATAGTGAACATATTAGTAACTATAAGACTCTCTCAATGTGATATGAACACTCACAGGGGAGGGTTTCTTCCTCATCTCAAAGGTCCGGGTAGCACCAAAGCTGAGCGAGGCAATGACAGGATTTTTTCCCAGTGATGGTTCATCGTCACTGTGCCAGTCTACACTATCCTTCTCATTTCGGTAGAGGTTGCAGAGAAGGGAGTTGAAGGTATAGCCAGTGAACTCTTCAATGCGCTCCTTTAGCATGGTGAGAAGAGGATGCCACTGCAATCAGCACAGCAGGAGGAGGGTAAATACAATGAAAGCAAGCCAGCAGCAGATAACATCAAGACACAACGGGAAAACTACTAAGAAACAAAATATGCTGCACTTCAATCACAATAAACCTGAAATCAAACAAACGCCTCTGAACAATTCTGATTATATTTTTAGTAAACGGGCTTTCTGTGAAACACGCGTGTTGCCTATTACTCAATACTAAATCATCTCTTAAAACTATGAAGCCAGTCCGCCTTTCATACTAATGTAGCCAGCCACAGCAATTAACTGAAAGGTGAGAGAGTAGACAGAGTAAAATCTGCTTGAACTGACCACGAAAAAATACTGGGAGTTCTTAACTAAGACAAAAAGTGTGCAACTTCTCCCACGCATACCTGTTTTTTTAACCTCCTGGCCAAGCTAGAGGAGTTTAACATGGGGCTCTGATACTGTCCGAGTTACTTGGCCATTGCTGGTGGGCCTGGTGCATCCAGAAAGTTGCAATCGGTGACTAAATGACATGCTCTCAATTGCCTGCAGCTGTTGACGCAGAACAAGAGACAACGGTTGGCCTAACACTGTCACAGCGTGGCCCTCTGTCCCTGCTCTCTTAGTACAGCTTGTTAAGCCCAACTCATCACCTCTCGGGGTTTTGACTTCAACACTGTAACTCTCCAGTGGTTGGCAAAACCAGCGTCACAGGCCCTGAATTTCATCCTTCCTTTTGCTAACATCTTGCTGAGCCCATAGCCCACGGCAGCTCTGCACATTCCATTACAACTCAGTTCAGTGAATCATTATTTAATGTTATAAACTTACATCATGACTTTCATCTGTCAGAGTGCTTTTAAGTACTACGTAAGTTAAAAAAAAACAAAACAAAACAAAAACGCTAAAGCAATGTAGGTCAGAATTTTTGCCCATTATATAAGCAGAAACACAGGATCAAGAGAGGATAAAGGACTGATTCCAAACCTTCCAGTGCATCACTGGCAGAAGGTGGAACAGACAGCAGGAATTAGTTCCTAATATCCACCTCTAATAATCAAGTCTGCACCACCTTCTTTTCACGCTTACCCATGTTTAAGGGGTTATTAACCTGTTGGCTACACTGCAGGAACCTCAACATACCATCTTTCTCTATTAGGGCTATTTCTAGCTAAGTCACCCCTTCAATGACTAAGCATCATGTGAATAATTAATTATACATAAACATAGCTTGCAGCCATGGGACATGTAGGGAAATCAGCAACACCACCCAAAAAAAAGCTATAGCTTGTAACTGGGCTGCCTGAACGTGCAGTATGTGCAAGACATAAAATACACTGACAGAAGAGTCCAACAAGAATTACTGAAAGCACTTTTCAGTGACCAACTAGGACTGGATTCCTTCAATTCCTATCACAAAGTATTTATTACTAAAAATGTTATCATATGGTGAATTTTACAATTCAGTGGAAATCCCACTACAAACCTGCAGCATTGGAAGTAATTTTGTTGAAACATTACTGTGTCACCAACTACATCACTGCTTACAAAGAAACATTTTTCTAATACCAAAATTCATTTAGGCACAAGCACTGGATTATACCTAACAGTACTGCAATCACGCCCAGTCTTACCAAACAAAAAAGGAGGGGCACAAAGCTAATACTCCTACAGATCAAGCGTTGAAGGCAGGTAATTGGTTTTGGCCAAGCTGTGCACTAAATTACATTTTACTCCGGATATTTTTGTGATATAAACCCTATTCTACAGGTAAGGACCGTGCTCTTTACACCATCCACTGCTTCTTCTAGGCTGCACGAACTCCCACCTACAAAGCTGAGTGAAATGTCAGAGTGTCCATGTGCAGCCTACCGATATATCTGCCTATGGGCAGTTTCCAGCCAGTGGCAGGGCTGGCTCCCAGCTATGCAAGTTTGCCAGTGCATCTCACTTTCTGCTAGAGTTTCCTTCTCTCAGTAAAAAGGAGAATTATTGAGGGATAAAAGACTGGATCAGCATGCATGACTGATTTTAGGCCTTGTACCTCTTGGACAAGAAAAACAAATCAGTAGCCCAATGAGTGCTAACTCTGAACTTTATGCAAACTGAACTGGAACCATCAATTCAGGGTATATAGGCTCTATCCAACATCTAAGCAGCAATGGCTCCCACAACAGGCAATTCCGAACTGGATTTAAATCATTAGTGTACAGCAGAATGATTTTGGAAGGGCACTTCCAATCCCTAAAGCCATTTAGCTTGTAGAAAAGTCCATTTAAAATAATATTCCACAAATGAGTACCAAAAAAGCACCGATTTTTCCACCACAAATTCCATAGGTTATGGAATTTTTGAACTATGGTATTTTTGAGACTACAACATCTTCACAACTCATATTGCTAAATAACGCCTGTCCACTTTTCCCAAACTGAGCTTTGCTAGGAGGTACCCCGCTTTGGCAGCAGTTCTGGGACTTGGGACACTTCTCCCTCACGCTATCCAGCCTTCAACAGTCACACTTAATTTATGGTTCAGAACATTGCAGCCTACTGCCATGAAAATTTCAAACAAAGCAATACCAAGAGGCAGGCTGATGGGACAACAGGCTGGAAGCCAGAGAGAGCGAGTGAACATGAACAAAACGTCAACGAGTCACTCGGAAGATTTTTAACTCTTCCAAAATAGTGTTGGAAATTACACCATACAATCTGGAGCTGCTGATCAGGCAGGTTGTGTGTGTGAATTTCATAGCACTCACCTAAATTCTCATTTAAGCAGTATTGAATCTAAGTGTTTCTGAAAGTAACTATTTCAGTAATTGATATCACTATATCTTTACAACAAAAAGCTCAGTATGCCTGTGTACACTACAATCTCCAATATAAAGATGCATAGAGTAAGTCATACAGAACAATTTAAAGTTTTGTCCAAAGCTACAGTGACCCAAAATCAGAATGTTAAACTCTGGAGTTTCCTTTTGCCAACGTTTAGCAACTAAATCATGTCCTCTCAGTCAATCTACTCATAATGCGTGTTTTATGAAGTTGTCCACATTCCACTAGAATCTGTTGCTGATCACAAATGAAATGCTGATAGATACTCTAGATAAAAATAGAGGATAGAGGGAATTTTTGCGTCTCAGTCTCTGCAAAGGATTTCTTTGTAGACAATAATAAAAGAAAACTGTAAACATATACATACATTTGGGTTTGGCTGCATTGTTATCCTGGAGTATGTGTAAGGAAGTTCGCCATACCAGGAGGTAAGCCTTGGTTCCTCAAAAGACACTTCTAAAAAAAGAAAAACAGGAAAACTTTCTCAGGTGCTTTGTCAAAGGGCTTGAAAATGGAAAGATCATGCAATTCTGCCAAGAAACTTGATCAAAAAGGAACTGTCCATTCACCTGAAGTTAAAAAGCAGCTCCTTAAAATCCTCAGCCTTACATAATGAACTCAAGTGAAGGAATGAGATTATTCAAAAGCAGGCCTGTCTCTGCAAGAGGAACTACCTTGCCAAAATCTTGGAACCACATCAATTTTCTCATCCCTATGTATGCCAGACAGAGCAGGGACTGGACAAGTTAAAGATAGCAAAATGAAACTGAAATTTTAATTCTGGCTTGTTTTATACTCTCCCAGTTCCAGTGCCCAACACACCGGCATAAGTTGCAAGATGTATCCACTGGAAAGGATGAAGTGGAAAGGACTGCAGCATCAACGTGACATTAAAGAAGAATGTAGCAGGGCTGCACACGTAATATTTTGTCAAATATGTGTGCACTCTGTGGTGTAATACACACATCAAATTAGAAGTACTTTCAACTTCTGAAAAGACTATCTTGGTAGCTATTTCTCATGCTTGACAGGTAACATTCTCCATTATACTGTACCTTTATTGCAAGCCAATAAACACAGGTGTTGAAGACATTTTCCAGCCCTGTCCAGTAACTACTCTGATATATTATCTTATATCCGTTCCTGACTGAAGAGAAATTTAGCCAGAACAGGTGCCCCTTAGTGAACAAATCCAGAATAGCAGTCTCCTCACTTACAGCATACTGGAACTAATAAGCAAAGACAAGGGAAAATAAACGTGCTCTGCTGGGATTTTAAGTGAGAGAGGCAAAAAATGATCCTGGTGACAGAAACCTCAAAGAACACAGTTTTTGCAGCATCACTGGGAGACAGTATGAAGGGATGGCGCACAGACTTAATCTAAAAAAACAGTAGGAAAAAGAACTGGACATGACAGAGGACGCAATAAAATTCAAAGACTTTTTAAGATAGGGTATTTTAATTTGGAAAGATCTAATTTAACTGGCAACAGGAACATGGTGACAGAGATTGAAAAATAAGCAGCAGTACTCTTCAGATATGCATGGAAAACCTGGAAGGAAACATGTGAAGGAGTGGTAATATGTAAAATTAAAAACAATGATAAACAATGCATGGATTTTGGTATGAAAATGACCTGAAAAGTTGGTCTACACATGCCTTACCCTCTCTGATGTGAGTTCTCTGACCCCAGGGTATGTCTTGGAGGAGCTGTTCAAACATCCAGTCTGCTTGTTCTGAGTCAATAAAGCCAGGAATCAAATGAATCCTAAGAAAGAAAAAGATAAAGAAAAAAATGGAAAGAATATACACTTCTAAATATGCTTTGATAAAATATTCTAATTTCCAGGATTCCCAAAGGAGATAAGAATGGCTGTAATGCATCAAACCAAAAGTCAAAGCCCAGTATCCTATTTCTGACCACAGCCAAAAGCAGGTGTGAAGGAAAGAACAGAAGGCAGCAGGAGCTCCTGATGAGTCTTCCCCTAACCAAACACATCGAATTGCTTTTTAAAACCTATAAAAACATATGACATGAACAATATTCTATGTGTCCCACAATCGGCCATATACTGTGTGAAAAATGGCATCCTTCTGCTTGTTAACAACTTCCCATTTGATAAATTAGATAGCCTTGATTATGGTACTACAATCAACATAAGTAAATAATTGCCCTTTATTCACCATCTCCATGCCACTCAGAATTTGACAGCCCTTTATCACTACTGCCATCCTATCCTCTCTTTTCCAAGCACAAGAACTGTTGAGTATTTAACCTCTCCTATGTTTACATTTTCATATGTACATTTTATATTTTGACTGTACCAGCAGCAGCATTCAAAAATTCCAGCCGCTGTTGTGGGCTGCAGAGTAGCAGAGGTTACTCTCGCGAGTATTCAATGCTCCAAAGACATCACAATAAGAATATATATAGTAAAGGTACTAAAAGAGATGCAAAATCCAATTATTAACTTTCCAGAAATGTATATATTCCAGCAACACATTATGAAAACAAACTCCAGAAAATGACAGAATAACCCAGCTGGCTGTGTATCTTTTCTCTTTCCAGCTGGTCAAAGCTTTTACTTTTCAAATTGGTATAAAACTTTATTTGCAGTTTTAGAAGAAACCAAGGTGAAAGCTTTGAAATAAATACACAAGAAGTTACTGTGTCCTTGGCATTTTTTCCACTATTAATAAAATCTATCAAATTCAGAAGAAAAGGATTAATACTGATATTGCAGCTAAGTCAGCAAGGTAAAATAAAATGCATTTTAGATACAGAACAAGTAGGTTTTGTTTTGAAGTGTCCTGACACTGAGATAATTAAGGTATAGCATGTAAGCAAAAGGGACAACCCTGAAGTTACCAAATCTGCCTAAAGTTAAATGCTTTTACTAGATTAATTTGAAACAAGTCAAATTTACAGCTATAGGTTTTTGGTAGCTCGTAATTATACAACGCAGACACCACGCACTTGCTAACACAGGAATACCGATCCAAATTTCAAGCAGCAACTTACTCTGGATCATGAAACAAATGGACATAGCCCTTTCTCCTTATTCTGGACAAGAACACTAGATGCAGTAAGCACTAGATGTTAAGAGGTTCATTTTAATTCTCTTCAGTGCTGCTCAGAACTGCATAAGTCTCTGCTACTTGATACTCAAAGTATTTCCAGAAGTACTCTAAACAGAAGATACACAGGAAGGGCAATGTGCACCTGCCAGAGTCAAAACACTCTGCAGAGACTAGACTTCAGAAAGCTGAGTATCACCACATTGTTCCACAACAGCAAATTACAAGTTTCAAAAAACGTGCAATGCACTTACCTAGAAATGCCAGTTGGTACTTTGCTGAGCTCATACACACCAGGCTTGCTGAGGATGTAAGAAAAGAAAGAGCCATCAGACAGACAAGCACAAAGAAATTATCTTGCACTGAGCAGCATGGACTAGAATTGCTGTAAACCTGGACTAGGGAGACTATACTTTAAAAAGGAAAAGAAAAACACCTTTGCACTACTAAGGGAAGCAATAATGTTCTGGAGCCAGTCAGAGGTCAGAGCAAGGCAGCCAGGGGCGCTGCAGAAGCAGATGAGTTTGTGTGCACTTCCTGCCTCTCGCTCTCGTTTCACCAAAGGCTCAATACAGTTTTAAAGCTCTAGAGATACGTAACAGGGGATGTCATGGGGAATCTAAAGGAGGCAACCATACAAGACTGCACCCTGACCGTTACGTTTGCAATTTATAGGTATACAAAAAACATGAGTGTAACTGGAGCTGCAAAATCCAGTTTTCGGTCAAATGGCCAATACCACCATTCTTCTAATAGCAAAGTACTCATCAACCTGTGTGATGCAGTGAAACTGAGTTACAGGTACATGAGAAGTATTTCAATTATTGTGGCTGGTAAATACTCTTTGCTGTTAAGAGTTGTGTTATCATAAAGTATTATTTACTCTCGTACCAACTGCTTGCTTCACCTACTATTTCATTTTCTCCTAAGCCAGCTCCAAACCGTATACTGCTCTTTTTGCCCAGAGCACTCCAGGAGTTGATCGCTCTCCAGCACTGCTTCTCCCTCAAAACAGTTCACCAGCTCACGAAACGATGACATACTGTGTTTTGTGCTGTGCTGTATTTAAGAAAGTTAAATAAACAGAAACTTCTGCTCTCTTCCATATTGCACGTGCAGAGCATAAACCGTACTGTATTACCTACGGCACACCATTGTGATGAGAATAGCACCTTGGTTCTGCTTCCTCTATATGTTTTTATTTGATTTGTAAATAAGTGTAACAAATGAAAGGTCAGTGAACCTTTAGAACACTTCTAACACACTGAATTTACTTTATACGTAGATACTATGTTATTACTACTAATCATAAACAATATGCAAAGAACATATGGCTGTATCATTCATACTGAAATGGAAAGTTAAATCATAAGCAAATCTGTTACAATCTGTAAGTGCTTCTGGGAAATTCTGTAACTATTTCCAGCAATATTTTTCAAGACTCTTGACAGAAACAGCTCTCACGAAGCAGTTCTGCTTAATGAACTGTTCACTACCACACTAGCAGTGGGAGGGCAGCTGAACATCTCATCTGAATTATGCTCTGCACGAATACCCACCTAGCATCAAATCTAAAGTTACTACAGAAAACTAACCCCAGATCCCTCAAAGTAAAAACAACATGCAGTGAGTCAAAAGCTGAATCTGTAACTTGCCTCTTAGGAACCATCTAGAAAGAAAATTCTACCAAGATGACCAAACTGAAGCAAATTTATTTTTCAAAATCTGTAACTTCACTATACCCCCCCGTACCTTGTCACATTTCATGCCAAGGTTATTCTGAAAAGATCCCCATTTCAACACAAAGGGTAAGTGATCTACAGAGTATGAATATCTAGCTTCACTATGACACTTACTAGCAGTTGCTTTTTCGAACCTTCAAAGGAAGCACTGCTTGAGTTGCCATAACAGCTATATTCCTGGAAAACGGTAAGTAATGTCTAGCATAGTTTACACAGGGACTGTTCTAGGAAAATGGAAATTGCTAACCAAAGGAGACATATTTGCAGTTCTGTTCATCCAGAATGTCCAATCGTTTGTTCTTCCTGGCTTATACAGCTACACCAAAGCTACAAAAACTAGTTAATACAGACTTGGATTCTCCATTATAAATTCAGTTCAGGATAAAAGGGCTGAAAGTCCACATTTTGTATTGAAACTTCTTCCAAAGGCATGGCAGTTGTAAGGGGAGAAGGAACGCTTTTTCAGCAGATTCCCACTGACTAACAAGACAGAAAAACCACACGAAGGACAGTTAAGTCCGCAGTATACTCACTCTATCACACCTGCCTCAGGAACTCTGCGCTCCACCTGAAAGGTAACAAGACAATACATGGCGAATATTAAACATTTAAGTACCTGGCATGCTCTCGTCCAACAGAACTAATTGCCATCTCTAGTGACTCTATAGCTGCATACTGATATGTCAGTAAGAAAAACATACCTCTGGACAATTGGTAAGCAGTAACAACCCACCCACTCTCCCTGTGTCCCAGAAACTCTCAAATGCAGCTACCACTGCAGGCGTTTTTTAACAATCAACTGCCCCCTAAAGGACATTCATTTCTAAATTATTTGGATTATTACAATACTTGCTATTTATCAACTGCAACAAAAAAAAATTCTTATCCTTACATTTGGAAGCAAAAATCTCGAGCAAGGGATGAGCAAATCCCTGGCCCCAGACAATAAGCAAAACACAAGACAGACCAGACATGGCAGGAGTTGACACTTTAAAATTGTCTGCACAGCCTGAGATAGCTGGGGTTTGTTAAAACAAAAAACAAACACAGTAGTTTAATCCAGCCTGGTCCAGCCTGGATTATCATTCTGGTGGTCTCAGGGATTTATGCTTCTCTCCTCTGAGCTCAGTGGCACGCTCAGATGCAAGGAGGTACCGAGTTGAGCACGCAAGAAGGTCAAAATATAGTACTATATAGATACTAGGGCTCTGCCACAGAGAAAAGATAATCTTCCCAGGCCATCTCCAATCCTTCCAAGCCTTTCAAACACTTCTGGCTTAGAAAGAAGTGTTCAAGATTTTTTTTCCCAAGCAAGGAACTACCCTCCCACTGCACAGAGCACAAGATCCTTCATCTGCTGACAGGACATAAAGCAAAGCCTATAAAACAAATCCCACGCTCTTCCCCTGTAACAAGAAAGACAGATATCCCAGCTGAGGGAAAAAACAGAGCTCAAATCATGCTTAGGACATTGCATCATTCTGAATATTTAGGAGAACATATTCTTTTGGCTCTCCAAAAAAAAGTAGTTATAAACAGGTATGCAATGAAAGTCTGAGGCTAAACAGAGGAACTGTAACTTTCTGTTTGCCATATATGCAAGACAGTTGCAAACTCTGCTTGGTAAAAGCCCAAAGTTCAGCTCACAGCCAAGTTTTTAATTTGTTTTTAAATGTGAGACTATAATCTCAAAGTCTGATAATTTTTATCATTTGAAGTTTAATAAAATATGAGATTCAACTAGTTACCATGTAAATTTTACCTCTGATGGCTTTTCAAAGACAAATTGCTTTTGATTGTGAGGCTGATCTTTCCTCACCCAAGCCGGTCTGGCGCCTGCAGGGGCAAGGTTGCTGGCCACAGGTGCCTTAGGTGCTAAAGCAGAGAGGCAAAAAAAAGGATCACGAGATGAAATTTCATCATACAAAAAATACCGTTTGGAAGAACTTACGGAATCATTCTTTGAAGCATTCTCCTCTGCTTGACAGAGACTCCAGGGAACAGCCAAACCTACATTACGTAAGAGTTAAAATTGCACAGAACCTGAAATTTTTTTATATATGTTATTCATAACAAACAAAAATGAAAACATCCTTTTATCAGAAAGGATAACATCTAGAATCTTTCCATTCTACCACAAACACCCATCACATGCCAGCAGAAATTTTCCTAAACAGCTAAACTGCTTCCCTCCACAATTTTTTTTAGGAAACAAAAAGACATTTCTCTGAGAAAAATACTTTTACTAAAAAAAGATTTTGAAGCTAGGGAGAAAGCATGGAAAAGCAACTCAGGCATACCACTTCATGTGTTTTATTTATACATGCAAGGAGACTTAAAAATAGGTCTTCACTCTACATAACTCAAAAGATAGGAAAAATAATTTTAAAAAATCCCCTTAGGAATAAGTAGAATGAAATGCACCTGTGACAGAAAACTTACAGACTACATGCACAAGTCAAAATAGTTAGCTAATTTTTTTCAGGATTAAAAAAAAAAATCAACTTGCCTAGGACACTCAGTCTACAGAGAAACGGGAGCTTTACTGCGTGTTGTAATCAGGCAAGTAAAATACAGTGTTTTGACCACATTCAGAAAACAAACCAGTCCTTCTTGCAAAACTGGAAACTCACACAGCGCTCTCCTGCCTCTGCACTCTTTGGTTTAAACGTCTGATATAAAACAGCGACATTAACTCCAGCCCTTTCAACCAGCACTCTTTATTTTGCAATGTTTTCACTGTGAAACAATACAGGAAGACACATGACAAGTTTTATGAATAAAATGTGAGTAATAGTTACTACAGAAGTTAGCACCACCAAATTCTATTTGTCTCTCATTCAACTTGCCCAGAGATGAAAAGTCGTACGCTTACTTAAGCGTGTGCATTAGAAACGCATCCATGCACATATGCAGCTGACCCTGCGTTCTGTGTCCAAAATTGCTACAACATACCTGTGACATACATACAAATTTTTGTATTTTACTTAAAAACTGGGTTCGAAGACCTGAACTTTAGTTACCTAGCAAAACCGGACCACCGCTCGAGGCCTCACGCTCGGTGTCCCGCAGCAGGGCCCCGGAAAGCAGCCAGCAGAGCCGTCCCCGCCGCCCCGGGGGGGCTGCAGGGCTGTTTGCAGACCCGGACTCCGGCTGTTCCGCTCAGCGACGACACCAACGCCAACTTCCCACCGCAGGCCCAGAGGCTCTCAAGGCTTTGCCGATTATATTTCCCCTCGGCCCACGCTCACGCCTCGGGCAGCCGTGTTCGCCAGGCCGTCGGTGAGGCGAGGGGCAGGCAGCCCCAGCGCTTCCCTCCCGGGGCGGACCCGCTCCGGCGCCGCGCACCGCCGGCGGGGTGGCCGTCGCTGCGGCTCGCCAGAACCGGCCTCACCGCAACGCCGCGGCCGGGCAGAAAGGCCCTGACAAGCCCCAGACGCCCGCCGGCCCGTGGCCCTGCGACCCCGGCGGCGGCGGCCGCGGGGGGGGGCCGGGCCGAGCCCCTGCGCTCCAGAGCCCGGGGGCCGCCGCCGCGCCCGAGGGTGCGCGCCCGGTCCTCACCTGCGAGCGGGGCCTTGCCCGCCGGGGCGCCGGCCCAGCCGCCCTGGACGCGGGCGCGCTGCCGCCTCTCCGCCATGCCGCCGGCAGGGCGGGGCCCGGCCCATCCCGCCGCGCCGCCCGGTGCGCCGCCCGCCCGCCTCCGCCGCCCGCGCCGGGGGTTCCGCCCCGCGGAGCCTGCCTTTCTTCCCGCGGTGCAGGCGGCCCGCCCGGCGCTCGGCCGCGGCTCGGAGGGGCAGGGGCGCTGCCGGCCTGCACCCAGGCTTCAGTGAACAGCTGAAACCATAGAACCACAGAACGCTTTGGGAGGGAAGGGACCTTTAAAGGCCACCCAGTCCATCCCCCCTGCAAGGGGCAGGGACACCTTCAACTAGATCAGGTTGCTCAGAGCCCCAGCCAGCCTGGCCTTGAATCATACAACCATAGAATCGTCAAGGTTGGAAAAGACCCTTAAGATCATCGAGTCCAACCGTTAACCTAGCACTGCCAAGGCCACCACTAAACCACGTCCCCAAGCACCACGTCTACCCATCTTTTAAATACCTCCAGGGATGGAGACTCAACCACTTCCCCGGGCAGCCTGGTCCAATGCTTGACCACCCTTTCAGTGAAGAAGTTTTTCCTAATATCCAACCTAAACCTCCCCTGGCGCAGCTTGAGGCCGTTTCCTCTCATCCTATCACTTGTTACCAGGGAGAAGAGACCGACCCCCACCTCGCTACAACCTCCTTTCAGCTAGTTGTACAGAGCAATAAGGTCTGCCCTCAGCCTCCTCTTCTCCAGACTAAACCATCCCAGCTCCCTCAGCCGCTCCTCATAAGACTTGTGCTCTAGACCCTTCACCAACTTCATTGCCCTCCTCTGGACACACTCCAGCACCTCAACGTCCTTCTTGTGGTGAAGGGCCCAAAACTGAACACAGTACTCGAGGTGCAGCCTCACCAGTGCTAAGTACAGGGGCACTATCGCCTCCCTGGTCCTGCTGGCCACACTATTCCTCATACAAGCCAGGATGCCATTGGCCCTCTTGGCCACCTGAGCACACTGCTGGCTCATGTTCAGGCGGCTGTGAACCGACACCCCCAGGTCCTTTTCAGCCACTCCTCCCCAAGCCTGTAGCGTTGCATGGGGTTGTTGTGACCCAAGTGCAGGACCCAGCCCTTAGCCCTGTTGAACCTCATACAGTTGGCCCCGGCCCAACGATCCAGCCTGTCCAGGTCCCTCTGCAGGGCCTTCCTACCCTCCAGCAGATCAACACTTCCACCCAGCTTGGTGTCATCTGCAAACTTACTGAGGATGCACTCAATCCCCTCATCCAGATCATCAGTGAAGATGTTGAACAGGACCGGCCCCAGCACTGAGCCCTGGGCAACACCACTCGTGACCAGCCGCCAACTGGATTTGACTCCATTCACCACCACTCTCTGGGCTCGGCCGTCCAGCCAGTTTTTAACCCAGCGCAGAGTGCACCCATCCAAGCCGTGAGCAGCCAGCTTCTCCAGGAGAATGCTGTGGGAGACTGTCAAAGGCCTTACTAAAGTCCAAGTAGACAACATCCACAGCCTTCCCCCAATCCACTAAGCGGGTCACCTTGTCATAGAAGGAGACCAGGTTAGTGAAGCAGGATCTCCCTTTCATAAACCCATGCTGGCTGAGCCTGATCCCCTGGCTGTCCCGCACGTGCCGTGTAATGGCACTCAAGATGATTTATTCCATGACCTTCCCCGGCACCGAGGTCAGGCTGACAGGCCTGTAGTTCCCCGGATCCTCCTTCCGACCCTTCTTGCAGAGGGGCGTCACATTTGCTAGCTTCCAGTCATCTGGGACCTCCCTGGTTGACCAGGACTACTGATAAATAATGGAGAGTGGCTTGGCCAGCTCCCTCAGTATCCTCGGGTGCATCCCATCTGGCCCCATGGACTTGTGCGCATCCAGGTGGAGGAGCAGGTCAGTGACTGCCACCTCTTCAATAACTGGGACTTCACTCTGCATCCTGTCTCCATCTCCCAGCTCAGGGGCTTGAAAAACCCGAGGATGACTAGCTTGACTATTAAAGACTGAGGCAAAGAAGGCATTAAGTACCTCAGCCTTCTCCTCATCCTTCGTGGCAAGGTTACCTTCTGCATTCAACAAAGGAGGGAGATTCTCCCTGGCCCTCCTTTTGTCACTGATATATTTATAATAACTTTTTTTGTTGTCTTTAACAGCGGTGGCCAGTTTAAGTTCCAGCTGTGCCTTCGCCTTTCTGATCTTCTCCCTGCATATCCTCACAACATCCTTGTAGCCCTCCCGAGTCACCTGCCCCTTCTTCCAAAGGTGGTAAGCTCTCCTTTTTTTCCTGAGTTCCAGCCAAAGCTCTCTGTTCAGCCAGGCCGGTCTTCTCCCCCGCCTGCTCAACTTGCGACACATGGGGACGGCCTGCTCCTGCGCCTTTGAGATTTACTCCTTGAATAACGTCCAGCCTTCCTGGACTCCTTTGCCCTTCAGGACTGCCTCCCAAGGGACTCTGTTAACCAGACTCCTGAACAGCCCAAAGTCTGCCCTTCCAAAGTTCACGGTAGCGGTCTTGATGACCCCCTTCCTTACTTCTCCAAGAATTGAAAACTCTATCATTTCATGGTCACTGAGCCCAAGACAGCCTCCAACCACCACATCACCCACCAGACCCTCTCTGTTTGTAAACAGCAGGTCCAGCCTCCCCTGGTTGGCTCGCTTACCAGCTGCGTCAGGAAGTTATCTTCCACACACTCCAGGAACCTCCGAGACTGCTTCCTCTCTGCTGTGTTGTATTTCCAGCAGATAGCTGGTAAGTTGAAGTCTCCCACGAGAACAAGGGCTAGAGATTGTGAGACTTCAGCCAACCACTTGTAGAATACTTCGTCTGTTTCTTCGTACTAGTTGGGTGGTCTGTAACAGACTCCCACCAGGATAGTTGCCTTGTTAGCCTTCCCTCTGATCTTTACCCATAAGCACTCAACCTTATCATTACTGTCGTTAAGCTCTAGACAGTCAAAACACTCCCTAACATACAGGGCTATCCCTCCCCCTCTCCTTCCTAGCCTGTCCCTTCTAAAGAGCTTGTAGCCATCCATTGCAGCACTCCAGTTGTGTGAGTCATCCCACCACATTTCCGTGATGGCAACCACATCATAGTTTTCCTGCCACGCAATGGCTTCCAGCTCCTCCTGTTTATTGCCCATGCTGCGTGCATTGGTGTAAATGCACTTCAGTTGGGCTATAGATCTCTTCACCAACACAGGCATGCCAGCCCTAGCTCATCCCAAGCAAGCCTGGTTTTATCCCCTTCCCCCTTCCAAGGATGGGGCATTAATTAAATTAAAGGGCTTCTGTCCAAAACGTGGCTACTTTTTAACTAGCAGTGTAAGTTAGATATCTATTCCCCCATGTTCAGAACAATGGGGGACAGATTTGTAAAGTTACAGCTAATGATGGAAACGAGAACGACTTTAAGTGCCAGCCCGGTACCACCTCAGCGCTTGGACCCCTCCCGCCCCAGGCGTGGGCCATGGCAGCGGCCCTGGCTGGACACTACCGGCTGGACCGAGCTGCTTCTCCTCCCTTCGGTCCCGCGCCATTCCCGGGTGAGGCGGGCGGCTGAGGGGCGGCTGTCCCAGGCCTCGCCACCCTCTCCTGGCTGGGCACAGGGAGGAGCAGCGGTTACCTTCACTGGGGAGCAGGCCTGCTTTTGGGAAGGGGTCTGCACCGCCGGTGTGCAGGGCAGCGTGTGCTGGCAGGGACGGCTCCCTGGGAAGAGAGGGGCAGACACGTTACTTGAGTGAAAACTCACTCCAGCTCTTGCGTTGCATCAGTGACAAACACACCCTTCAGAGCAGAGCTGCAAAGAGACAGTAATAGTACCACAAGAAAACCCACCCTGTTTTCTATCACGTGCTCAGGATATTTCAAAGCTGTTGAATACTCACATCATCTCAATTGCTGAGGTGAGCAGATGTTCAAAAGCAAAGTCAGGGCAATTTAGGTTAAAAAGTGCAGTTTGGAAAATAAAAAAGACCTCAGAGGAAGCATGAGAGTGGGAACCCAGTCTGTAGCCTCCTAGCACCACAGACAGGGCAGGGCAGCAAGACGACCACAGGCTCCATCCACCCCGCCACCAGATCCTGCCTTGCAGGGCACCGCTGCTTCAGTGCCAATTGGGTATGCGTGCTATTCCCCTCAGACATATCTTTCCGAACACCTTCAAAAGTTAGAAACCTGTTATTTGGAAATAACTATTTCTTATTTGGAAATAACTATTTCTTATTAATAGCTTAATTAATAATTCTAATTAACAGTTAATTTTGTGTTCCAGTGATTTTAAAATATCAGCACTGTAAAATAGATAACAGCCAGGAAAACAGATTAATAAAAGCTTTGGTTTTGGCATGTAAAAGTACAGTAATTTGCACTGCATTATTATATATGCTAGAGGACAATCAGGCATTTGAATGTACAGGCAAATATTTTAAGGAAAAAAACAACACATTAAAGATTCAGAGTAAATTCCATTTTATTTGTTTTATAAAGTCAAAACCATACAGATTGTTTAGTCCAACACTCCCACACCAGATCCAGAGCAAACCAAGTCATGTGCTCTTACAGAACTAACACAACTGACTTTACCATCCCTGTTCCAAAAAATTAAGAAAACTATGGAATAGGATCTGCATCTCAGATTTGATCAGCACCATTGCATCGGTATTCAGGTTTTTTCAATGTACAGAAATGTTAGCCCCAAATCATGTCTCAGTACAATGTATTTTACTTCAAAATCAGAGCTTGAAATTATTCTTACAAGGACAGAAAACAGCCTCCACTCTTCAACCATAGGAAGTCACCACAGAAAATGCTGGTAGCTGCTTGCAATTTGATTTGCCTTGTAAGTATCAGTACATTTAACGTTTATAAAAAAGGAACTTTAAAGAGTAGGTAAATACACACAACAGCAGCGCAGACTTCTCATATACTTTGATCCCTGTCTCCTGGAGTTTGGTAACTTCAGCCTCACTGGAGCACTCCATTTTGGAATAGAACCATGAAACAAATCAGTTAAACACAATTAAATTAAAAACATTCTACATTTAAAGAAGTTGTTTACTGGTTCTTATTTTTAAAGCTGTCTCAAATATTCAGGACTCACATTTCAAAGGGCCTCACCAAAAAGAGAGATTGACACATACTTCAAAGACAATTTAACCATCATTATTAACACGGAGAGTAACTCATTTCAAGCTCTGCAATTTGAAGTGCCCATAATCTTTTACATAGCAACCAGCACATAACACATAACTTGTGACGTTTAGCTACATTGTGTTATCACCACCTATTACAAAGAGCAGGCACTGAACTTTTAAAACTGTTATTACAAATTGTAAAGATTACATATTACTGAAAAGTTAGAATCCATATTCAACAACCCAGAATTTAAGTACTTTTTGCAATGTTATCTTATGTATATATTTATAGATGAGCAGTTACACTCATTTTGGTTTTTGGCCCATTTCCCTCAAGTTCATAACCAAAAATCCCACTGGACCGCGTAAGCAGGGGAGTGCTCATGAGCTGGCTGACAATGCAGAGTCCTTGCAAGTAACCTGAGCTGCTAAAGTTATACTCGGTCAATAGTGCTAGGTTACCTTTCTAAACAAATATGCTCCCTTCCCACTCCTCCCCACCTGTCCAGGAATATGCGAGAACTACTATTTTTCTGCCCTTCACCCACGCACACAATACATAGATGTGATGGACACTATATAACCAAGCTGTTCCTCAACAGCGCAATGTCTGATCAAGTCCATGTAAGTATTTCTTAAAGCACAGTGCAATTTTAGTCCAAAGCACTTCCCCCCCTCATAATATCTATAAACATATAAAGCTTATTTTTAAATCAATATTAGGTGTTAACAGTCTTGTTTCATCTGTATCCTCAAAACAAGACTGTTTTGCTTGTTAGAAAGTACATCTACAATTGAAGATTTTTAGAACATTACGTCTACTTGGTGCTGCCGCGTGGGTATGGAACCTGCAGGAGTCCCAGGCTTCCGAGATCAAGTGGCCTCCAACTTACTTCTCCTTCATTTTTTTCAAATAACGAGCCCGTGTTTGTTTGTTTGTTTTCATGAGGAAATTAATGAGAGTAGGTGTAGGTAGAAGAGAGCAGATCCATCCCTAAAAAAAAAAAAAAAGGAAAAGTCTCAACTTTTTATAGCCTGTACTAAGTGAAACCTAACAGTTACGAGCACACACAAATATTACCAAGTTATGATTAGAAGTTAAAGAACGAAAATATTTAGTATTCAAAATTATTCTATAACCTTTTTTCATAATAGACACATACAAAAGACATTCCAGATCCTTATGTTTTCCAAGGCAACTTACCATGACTGCATGGGGTAGGCACCCGTTGGTCTGGGACTGCAGGCCTACTGTGCCTATGGCAGCTCTGACATAAGTTTCAGGACTGGGCTTACTGAAGGTTGGCTTGCGGATTTGGGACATTTTCGTTGCCACAAAATACGGTAGAACACTCTGCACGTAGGAAAGATCATGTTAAGCAGAGAATGCTTTCAGATTAACTTACAGATCCATCAAGGAACTAAAATCATTGGAAATTAGGTAACCTGTATACTGAATTCTAGCTTAAACTAGCCTTCTTTGCGATTCTCATTGTAAGATCACAATGTACAATACCAAAAACATTTTTAATCAGCTATCTTGTGGGCCACATTTGGAATGTGAAGGACAGATAGTTTAGTGGTCTGTTGACAGCATCCCCAGCTGGGGCCCTAAAAAACTACTCTTGCAAGCCTATGGCTGAAAAAGGCTTTCTGAAAATTTGTGAGTGCAAAACTTCATTCCAGCTGTTTAACAGAAAATGCTGCAGTGTTGCTTCTCTGTAGTAAACCCCCAATGTTTGCTTGGGAAGGAGACACAGAACCCAAGAGAGGGATTTTATACTTGAGTAACAGCTCCTCAGTTTGGCACCTGTACGGAGAGAAACACGAAGGCAGGAGGAAGGAGGAGGAAGGAGGAGGAAGGGGAACGTCAGGAGACTTGGAACATTGAGCTTGTAACTCCATAGGAGGGCTCAAAGGAAGGAAGGAGGAGATATCTATACCAGAGTAGAAGACCTCAAGAACAGAAGGAAGGATCAAGAAGTGGAGCACAGTTAATGGGCTTTTATAGCAATGTTTGGAAGAAACAGAAAAAGTGACAGTGGGTCTCAAATACCTGCCATAATGGAAAAGCAAGAGGAAGCAGCATGGGTATGTGGTTGACAGAGGGACACTGGTACCACAAAGGCATGGCCATGGTGGGGCAGATAGACCTGGGGGACCCAAAACCACATTCCGCCTATCCCCAGCTCATACTACTGGAAAAGGAAAGGGAAACGGATGTATACTTGCACACTAGGAAGCAACCCTTTTCCCCCATAGTCATGGTTTTGGCATTGCTTTCAACTTGTCCTCAATCTAGGCCTCAAAAAAAAAACAGCAACCAAGAAGCCCTGGTCTATAGCCACTCAATCAGATATTGACATACCAGATCTCACAAGCTTTGAAAAGCTGGAACCTTTCCACTTTGACAAGGACCTCCTAAAACATCGACAGTTTGTCTGTGGCTAGACTAGTGATTCAATACATACAGTCACTACTGCCCATCACAGTAGTGAGCGCTATGATTCATGTACCTTTACAGCAGATATCGGAGAAGTGTGTGTCCACTTACGCTACATTAATGGATCTCAAATGAGAATACCATTTCGAACCTCGGTATATTTGGGCAAGTTACAGGTTGGAAACCTCCTTCCCCACGTTAGTCTCTTAAAGAACAATGACCACGCACACTTGACCTCAGAAACATTAGCTGTACTATCATGCTCTCAGAAGCATAGTACAGGGGAAAGGACCACTTGAACTCTCATTGACTATTTCTCTATGCCATGGCTGTGCACATTTCAGCTGGAATTCAACCACCACAAACAGGAAGCATTGGTATGTCTGCTCATTCCTTCAGCTTAGAACGTTAAAACTGTGCACTTCTCTCTATAAATGGGACGTCATGCAGTAGCATGAGTCCACTTTCAAGTGGAGAGAAAAAACATGGAGACCTAAATTTCAGAAGTGTAAGTGGTTACCATCACCTTTAAAGTTGCCAAAAGCTACAAATGCTTGGATAAGAAAACTACTCATTCTGTTACCATAACAGCATAGGTACCTAGTTTCAGCTCCAGAACGTGAACCTCATCCATTTTTCAGATTACATTTCTAAACTGAGTCTCTAGTTTGGTGTTTTAAAAAAAGAAAGCAATTCTAAGCTGCTTATTCACCACCAAATTACATCTGCAACATCCCCACACAGAGTGGCATGATTGTTATGGTTAAGGTTTCTTTTCTGTCTTCCTCTGCTCCAGACAGGCTTCCTGAGGGAACTGCACTACCCAGTTACGCCACTGGATAGCATGAAGGGGCAAATAATTGTGCATGAGGATACTTGAAAAAGCAAGCATACAGTAGCACTACTAGTTAGCTATTGATCCACAGACTTCAAGGCACATAGAAGCATAGGATTACACTCCTACATTTTTTCCCTCCTAAATTTCCCTAGGAAAGAGATAGGTATTTATTTTCAGAAACTTAAGACTTACCATCTTCCCATTAACTGTGCCATATTTTAACAGCTATGAAGAGACCAGTTAAATCCATCAAGTTAGTTTTCCCTCCTTCTTCCTCCCCACTACGATCTCAGACATTCATGAACCAGATTTAAAACTAGCAACAGAAATTAAAAAAAAAAAAAAAAAACCAACACAAAAACTTTCACTACCTAAAGCCTTTAAGCATTTTGTATTCAGGCAGATATAAACCCACACTACCTGGGCAAGGAACTGTATAGAAAATTCCTTGCCTTTATCCAGAGAAAGCCTAGCCTGCTCTCCAGTTTCAAAACATGCCTTAAAAGTAGCTTATGTCAATACAATGTCTCTTGCTCTCTTCAAACATTTGCTAGCGCATTCAGCTCTGATGCTTACTAAAATTGGTCGGCACTCAGAACTGGGGTCTTGAATGTTATATGAATGCAAGAACTGATCTTAAGTCCAGAACAGAAGCCTCTACTAATTATGCTACATTCACATGAAAATAAGCCCCCAAAAGTCATAATAGCTTGTTTACACAATTTTATCATCTATTTTACCTTACTTAAAAAAAAAAAAAAAAAGAAAAAAGACCTGAACTCTTGAGTGTTTCCAAGGAAGTCTCTTTCTATTTCTCTGTGGGGAAAAGAAGGGTGGGGGACATAAAGGGGAAAAGGAAGAATTGCAGCAACCAAAGCTGACCTGTACGGAAAGCTAAAGAGCAAAGCTAAAAAGCTTTGGAGGAAGGCAATGCCATTAGTCTGGTGACAGCACACTTCTGTGAATACCTGGAGAGAGATGGGCTTGTTCAGTGTGGTGAAAAGGAGGCTGGGGGTGACCCAATACCTGCCTATGGTTATTTCAAGTACAGTTATGAAGATAAGAGCCAAACTCTTCTTGGTAGTGCCAGATAAAACAAGAGGCAAAACACAATTTTGGCTGTGAACTTTCAAACTGGACACTAAGGAAAAAAACATTTGCTGGGAGAGCAGTGCAACACTAGAGGTTGTCCAGAGAGGTCACAACATCCCTGCCCTTGAAGGTTTTCAAGATTTGGCTGGATAAAGCCACGACTAGCCCATCACCTTGTGTTAGGAGCAATCCCACTGCTGACACTAGGAGAGCAGGAGGTTAGACTCGAAAACTTCCTAGAGATCTCTTCAAACGAACACTTCCATGATTCTGTCATCTGTCATTTTATATAGTTGATATGATAGAAGAAAAGAGGTAGTGGAAGTTTTCACTGTTCCACTTTTACTATGGATAGCAATGAAGCATAGATGGAAAACACCAATATCGACTGAAGTTAAAAAAAAAGGAGTAAAAGAAAGGGGTAAAGAAATATTTTTAGACATATTCAAAGAGAAAAAGTTTCAGAAAAGTCTGCAGACACCTTTCAGGGAGAGATTTTTCCAAAGAAGTCCTGAGAGAATTCCTTGTTGTCATCTTCTTCATTCCATTTCTTTTTGCCTCTCTCTTTCTCTCCATGTAAACACACACAGAATTTTAACCTATACTATTACTGTGCTGCTTCCGTAAAATTAAGCAGGCCTGTCAGCCAGAAAGAGTATATTTTTAATATAAAGATGTCTGCATTGCAACAAAAGCACTATATACTATTAAAACTAAGCTTCCACAGAGAAGGCAATCCACTTGAGCAAAACTGATATACCTTAGGTTGAACTTCAGAAATTGGTAAAATACCACCTGTACTGTGTTTCTGTTTTTCACGCACTGGTACTCTGCGGGTATCGGCATGGTAAAAGTTAACTGTTTTAAATGGTGATCTCCACTGGAAGTAGAAGTCTGGAATTAAAAGCGCTACATTTCTGAAGGTCAGAGAGGTGAACTTCAAAGAATCTAAAGGAGATGCAGTCTTTCAAAGGGCTTGAAGAAGATACGTCAGCTAGTCTTCACAGGAAGGTACTTGTAATATTCATTAGTGGTTTATAGTGACTTAGGCTGGAACAAGATGACAAGGACATGGACTGCAATAAAATTAGCATAACAAATTGAAGCTGTGACAGCTATTGGTCATCAGGCCCACATAACTCAGAATGGCAATTCACTGCCTACACTTAGGGGGAAAAAAAGCAGTGCTGTCAGGAATTTAGCACCCTTAGCCAACATGGGAGTTACAAAAAGACAGCTTACCACAACCTGTTAAGTTTTGTATGGGAAAACATAACTGTTGATACCAAAAGTCAGATTTACTTCATTTGTTTGTAGTGTTAAAAAAGTAAGACACTGAAAACTTTTTTTCTAGCTTTTCCATATCCAAAAGCTAGATAATCTTTCCCATACTATCTACATTCATACCGTGTTTTAATGCCATTAGCCAAGCACAAGTTACGAGGTTATTTACCTTTTCCATTTCAATAGGTACTCCATAGTCATAAGTGAGCAGTATCTGCTCTTTCTTTGTTTTCCTCTCCAACCGACAGTACTATTTAAGCAAAATTTGGGGAGGAAGACACTGCCTGGTTACAAGGGCACATAGGAACAACACATCTCAAAGATGTAACACTACTTTCTCCTGCAAGCATCTGTCTCTAAATAGTCTCACACTGAGGTAACTATCAGCAGCTTTACTTGAGTAAACACCAGAAAACACAGAAAGAGCTTAGACATCGTACGGCAACACACACACAAAAAAAAATCCCACCCAGCTCTATTGCCAGTGAAGGTGTGTGTTGAAGGAGCCTGTGCATCACAGCTTGTAGATAGGCTTGAACAGGAAAGAAATCCTACCAGAAGACTTTATATTATTGATGTAGAAAAGAGAAACACTGTACCCGTTCCTTCAGTCTCATTCGGAGACAGCAACCACAGATTAAAAGAGGGCCATACTGCATGTAGAGGAAATGGATCGGAAGAACAGCTCTCTGATAATGAAGGTAAATCTGCAAGTAATAGAGCTTGAACCACACTGGGGAGATAGAAGTGATACAGAAGGGTAAAAGTGAAAAGAAAGCTGTAAGAAACTTGCAGTATGGTAAAAATTGACCCATTGCTGG
This sequence comes from Nipponia nippon, assembly GCF_047370975.1. Lineage (NCBI taxonomy): Eukaryota > Metazoa > Chordata > Aves > Pelecaniformes > Threskiornithidae > Nipponia > Nipponia nippon. The sequence continues at coordinate 25,582,105 of NW_028262291.1, read as the reverse complement.
ACAGTTTGGGGCTGAAGCCAGGGAAGGTTTGGAAAACCCTGTAAGAAGAGAAAGTAACAAGGAGACATAAAACACTAAAAGTTGCTCCAGCTTAATCCACTTCAAGAACGGAGAGCCCACACAAACCACCCTGTATGCTGAATGTGTACCCATTCAGAGTGCTACCTTCTTATGCATCCTTCATTGCTGCACATTGGTTTAGCTAAAGGTACATCCCAGGGTGCCAGGACACAGCATCAAGCACTCTGAGGAGAAGTTATGCTTTGGGAGCTCTACAGCAAGTTATAATCTGTTACCAGCGTAAAACTAACGTCACCTAGTCTGTCCTCCAGAAGGTCTATAACAACAGTAGTTAGAATGCTTTCAGGGACCACCTTTGCTAGCTTCCTGTCCACTGCCAACAGACCCCAAAATAAACAGCATCCCTTAAGATGTTTAGTATAAGGTTTACACCTAGGTTTAATTGAGGTCCCCATTAAAGGGTCGGTGACTGCATGGGAATAGCTTACCCAGCAATTGCCTTTTTTCTTAACACAATCCTCTCTCAGGAACTGGGACAGGACATTATACTAAACATCTGTGACTAAACATCTGGATACTAAACTGCAGGACATTTCCTGGTGATAAGTTCTTGTTTTTCTAAGTATGCTTAAAGGGAAGCAAATGTAGCACGTCAAGAAGGTAACATAGCCCTAAGTTGGTAACAACTTCTCTAAGGTTTTAACCAGTAATAAAAGTTAAATGCTCTCATGCTTAATGATTACACAAATAGGGCAGGCAACTTTGTGCCTTACTCCTCATAGGGCCTTCAGAGTTCAGATGGTTTTGAGAACCACCATACTGAATAGGGGAATGACAGACATGGACATAAGCTAATCCTGTTTGTAAGAAGATCCATAACTGGGGAAAAAAAAAAAAAAAAGAGACACCACTGTCTTCACAGTACAGGTAAGATCTTATACCACCTTTATCAAACTGACTATTACTCTGAAGAGCAACAGGTGTAATAAGTAATGGAAAAACTCAGTGGTTGCAACCAAAGCTGGAAATTCCAGCTTTGAGAAGTGATATTAAAGCAAAATCACATAAAGTTGTGAGAGACTGGCTTGGTTTGCTTTTATGCCCCATCAAAAATACTTAAAACCACTGAAGGTAAACAAATGGGGGGGAAAAAGCAGGACTCATTACTAATGTGGAAAGCCAGTACTAAAGAAAATTAAATCAGTCCATTATGTACAAAGGGTCTTTGAGGGTTTTGTTTGTTCTTGCTACTATGCTTACACTAGCAGTTGATTCACTGACACTGCAGGGAATGGACTGCCACTGTCCTAGTCTTTTGAGCAGTTACCTGTTGAATCTCTGTACAAATGCACTCCAAAAGTGCATTCCAGTAGATTAAGTTGTATAAAGATGTATTCTACAGAGTTGCACACAGTTCAGTGGAATATTTTATACTTAAAGGTTCAATTACCAAGGACCTCGGGGTGCTGGTTGACAGCCGGCTGAACATGAGCCAGCAGTGTGCTCAGGTGTATCAGGAATAGCGTATCAGGAATAGCGTGGCCAGCAGGACCAGGGAGGTGATAGTGGCCCTGTACTCAGCACTGGTGAGGCTACACCTTGAATACTGTATTCAGTGTTGGGGCCCTCACTACAGGAAGGACATTGAGGTGCTGGAGCGTGTCCAGAGAAGGACAACGAAGCTGGTGAAGGGTCTAGAGCACAAGTCTTACAAGGAGCGGCTGAGGGAGCTGGGGTTGTTTAGTCTGGAGAAAAGAAGGCTGCGGGGAGACCTTATTGCTCTCTACAATTACCTGAAAGGAGGTTGTAGCGAGGTGGGGGTTGGTCTCTTCTCCCTAGTAACAAGCGATAGGATGAGAGGAAACGGCCTCAAGCTGCACCAGGGCAGGTTTAGATTAGATATTAGGAAAAATTTCTTCATGGAGAGAGTAGTAAGGCATTGAAACAGACTGTCTAGGGAAGAGGTGCAATCACAGTCCCTGGAAGTATTGAAAAAACATGTGGATGTGGTGCTTAGGGACATGGTTTAGAGGTGGATCTGGCAGTTAGGTTAATGGTTGGATTCCATCTCCAACCTTAATGATTCTATGATTCTATAATAATAAAAAAAACCAAACATGTTTTTTGTTGCTTCAAGACGTATTGTTTCAGAGGAACTTAAGCAAGCTTCTAATGGGATCAAAGGAAATCCTTATCCTTAATCTGCGTCACATATTCATGAATAAGAGAATATGCTGATTCCCTTTTGTTACCAAGACACCAATGTTGCTGTGGTAACCACACTTAGATGAAACAAACTCTACTCACCTGCACAATGATGCCTTTGCTCTTGTATTCTGCATGGAGGCCTCGGGAGAAGTAATCCATAAAAGCCTAGAGAGAAAAGAAGGGAAATATGCAGCATGCTACATATTAAAATGGAAACTGTACTTTGCAGGTTTTTGTAAGCATATTTGAATTACTATTTATAGTTCCTGTTTTCAGAGTGAAAAACCTTAGGTTTTCAAAGAAACTTTGCGTATTAGAGCAATGCCATCTGAATAGAAACCCTATGCTTACAGAGCATTTTTACAGAAGTGAGGCTCAATCTAAACAAAATAAAACCTTTTTTAATTTAGAAGGAAAAGGAACTAGATTTGTTACATAAAGCCTAGTTAAAAAAGGAAAATAAGACTTCATATGTTCACATTGTCCACTACTTATGTCATCTCCTTAGACTTTTTTATTTTTTAAAGAGTGATTTAAGTAGGTTTCTCTAGTGCATGGTTTTTAAAGCATAGTATTTAAATACTTTGTCTTCTGCCTTTACATGTTTAAGAAACGCCACCCTACAGTGATACTTCTTGCTAGTCCTGAAGTCCACTACCACAGATTCTTTCCCAAACTTCTGGAAGTTTTAGAAATTACAAGACTAAAAGTTGCAAGAAAGAAGTGAAAGGGCTTAAAAGGTGGATGCTAGTACCTGCCTTCAAGATGCCCTCACATCTGATACAGCCACCTCCACAACCACCACAAGAAAGTATTGTCCTAATAACCCAAGGCTACTCAGCAGTTCAAACCAGCATAGATTCCCCCTCCCCAAGTTCTTCTAAATCACCTTTCCACTTTTCCCTCCTGCAGTCCAGTGAGACAAAATACCAGGTTCTGCTATGGTTTCTTGTTTCAGTGAAACAATACAGCCAAGTAGGATGAATGGAGTACCTTTACCTGAAGGAACTAAACTATCTTATCCATGCTTGAAGCTAAAATAAATACTAAATAAACGAATTCAAGTATTTAAGAAGCAGTTGCTTCAGATCAGTTTCAAAACAAAGAGCAAAGCTCTAGTATTGCACCTGCTTTACAGGCTTCCTTTGCTGACCGTGTCACCACTGGATTAACAGAAGTCCTAACTGAAACCAGTGCTTAAAGCTTGCAGTGCCCCGTGTTTTTCCTATTAAAGTCATCCTACTGAACTCAGCCTATAGAAGAAGCAAAAGAAACATTCCCATGCTACTGGGCTATTTCTATAGACATTTTTCTGAGCGTACACAAGATCTGAAAGAAAACTAGATTTTGCTGCATAGCAGATAGGTCTTTTTATTCTTCAAGTTGCGTGTACAAGCTAGAAGGAGGCTCATTAAACCAAAAAGGCTTATCTTCTTCCAGCTGTTCTTTCCTTCTCCTCTTCCTCCAAGTATAAGTTCTTAATGAAATGCAGTATTCAACAAGTCTCTGAAAATCAGGTCTAGCAGCAATGGTTCAAGTGAGCTAGTCGTGCTATTGCAACAATAAGGCACTTGCACAGACATGCAAATAGTTCAGTGCAGTCCCTGGACACAGTTGCCAGGTGTATGTGTGGTAACTGCAGCAAGTATATCAATAATCTATTAAAAATAAATAAAAAACTATATTGCGTTAATCAGAAGGCTTTGATCATTCAAATTCCTAACTACTACATGACAGAGTCCTGAAATCAGTTACTGTACCAAATATGGAAAGACAGCATAAAGAGACTGTCATCTCTACTGGTTGCAAAGAGCTTGCAATAAAGAGAATGTTCATTTTACATGAGAAGAAAAAGCAACTTCCAGTATCCAAATAAACTTTGGAGCTTTTCTTCTTGAAGAATTTATTTCAAGACAAGGTGTGTTTTCTACCTCCAGATCCTCAAGCCTCCCAGCAGCCTCTCATTTAAAACAGCCTTAAGGATATCATCTAATTAAGCACCCCCTGAATAAACAGATAAACATTGCATTAAGAAAACTTCTCCTGGATATCCAGTAACAAACCCAAATACGAAAGACGTGGCGGGGGGGTGGGATGGTATTTCACTTCTCATTAGTATTAATGCAGGTAGATAGGTAAGCCTGTCAAAAACAGGACTACAATTCCTTTAAAAGTGTCTCGTTTCATTGTAAAATAGGGAATTCTCCACAGGAAGGTTAAAGAGTTGGACTGCGACTGTTCCTGATAATTAGCCAAAGCCATTGACTTAGACCTGAAGGATACTATGCTTTAAACCCCCTCCATATAGATGAGGAAAAAAAAAACCAACCTAGAAATTGCAGATACAGTCTTTCTATAGCTACATTAGGGGAGTCACTTTCATGCTTACTAATCTTGCTGTGGTAGATGAGCAGTGCTGAGAATAGGCAGATTACTTAACATGTAATTGAGTTTCTTAGGGGGAGGGGAGGAAAAATTTGAGATTATCATTGAAAAAAAGACTAACCAAAGCAGTGTAAGGCATATTATCACTAAAATCAGAAGCTCAATTCATTCCATAAAGCTGAAGGCACTGCCACAATGAAAGTGACCTTTCGTATTAAAACAAAGAACTGTGCTCTCAGGAAACAGCTATTTCAGGAGCAAATTTTATCAGCTAAACCTAATTCAGTCTTTCATGATTTCTAAACTTAAATATTCTCTCCTTTAGTATGAATAAAATAGTGTGCATCAGTTCCTTTCTGGAAATATGAAGACTTTACCGAGAGTCTAGAGGAAAAATAGGTCTTTTCTGACATGAATGACACTACCGAAGGTTTCTCCATCCTGTTACGGTTCTGCTTAGACTCTGAAATCCTTGAAGTATTTAAGGTAATTACGAGATGCACCTGAAAAAGCTGTCATGCCATACTGCTTTAATACCAGCATAAATGTCTCTTGCATTTAGTTTTATCATGTATACTTCAGTTGCATACCACGTTACCCATATTCTGTCTTTACGGCGTTAACTGGAGACCTTCTGGATGAACATTTTGGAAGCGCCTATAAGACCAGCTGCAGACAGACAAAGCTGTCCCAGTGACACACAAAGAAACCAGAGCAGATAAATGTAACATGAAACGTAGATCTAGAGTAGTAACTTATGAACTGGTAAAATAAACCAGCTTATCGTGGAAGAAGACAGGAAATTTCAGTAAAAGGAGTGTTTGGCTAAGTCGGGAGCTTCTTGGCAAACTAAAAATGAGCATATGAGAGACAGAAACAGAAGAGAAACATAAAACATTATTGGGTACTTAGAATAAAATCCAAGCTAGGAAAAGACTAGCAAAGGACATTAAGGGTAGCAGTAAAGGATCCTACAGGTACACTAGTTTCAAGAGTAATTTCAGAGAAATGAGGTCTGCTGATGGATGAGGGAGACAAGCTAGAGATAAAGGAGCGAAAAAGATTAAGGTATTCAACACTTCTCTTGTGTTTGCACAGCCAAAGCCTGCTCACGTGCCTCTGCATGCACCAACTTTGTTTAATGAAAGAGAGAGGCAGAGGCAGCAACAATTTAGGGACTACTCAGAGAAGCTCAATGTATTCAAACCCTTGGAGCCACCATGGATTCACTCAAGAGAGCTGAAAGAACTAGTCTGTATGTATACAAGTCTGCTGCCTACGATATCTGAAAAACTATGGAAACTGGGGGAGGTCTTTGACAACTGGAAGAGGGCTAATACATCCCTCCTTGAAAAGGCAAGAATGATCCCGTCAGCTTTAGCTCAGTTTGTGGAAATATCAGGGAGCCCTCCTCTTGGAATTCAATCACATAAAGGACAAGAAGATACATCAGAAACAGTCAACACAGATTTACCAACAGCAAATCATGTTTGACCAACTAAATTGCTTTCTACAATGGAGTGGACTAGCTTTGTAGATGAGGAAAACAGATTTTTAATACATATAAACTATATGTGTGTGTGTATACACATTTTCACTTCAGTAAAGCTTTTCACACCATCTTCTGCAGCATTCTCATTTGGAAGTTGAGCAGATATGTGCTGAAAGGACAAACTGCTAGCCAGACTGAAAATTGGCTGGACCACCAGGCCCAATGGGCCATCATCAATAGCTTGACATCTGGCTGATAACAAGCAGAGAACCTTACAGATCAATAAAGGCCCATATTCTTCAGTATCTCCTATCAGGGACCTAGAGGATGACACAGAGCACACCCTCAGCAAATTTGCAGATGACAGTGTTGGATGGAACAGCTGACACGACAGAGCTTCAGTCCAGAGAGACCTTGATAAACTTGATTATTGTTAAACATCATGAGATTTCTTGACTGGCACAGACTGAAGTGCAAAGTTCTGCATACAGAGTGGGATAAAGTCATGCCTTAATTTTGGTCGAGTAGCAGCCCTTGTGCAAAGAACCTGGAATTTATGGTGCCTGCCAGGGAGAAGATAAGCCAATAATCCACTCACTGCAAGAACATCGAATGACATACTGGGCTACGTTCGCAGGATGTGTGGTCAGCAGATCAAGGGAAGCTGACTATCTGGTAACGGTGAGGCCCTAGAGCTCTATCTCTTCTCTTACCTGAAATGCTACACTTAAGGAAACTAATAAAAAATGAGGACAAAGTTTGCTTCCAGCAAGCACCAGAAGAGTCCTACTTAAATAAATATATGTACATATATATTGAAGATACACATCTTCAGTAATGTCAAGGGAAAAAAGTTTCAAAATAAGTGTGTGAAACTTCAGTCAGTGTCCTTTCTCAACCTCACACTAAGCTTGCTTGGTACACTAGCATCCTTTTCCACGTAAAAGTAGAACGCATGATGAAATATATACAATAGTCATTTCCATGCCAGTAAACCCTTGCACTCATTTTTCTCTCGACCTTTCAGCTTCCACTATTGGAAAAATTCAAGTTAGAAACTCAGTACTTCTAGTTCTTGAAAGCACCACTAGATGGACACCAAAACATTTATTCCTGTAGCGTTGGCTTATGTTTGACACTTGATTTCGGTGTGGAAAAGAACACTTACCTTGGTTGCGGAGTAAAGAGTCAGCAGTGGAGTTGGATACATCCCAGCAGCTGAGGAGATATTCAGGATTACCCCTTTTGATCTGAAAGGCAGTGAAGATATATTATCATTAAACAAAGGAAACATCTTTCATGTTTCAGAAAATTACTGCAAGCCTAAAGAAAACCTTTAGCAATTGAGATTAAGGTCTGTTTAAAAACCCCAACCAAATCCTAAATTGAAATTTATTAATATGATTTTAAGCACAATATAAGTATTCAAGCAGCTGGTATAAATCAGGAACAAATCCAAGGTCAATACAGCAAGAGAATCAAGCTCCATACATATATATATATATATATACACACACACACACACACACACTGGGCTAAACTATGCCAAACGGATTGAGAGAAGATGGCCCAAGTCTAAAAGACAACTTCTAAATCTCAGGCTAAGGTGGCAGAAATGGCAATACAAGTTTGTTGTATAGTTTACACTTTGATAATCCCTTTCATCTTCTAAATGGTACTTCATGATGGATCGTCAAGATAGGAAGTATCTGAATCTACTGCTCAAATACAGAAGTGTTTTAATATAGTATGGAAGATATTCAGTGGATGACTACAGAAAATAAGAGTTGTTTTACAGCTGTATTACACTAACACAAAGTATTTCACAATAATATTTAGGTAAGGGTACCAGTCTGAAATTAGCTACCACCTGCTCTGCCAAGCACTTCTAAAGCATGTGCGGGTAGGACAGAAAGTAAGACTCCTGGGTTTCCCAACCAACTGACTCATTTTGAGCATGTCTGTTTCTGTGGCTAGTTTTACCTACAAAACCAGACGTATTATTTAGTGCTAGGTAGAAAGAAGAATTCGTTTTTAAAGCTTCAGGCAAATTAGGGTAAGTACGCTGCTAGAAGGTGCTACCAGACAGTCCAACACAGTGAAAGATGCATCTCTGCTTCTTCTTACCCTGTAGTAAATCCAAGCCAGTTTATCTGAATGTACTACTAAGTATGCTGTTTAGTGCAGAGTGAGAACATGCATGCAGGTGGGCATCACGCAGCTCAGCTCCTGCAGATTCACATACGAGTTTCTCATCATATCTGTTCATCGGCGTGTACTCTATGCTGCTGCTGCTGCCACAATGATTTAAGTAGCCATCTTGAAAACAAACAGCTGAGCTTAAGTGACCATTAAAAATTAAAACGATACAACTCTGAAAATCGTGACAATACATTCAAACCGACATGGCTTCTGCCACGATAAAAGCGTGAATTAAATCTGTGATTGATTCACCTCTAGAAATGAGATGGCTAACGTGACAGAAAAGAATCATTTCAGTCATTCAGGATTTCGAACACCTTTACCAAAGTTTGTTGTATTTTTCAGGAGTTATCTGCAAAGCTTGGATGGTGAAATAAAGTAGTAATGTGGATCAAAATATGTAGCATAGAGAAAATAAGAGCACAAATTAATCATGAATTTTCACGACAGCAAAAGGTTAACAGTGGATGCCAGAAGTTTTTCATATCAAGACAGGTGGTGCTTGTGATATTTATTCATGAGCTCAAATGGGGATTAGCAGTGAAATGAGTATTCATGCAGTTTTTAAGAGATTACCAGATTGGAGAATACTACAAGGAACTTTTTAAAGAGCTCAGACTGCTGTGTGAACAGACAACAGAATGGCAGATGAAAAATCAATATTAACAAAACCAACAACGCATACTAAAGAAAATAACGTGAACTAATCACAAACCTTGCAGGACTCTAAATCAACTATCTGCTCCCTGGAAAACTTGAACGAAGTCCACAAGTTCTCTTTTGTGCAGCAGTCACCAAAACCAGCCAAAGAACAGGATGGTGGGAATAGCAGGGACAGACCCACCACGACTGAAATCTTGTATTACAGTCTATGGAACACTTCTATCCAAATATAGGACAGAAATATTAATAACCTGATGATTTAAGAAAGGCAAAAAAACCCACCTGATACATCAATGAGGTGAAAAGATTGGTTCAATTTAGCTATTTAAGAGACTATTAAGAACAGCCACGATAAGAGTAAACAGACTAATGAATGGCAAAGATCAAGATCTTGATTTATCCTCTCAGAATACAAAAGAAAGATGGCATTTATTTAAGTGAAAGGCTGAAATTTAGACCTGATAAAAGGAAGTGCTCTTCCCATATTCAGACTATGGGAGTGCTTGTCATAAAACTTAATTGAGGACAAAAGCTTAATAGGATTCAAAAAGGGGTAAGCATTTATATGGATAAACACAAGCCTCATGCTTATAAAACAAACTGAAGCTTTAGAAGAGAGGTTGGCATTCAGGCTGTAAAGCACAGGTCTTGCAGCATCTGGCTAGGCTGCAACTCTCCAGCACTAGTGCCATCATCTAGGTGCAGTGAATTAATGGTCTGAGCCAGTGAAGAAAGCCCTCTTGGAAACACAACAAATTAATAGCAGCCCCTTGCAGAAGCTCCATGTATTGGTCTTTTTGAAGCAGTCAATGCCACTGTGCATTTTGTGGTTTGTATTTTTTCTTTATAAAGAACACAGTCCTAGCCTTAAAAGCTCGTAACTTAAAACCTCCAGGAAAAAGGAAACTGAGAAACATGCTTGTAGGGGAACACTTCCAATTACTCCCATTATAAATTTCGCTTCTTAGAGGAATTGCAGAAGAAGTGTCTTTAGGGAGGCACCTGAAGAACTAAGCGAGCATCAGTGCAGCAAAAAAATTTTGGCTCCATCCAACTCAACTATGCACTTAAAAAAAAAAGTTGGTCAAGATGGAGAGCCAGGCCCACACCCTCACACCTCCCCATCATTCTACCTTAAGCGGTCCAGCGCCGGGGAGGCTATATTTAGCCATCTCCCTGTTGCTGTGGTAACCAGCGCCTGCTCCAGCTGCACGCCAAGTGGAAAGAGCAAGCTTCCTCTGTAATGTAATTATGCACTTGCTACTTCCCTGGCAATAAATACCATAGTTTGATATTTGTCTAGAAACAGTCAACTGATTTTTGTTGTTGGTGGTTTTTTTGTTCCCAAAGACATCAAGCCTCGATTTTCAGTTCTATGAGTCTTCCACCTTAGACAGTAGCCTGAAAATTTACAGAGGAACTGCTCATTTAAGTGTAATAGGAAGCCACAGATTATAAATTGTCACTTTAAGTGTTCAGAGCACAGGAGAGGAGCCACAGCAGAGAATCTAAATGCCATTACCAAAAGTGGCATTCATCTAATGCTGCTATGTTTATTATAAATAAAAAGTAACAGACACACCAAGAGGCACTTGTGTTTTCTCCTCACAGACCTGGATGCAAAGCATGTAAAGTCTGCTCTATTTCTGTATTTGTCTTGTAATATATTGCCATTAAAAAAACCGCACTCAAATACGTAAAAGTACACACTACAGCTGCAAGACGCTATAGTGTACTGTCACATCTCTCTACTCAACAAGCTATCCTCCCTGAACAAGTACGGAATAATGATGGGATTCCTAGTCTAGTTTTATTCTTAGAGCCTGGAGCCCTTTTTCCTAACCTGCAGTCCCATGGGAGAAATTTATGGCTGGCCCAAAGAGCAGCCAAGTACAGCTACCATTCGTTCATGCTCTTGGATTTGCTGGACAGCCATGTCCTCCTGTGGTTACAGACTCTTAGCAGTGTTAATGGCCTGTGAGCTATGACTATGCAGGAGTTGGCAGCTGCAGACATTGCTTCTGTGCACTGCAAACCCAACTGACTTCACAAAACGAAACAGAAAATGGAAGCTTTTTCAAATATTTTTCCCTGGGACAGAAACCAAGGCTTCATTCAAATGGAGCAGTCATTCAAAGTGGCTGCTCACACACAGGAAAAAGTTCAAGATGTGTACTTTTTTTTTTTTTTAACCACTATCAACCTTTTCTTTCTAAGCTGCTTCTTTAACATTTATCCTTGAGATTCCTGAAGTAATCATGTAGTTAGGAAAAGTGAAAAGAAACATGACATGGTATGCTCAAGGGTAGTCAGAACCAGAAGTCAGCAGGATCCCAGTTTGCTGCCTTTCATTCAGATCATCTTACCCAGGTTAATATGTAACAGAAAAACATACACAGGATATTCTATAAGTAGAGTATATATCATTCTGTCCTAAGAAGCTGAAGAGATCAACTTTGCCAAATAGATAAATATGACATTTCTTTAGACAAAGAAGAAACTGAGGCAAGAAATTGCTAGAGCTTCAAAGTTCCAAAAATTGATAACAAAACAACATTAAATCCTTAGAAAACAGAATGGCTTTGGTCATGTTGGCATCTTCACAGGGCAGTGGTTTCACAAAAGACAGGTCCCTTTACCCATCAATAATAGTACATGGGCAAGGAGTAACTTTTGACTTACAAACCCTAAGTAGCTACCCCCACTGTACTATAATCCTCATCCTCTACTCCAGCTTTATTGGGAAATATTATACTCCCGCCTCAGAGCTCTGTCCTGGGTCTTCCTTTCTAATTCAAGTTCCTTTACATGAAATAAACTCCTTATCTCCTGATCATTTAAGTAAAAATCTAAGCTCGCCATCACCCTGACGTGCTAGACACTTGACTCCCATACTGGCCACTGGCTCTGACAGTTTATAACCATGAAGAAACTTTGTTTTAGATGTCAAACATTTGCTCTGCATCTGTGCAACACCTGAATAATTGAATCCTGATCTGCAATGAAGACTCCCAGATAGTGGGATGATACAAGAAATACCAATTTTTTTCTTAATCTTTGTCGGATTTGGAGGTTTGCCCTGTACATATGCTCCTCCTGGAGTATTCGTTTGGAGGCAATACCATGGTGACTGTCATGCATGGTTCCACACAGCTTTCCTCAGTATGGCAAGCGTAGCTCAGCCCTGACCGAGGGCAACACCCCAGCAAGCCAGGGTTAGCACCGCAACAGAGACGGCAAGCAGCCTGGGACAGTCAACATCCGCTAGAAAACAGCCTGGAGGGACTACACGGAAACTGTGCACCTTTTAGTTTCACCTGGGAGCTAGCTAGGGAGTCAGTTCACGTCTTCCGCGGCGACAGTGGTGTGCATTAACTGTTATTTTAAAGAGCTGGTCTCCAATTCTAGTTTTCCAAATGATCACAGACTTTCCTCAATATAACTCCTACTGTATAATGAGAACATATTCTTTGCATCCATTTTACTTACAATGACTTAGAGAAATAGCCTTAAGAAGGTTATTCCCAGGAACTGTAACCACCCCCTCAGAATAGCAGGTTGTTGAGTTAGTGCTGATGAGTCAGACGGGCTTTTTAATTCTGTTCTAAAAGGAATCACCACAACAGTGGAGAAGGGAGAGGAAAAATAAAAAGGGAATCGAGTGGAAAAGGCTTCCACCGTCTGATGATTCATGCACCATCAGCGTGACTCACCCAGCATTACTCTGCCTTTAAAACATGGAGACTAGGCTGATTAGTCACAGTAATGAATTTTTCAAGAAAGGATTCTCCCCTATAAATAATGATGACTTTGTCTGGATAGTGTTAGTGTGACTCACCTTTCCAGCATGCTGGGCAGCACCAATCGTGTCATCTGCAAAAAGAAAACATTCGTGATGGCTGAGAATGCAGACACCAGACAGCCAGAGACCGAGGGAAGCCTCCCTTCCTCCCAGAAGCAGCTGCCACCCCCTCCACCCCAACCAAGGCTCGGGGAAGCAGAGACCATACTTTGCGTAGGCAGTTTATTTTTATTCTACCTGGATAACTTGGCTCTGTCAAGTAGTGTGTGCACTGAATCTGGTGAACCCATCCAGCTAGTAGCATAAGTACAGTAAGAGTAAAAAAAAAAAAAAAAAAAGAAAAAAAAAAGTCTTCACTGCTCTGCAGCATCCGTGGCCTCTAAAGAACATTAAAACACCAGAGTACTATGGTACACGTATCATCTTTCTCCCCCCACAAAAAGCATCTGTCTTCCTCAAGACTGATTAAATTTACCACCTATGCCAAGACTCAAGAGAATATCCAATTCTATGATTTTAGCTAGGCTTACTGAACTGCTGATTTTAAGGTAAAAATAAATTGTGGAGCAGCAAGAGCACAGGACAGAATTAGTGAAGATATGTTTCCTACCTTATGTTACCTACAGAAAACATTTAAGACCCCAAAACATTTTTTCCTGATTACACAGATGGTTTCACACTGAAGAACCTACACCCTCACACGGAAAGCAGCCTGGCAAACCTCCCAACTGCTCTGGAAGCTCCTGCCTTTGTTATGACTCTGAGCAATCTATTTACAACCTGGTCGAAGGATTCTCCAGAGCAGTAATCCTAAAACAAGCTTCCCAGTTGCAGACAGAGCAGCTCTGGCAAGGGAAACAAATCAAGCATTGATCCAAACTTTGATGAATTTTTAGTTAGCGTGAAATAAATAATTTTCCTACTACTCATTAGCACCATTCTAAAATACAATTTAAATCCAAAATTTCTGCCTTTAAGAAATAACGTCATCCGAGTTCAGCTTGTGCTAAATACTACCCTGCCCCCAACCAACCCTGTTAATAAATGTCACGTCACTGACACCAAAGACAGATCAGACAAGAAATATAAATTGTTACCACTTTTCAAATCTTTAAAAGGTATTCCAACAAAGTTTTCAGAACACAGTGAGGAGGGGGTAATAAAATACTAATGGCACCAAAATGTAATGGTACTCCCACAGATCGCAAGTTATCCTGATAGCTTAAAACATGAAACATTTGAGTTGTATGGGAGGAAAAACACACACAAAAAAAAGAAACCAGCATATACAAGAGCACAAAACACCTGTAAGCACTTTTTTTACACAGAAACAAATCTTATTGTAGCAAGCTATTGATAATTACTATCACCACTGCATTAGCCCTTGCATATGACTGAAGCTGGGTTAGGGGTTTTTTTTGTTTGTTTTTATTTTTAGATTATAAAACATACCCTTTCAGGAAGAAAGGAGAAAAAACACAAAAGAGAACAAAATTTCAGTTGATTGCAGTCGACATACAAAGAAAATGGTAGAGAAGGGCTGTGTTTTGTATTTTATTGGCATTTCTCACTAGAAATTTCTCAGAATAGATTCTGCCATCAGCCATGCTGCATGATGCTTCGACGGGGGACTGTACAAGCAGGAATTGAACGCACCTTCTTTCATGAAGTCAGCTGTTGACATATTTAACTCTCAGTACTGCCCCAGAAGTCAAACTAAGTATTCAGAGTTGGTAAACATCACCAAGCTAAACAGATCTGATGCAACTTCAAAAAAAGCCTCTAACATTAAGCCTAAGTATACATAAGCTTTTTCATACACTAATCCTTCAAAAGAGATGTGGAAACAACTATTTCTTTTGATGTTAAAGGATAAAGAATGATTTGGACTGATTTTAAGACTAGTTCAAGACTGGCAGATCTTTTATCTGGTGCAAACTTTATGATCTCTCCCACAGATCCCTTGGCAAAAAGCAGTATACTGTTTCTTGCCTCTAAGGGCAGTGTAATGCTGCATATCATCTCCATAGATTGACACATGGACATGGACTGCAATTGCCTTCCCTTAGGCAACCCAAAAATCGTCTGAAAAACCAGTACAGGATCTCCCATTGTAATGCAGAGGGGACCCCACCTTTGAAACTTTGTCATAAATCCACAAAAATGCATTCGTGGTCTGAATCAAAACTGCAACCCCCAAGCAGCTCTAACTTAGCGTATCACAAACCTGCGGGTTACTATTGGAAATCCAAACGAAAGCACAGGAAAACATACTACAGTAACTGTTTGACTTACATAAATTAAAAAGCTATGAAGCCATTGAGAGCTGAGATATAACAATAGATACACAAATCAGGTAGAAATCAAGTCGTCTCTCACCACCAGCTGTGTTAAATAGTCTGTTTCTAAAGTTAGGCTGGACAGGCAATCAATCTTTTTTTTTCCCCCCACAGAAAAACACCGATGGCAAAATTTGATTTCATATTCAACATCACTTTCATTTGTTTCCATTAGAATTAATATTTTGAGGGAATTTCAAAAAATCTGTAAAACAGGGCAAAACTTTTTCCTATCTGTATTTTTACGTCTTGTTATGTGTGAAAAGAGATATATGTACATTCAGTATCTACGTACAGAAAAAAATGCTGGCTTTTTAAAAAGAATAAAACAACAGAAGGCAGCTCTCTGAGTCAGTCTCACCTCACCCAGCCAAGTCCACACTCACACTGTTCCAGCAGTGCAAGGGCACTATTGGAAAAATGCTGGCAGGGCATTCTGCAGCCGTATTCAGGTCTGGCAAATTTATACATTGTACACACGCATGAAATATTCCCAGCATTAATTCAAATAAAACAATCTATAGCAGAAATGTAGTTTTGCCACTAATAACAGTGTTCATACATGCTTGCACAATCTTTATCCAAAACAGCCAAACTGGTTAACACTCTTTTCTTCAATAGCTGTAATCTCAGACATGCCATTATGAAACAGGCAGCTCAACAACAAACACCTAGAATTGAATAAACGTTTCCCAGATAAAGAATCCAAATTTTAGCCAGGTCTGACTTAGAGATAACCAGTTGTGTAATGGGGTGTATTTCATAAATGCCAAAACATTGCAAGTCTGAGTCTGTAGGAACTAGCATGTAGGATGCCAGAGAACTCTATGACAGTGTTTCTTTCTCTGAAGGCAGTCTAATAAAGGAAGAAGAAAGTGGCAGGCAACCTAAAGGAGAGGTTGGGAACTACCCGAAGAGGAGTGCCTTCAGTTAGTGGTTACTGAACTCACCTAGGCTTCCTTCACACAATCATTTCTCCAAACAAATACTACTTTTCCACAGAAATGCCAGTGCAGCAGTTGAAAATGTGAATGTTCCCAAGACTCCGAAGGCTCAGGTAATTTCAGACAGAGTAGCCAGACGCTAGGCTATGTGAAAACTGCCAGTTCATCCAAAGAAAACTGTTTTTTTTCTTTTTAAAATTTGCATTAGAGCAGAGTGAGAATGTGCGTGCATACGTGTGCATCTGAGAAATTTGCTCAGGACGGTCTCCTTGACATCAGAAGTTGCTAATCATTTATATTTTATATAGTCTGGCAAAAAGTTATGTTTAGCGCACAACCATGAAGCAGTAGTTGTTGAGGTTTTTTTACTTGTTTGTTTTTCAATGATTTCCCATATACACATAATGCTATCATAGAGTTTGAGGTATAGTTCCTTTGGTTTGGAGGGCTGCATTATTTTTAAGTCAACTTCTTTCACACCTAACCCTCCAGCTCCTAAGTTCCAGGATGCTCCCAGCAAATGGCTAACTTAAGGTAGAGATTCATTACAGACCATTTCATTGATCTTTTACAGGCAGCTATCATTTCTTGATGTCCATTTATCTGCAACTGCATTTATTACATGCCTGGCAAGCACTGGTTGTATTGTCCACCCTTCCTCACCAGACCTGTCTTCTACCTTCTAATTTTGGAAAAAGGAACGGCACTTTTAGTCTAAAGAAACAGAGAATCCTACTTGCAGATACAAAAATGCACAGCCATACGGTTAGATTTATGTTCTGAAACAGGTGCTACACTTAAAAGCTGCTATTAGAGGACTAACAAACAGAAGTTATAACCACGTATTTCCAGTGTTTTTTCTTCAGAAAAAATTTCTCCCGTTCTTAGTGATCACTGAGTTGTAGTCTTTTCTCACTCCGATCCAAGCAATAGCTCAGGAGTAGAGCTTAAAGAAAGAATAATAATTTGTAAAGTTTTGAATACCTTTCAAGTGCTATTCACTCAGACTGCTAAAATACAGTAGGAAAAGCTGAGGTAAATATTCAAAGTTATCCTTCACAAATTATGGGCCACATAATTGTTATCCAAAGCCAGAAACATAATACCACAGTTGTATATTCAGAGAGAAATCATTCTATGGTAGGATGTTATGACTGCAAGTCACTCTTCCAACTTCCAAAAGGTATAATGATCTGTAATTAAGCCTATGCAAGTACAACAAAGGATGAAGCTAGAGAACTTGGACGACATTTCTACTTCGTTATGCAGCTAAGCAGCTTCCTTCAGATCTCATTCACGAATCTGGGGCAAAATTATAACAACTCAAAGCAACATAACTTTTTAAAGACCAGCAATTCCCTGTGGTGCACCCACACATGTAAAAGCCATCACTGCTACCATAAGATAATGCATAGTGCCTGGGCAGATGATTCACACAAGCTCACAAATCTACTAGCTGTTTAACAAATAGTTAACTGACACCGTGCCTATGCAACTCTCATCTGCAGACCTCGCACTGAAAGAACTAAGGAACTGGTAGTCAGATTGATCCTGAAACCTGTTCCCAGCATCTACTATTAAGTTTTTATAACGTATCTCTTTTGAAACAGTAACTTATTAATGCAGCTCATATCCCAAGCTGAACAAGAACAATTTATATTTGCAAAAACTGGCAACTAAACCTGATGTCAATTCAACAGAAAATCATGCAATAACCCATGTGGCAAGGTCAGTAACCAGAAAGGGGCATGGGACTTACGAAGGGAACTACGAACTTAAACGTGCTGCAAGCCCTCTTCATTGTCAGTGACTTTCCTTTGAGGGGCATTTTTAGGAGAGAAAGTTTCCCCTATTTAGAGCCACAAACTTTTCGAGTCCAGTTTACAAAGGAAAGCTCTCAAAATAAGCATCTTTCCCCCCAGCTTTCCGTAGGAGAAGACTACTCAAATAATAAGGCTGAACCTTTTCTTCTCAAGATGTGAAATACGTATTTGTCTCAAGCCCAAATCTACAAAAAGCCACAGAACTCCAGGATTTCCTAAATTTCCCCAAGTTACCTGTACTTTGAAGAAAAATCCCAAGTGCTTCCCTGACTATTGCTGAAAAGTATTTACAACAGCTACATTTCCCTTGTTCCAGCTTCTTGTGTATCATGCTCCCAGGTTCAAAGTCAGCAGGGTGGGAAATCACAGCATCTAATTTCTCCTTCTGGACCATGTGAATGATATTCACGACCACCTTCACAGAACACTTGCTCCTCTTCCAAGCATTGGCAACTGTCCCTCTCCTTTATAAACTTATGTACTTGGCTAAATCGTCATCCCCCCTTTGGTTATGACTTTGAATACAAACATAAAGAAACCTCTTGACTAGACTGGAATACACACACACGGAGTGCTCTCTTCTCACAAGGCAGTGTTGCCACTTCCCTCAGAATTATGTTCCACTTACTGTGATCCTCTCCAATACACAGCAAATGCAAAAATTCACATAGGGTGCTAGCAGGGCACAAGCAACTATCATTTGATTTCTGTTAAGGTACCTTTACAGATGCCATATTAGGCTGCACTAGCCCATCTGAACACTCATGGGAGGGAGAGACGTCATCTCCTACTGTCTTTCAGGATTATTGCTCCCCAGGCTTTTCTTCTTTCTAATGCATAGGTCTGCAAAAGAATATTTCCCCTCTTTCTCAAATATACTAGCTTCCTCTCCCCCTTTCAATTTTATATTGGTTGTGGGTTTTGTTTCCTAAGCTCACGGTTTCAGACTTTGTAGGTAGAGTTGATCTCTTGTCCTGCTCCCTTGTCCTGCCTGGGATTCACAACGTGGTATAATTCACCTCTTGCTCCTCTTCCATTAATAGGGCAGCTGACACTAGATCTCTCAGTTCAACACACAGTATTTATGTATTTTGAAGTCTTAAGCAAATTATAAGCTTCTCAAATACGGTGATAATAAAAATCCTCGATCTTGTAGGCCTATTATCCCTTTGTATTTGACACTCAGTATAAAACATAAGTAAGGTGATCAACGTGAAGATTAGCACAGACACCAAGGCATGTACATATATGTAATTTACTCTCCCCCTTCCTCTGTCAATGCCAATTTTCAACTGAAGCCTGGCCTGCAAGCCTAAAATTTACATTCCCCCCCATCATAATAGCTTGCAAACCAATTCAGCTCCTTGCTTAATCAACCGCTAAGCCAGCACTCCCTCAACTGTTTAGTCCTACTCATTTTTCAAGAGAACACAAGTTTATGCCTCACTCCCAATGCAATTATCATATTGTGATGCTGCAAACAAAAATAACATACTTGCTTCTCCTCACATACTAAGTATCTCCTGCAGCTTCCAAAGGAGAAAGAAGGGCTCCCTGAAGTATGGGAAACTGTTCTCTGTGCTCATTACCTACCCACTTTTTCCACTGGACAGCAAGTCTGGCACCCTTGGCTTTCAGTATGTTAATCCAACAGCCAAATCAAGTTTAATTTTTTTTCCAGGTGAAGTCAAAGGCTGCAGCATACAAAGGTGTATTGACACAAGAAGATGCAGTTGCTACAAAGGAATTATAAAGACTATACAAAGCAACTATAATTTTGGCTCTTCAACACTTGCTGGTTAGTGAAAAACCCCAGGACTTCTGACCTGGTATTTTATTCAATGTCAGAAGTATGTTTAGCTTGTGTCTCAAAATGCCATGAGACATCAAAAAATTATAATACAAACCCATGTTACCTGCACTGCCACCAACAATCATTAAAAGTTCTGCTTTTTAAATCCCCCCCAGAAGCTTGAGAAGAGATTATGACAGGAACCATGAAACTTTGCATACTACCCCGTCTTCTTCCTCATGTATCTGTCAACTCAGCCCTTGTATAAGGCTGCATTATGTCTCAAGCTTTCCTGAGAGAATACCACAAACAAAAATTCTTCATTCTATTTATGGCATCATCAAGACCTAGGGCACTTCTTGTTTTGTATATTGTATGAAGAATGGAGTAAGTAATTCCTGCACTCCACATCACCATAAAAATGTGACATTTTCCAGAGAGCTTAAAAAGAACCTACTGTGGTTGGGGGGACAGCGTGGTGTTTGGTTGGGTTTTTTAACCGGTATTTTACAAGGTGTGAGATTTCCAACATGTTTTACATAGCTTGTCTTCAGTGGTGTGTACAGGGTGCTTTGAAGGCAGATCACAGTAATCACAACACTTCATGCCAGGCTGATTGAGCCCCAAAATTGCACCACTGTGGGGTTGGGTAACCTAATCCAACACTGCTCGAAGGACATGATGGGGGCAGGTAGCATGGAATAGGATTTGGGAAAGAAACATGTTTAAAAACTCTGACGAAAAACAAGTTCTTAAACATTAGGGAAAACTTCATAGTATTAAATCCTTTACAGTTGGGAAAAGTATTAAACAGCAGGACGAAGCTGATAATTTATCCTGCAAGGTGAAGATGGGGTCTTATCTCTCAGCGTACCCCTCTTCCTACATGCTGCACATCCCCTAGGAAATCTAATGAGCTGCCCAACAAAGAAAAAGATAGGTCAAAAGGTAAGGGATGAACATTACCCTTCAAAAATGCCTACACCTGTGGCAACAAACCAGACTTTAACATCTCTGCAGAATCAAACTGTGCTGAATGTCTTTACTTTCCTACTTCAAGCCTAAGGAGTGTTTCAGCCAGGACTGGAGTTATTTGACACATGTGCCAGAAGAGTTATGGTGTCCAGCAGAAGTGTTGCTGATGGCGCATGGTGCAGATTACCAACAAGACAGGAGATATCATTACCTTTTAAGCACTGAGGAAGTTTTGTCCCAAAGGCAAGGAAGTGGATGGCAATGCTCCAGAATATAACAGGTAGACAGGTTATCCTCTGTCAAGGATCTGGAGATACTGTGAGTAGAGCCTGAATGGGTACCATCAAAACCTGCTTTGAATCTCCCGTACCTTCACCTTTTCAGCAGACCTTCATCTCCTTGCTTAAAAACTTGCTGCTCTCTTCCATCCCAAACTTCATGCTTTTAATCAGGCAAGAAGGGACAATATTATTTATTTTTTTAAAACACACTTATATCCCTGGATAAGAGATGTTATCAGCCTAAAAGACTGAACTAAATATTCACAGGATTCCATCCCAAAAATCTAAGTGAAAGGACATACAGACTTTTCCTAAAATTATTTTTTCCTACCATGATTCTCTAGTTCTATGGGTTCTCCTGAAAAAATGACTTACAGATGGTACATATCTCTAATGTGCTCCTCTCCCCAAAACAGTAAGCATCTGGCATGCCTACTGTTTAATTACACAATAGGCTCATGCAGGAGGAAATATTTTCAAGCCTGGAAGCTTATGCTCAAACTCTGATTATACCCAGTAGCAGGAGCTATTCACGGTCAAGAAAAAAGTTTTCAAACAGAAGGAGAAACACTATTAACACACAGCAAGTAGATATTCAGTAAGCTTTTATACGTGTGAAGACAACCACGTTAGAATGTGAAGAGGCCGACACAATGCAAACTTTACAAGCAACTGTATGAAAATTTGGTAAAATTGTTGATCATCACTGATCATAAACACGAAGACTCAAGCCACAAAACAGTGCTAGTTTATTCTGGAAACCAATATAATCTGGCTGCATCTCTGCAATTTTAGGTGTATACCGAGTTAAAGTAGACCTCAACTATTATTCTAGCCTACCATCTTCAGAAATATATATTAAAATCGTTCATCTGTAACTTTTCTATTCTAGCAAAATGCTTCCAGGAAAACTGACACCCCAAATTCTTTAATCACTTAACAGTGCACTCCCTCTGCTGGCACAGCACAGATGTCACACCTTAGCAGAGGCATTCTTCTGATTACACTAATCTCTAGCTAAGAGGTCTACGCATTACAACACTTCTTCACATTTACATCTGCTGTAGCCGTGCTAACGTTAAAAAAAGTCTGCTAAATGACTTCCATAAGAGAAACTTTCAAAGGTGCCCATTAATAACTGACTCCTCTGATGAAAATGTTGCAGGAGCGCAACAAGACACCATGGGCCACAATCCTCAGTCAAGTAAAATCAGAGCGCATCAGGTTAGCAGTCATTTTCAAGGTGAGAAGTTTCTGAAGACTCACTGTTGTAGCATTTCTAACTTTGCAACAAGTAGTTCTAAGATGTCAAACAAAACACACAAAAGGGGGAGTTAGCAGCAGCAAGCTGACATTAACAATCCCATTCAGTCACGCAAGGGTTGCGTTTTCACTGTTTGCCTATGTTTTAACAAGGTGTGAAAAATCTTAGAGAAGCATCGTTTTAAGATGCCCTGGGCCTCCTCACATGGAAACAAAACACCTACAGTTTAGACTCCCTGAGAGCACCGTACTAGATTAATTTAGTACTTAACCTAATCAGAACAGCTGCTACAAAGTCAAATCTTTCAAGCCAGCTTTGAAACACCTAATATTTTGGCTTTGTGGCAAAAGGTTAACCCTCAGCTAATGGATATGCAAGTTTTGTTATGCATAAAAAGAGACAGTTAAGGTTTAGCAGTGAATAATCACAAGGAGTTTCTTCATCGCTCGCTGGTAATACACTGATTGACTCCCTGTGTCATATAAGCAGCTGCTATTCCCTGTGCCCCTTTTAAGCTTTGAAATACTAGGATGAAAATCTGATTTTTGAAAGGACCTCATGTCAATAAACAAGGGAACAGAAATATGTTTTAGCCTGAAGTCAGACTGATTTCTTCCCAATAAAAACTTCAGTTTAAATATCAAAAAGGGAAGGTAACTTTACTTCAAAAGTTAATGCACGCTTCTGCAAACTTGGTTTTCCTTCTTGCTCATATATTTCACAGAAAATATTTAAGTGCCTTCTCACTGCAGTGTAAAAAAAAACTAGGTATGCAGAGTTAAGGGTTGCCTACCCCAAGAAACACACATACAGGGGGAGAAGAATGAACTATTTAAAAGCAGGACTAGGATGACAAGCATGAAGAAGCATTAAAAATTGTTTTGTGCACATACCTTGCTCTTCTAAATAGCTAATAGGTATCTTTGCAACAAATTATATTTCACACAACAATCAGAACAGTCTGATACAACAATCATAACCTCTGTGTTACTCCAAGATGAAAAATGAACCTGTGGTCCAACAGGTGAAAGTAAGTGCTTCAGACAACTGAATTTTAATTGTTTACTGGTTTTGAACTCAGACATCAAGAACAAGCGTTGGTAACGGAGCACTTACCTTACAAACAGACATGATGTTAATGTTGATCATTTTGTCGATTGTCTGCAAGAAAACAAAGTTTTGGGTTTTGTTGTTTCAAGTTATTTGATCAATATTTACACACCCTCTGGGTTTCAAGTGCCAGGATAAATTAAACCTTACGCTTATACATCCACCTTTACTCCTTGCCTTCCTGCTTAAGTATCAGGAGCAGTGAGACTTTCAAAGCCAAGGCTGTGAATTGCTCTTGGTCAAGTTTTATCTCAGATTAGGGACCCATACCAATAAAGAACAACACAGATGTATCACATTGACACTGTATTTCCTAACACTATTTGCAATATTCATGAACTTTAATAAATTCTGGTATTTTAGACATGTTCATAAACTAATGTCTGTACTTTGCTCTTCATTTCATAACAGTGTTTTAGTGACTTAAAGTTTATTCATCAGGTAAAAAAAAGTTGGTTTTTTTTATTAAATATTATGAAGCTTAATTGAAGGTGAACAAAACCACAGATACATTCATCAATACTTAAGCAGAAAGCACAACCCCACAGTGAATATAGCTAGCTACAGGGGTTTTGGAAACAAAATCATGCACCAGTGGAGTTTTCAAAGTACTCAATGCAACCAAGATTATCCCTACGTTACAAAACGTCTAAAACTGTGATATTTAAGTTTCATAATAGTGTTACGGAATGTGCAGCTTCCATTAATGAAGTTGCTCGCTTCCCTTCAGTCACTTAAGAACCTCCCCAGAAGCTAAAGCAGCTCAAGAACAGCCGCCAGATGAGAACATGGACACGAGTGGGATTCAGATATTGACCCCACAGCATCCGTCTGAAATAGAAATATAAAAGTGTAAGTAAAATATAGGAGTGTAAGTAAAAAACACCCCAAAAATTGAGGCTGCCATCATCTGAATTGTGTTATGTTGCTTATGTAAATCTCTTAGCTTTTTGAACCTTTAATTCTCATCAGAAAACCTTGCTATGTGAGTACCCTAACCAAACCTAAAAACTTTTGCCAAATCCATTTAGCATTTAGTGCTAAAAATGAGAACACTAGAAGGTACCACAAAAGCACTTACTTCATCCAGGTCTGGAACATCAAGAAAGTATTCAGGATAACCATATGAAATTCCCACATTGTTGACTGAAACAAAAGCATGAAGTTTTAATTAGATTGCTTG
This sequence comes from Nipponia nippon, assembly GCF_047370975.1. NCBI lineage: Eukaryota > Metazoa > Chordata > Aves > Pelecaniformes > Threskiornithidae > Nipponia > Nipponia nippon. Next base: position 25,557,621 of record NW_028262291.1, on the reverse strand, counting down.
GGTGCCATCTGATTTTTCATGCTCTGATTAATGACAATTTTCAAGCAATGCTCTTAAGATGTTGCATTTAAAACATTCTAACCCCTTTAGCCAAGTTTCCTTAACTGTAAATATACTTGTACACACCCAAGTGGAACGTGAGAGTGAACACGCAAGCCATTTTAAACATGTAAATGTGAATTCTCCAATTGTTTAAAAGCTGGCATATTTAGCACATCATACCCATCTTCCACCGCTTTTCACAGTGCAGGGGAAGAACGTTGCCTCTTTTCGAAACGCCAGCGCACACCGCCCAAGCGTAGGAGCAATATCGCCGCAACACGGAGGCGCGGCCGCGGACAGGGAGTTTCAAGCCAGAGAAAAGTTCTCAGTGCCTGGCAGGACATTCAGTGAAACTGTGTGACATCTTTTTTTTGGATAAATAAAGTGAAATAAGAGTCAGAAAAGCCTCCTGGTAAGTCGCCCCGGTACTTCTCTCCGGCCAGCCGCTCCCTTCCCCCGGTGTCCGCAGGGCTGCGGGTCGGCACCACGACCCTCCTCAGCCCCCGGAGGAGAGCAGCGGGGGCGGGGAGCGGCGGTCGGCGGGTCGGTCGGTCCGTCGGTGGGTCGGTCCGTCGGTCGGTGGGGCCGGCAGGGGGCAGCAGGAGCCCGGGCGGCGGCCGGGCCCGCACCGCAGCGCTCCGCCGGGGCGCGCCGGCTGCGGCGAGCGGCGGCCCTGCCGCCGGGGGCTCTCTGCCCCCGGGACGGGGCTGCTGGCTCGCTTTGGCTGGGCAGGCAGGGACTCGTTACGCCGAGATTCTCCCAGTCACCCCCGCATCTGCAAAATCTTTCCCCGTTGGCAGCATTTAAAATTAACCGAGAGAACGTATTAATTACTTAAACCTATTTTTTTTTTTCCAACGCTTCAGACTGGCAAGGTTTTATTCTCAGACATGAAAGCGATATCCATTCCCAAATCCCAACACAAGTAGGGGAAAACTTCTAATACCATTAGAAAACAAGGCTGCTCTGCAGCCTCGGTTGCCTCAAACTTAATAAAGCACATCGATATGGAGACGGGAAGAAAATAAAAAAGCAAGCAAATGGGATCTCCGTTTCCTAAGTATCTGTTGTTCATCTTACGCAAGTGAATCGTGTGACATTTGGTTGCTGTGGCAACATTTTACATTTATATAGTGTCTTACACCCCAGAGAATCCCAAAGTGCTATGTATGCTCAACAGCACTGCGCACCTCCAGGGCAGGAGTCTGCACCGGGGTAAGGAACACCGCCAAAAGGTACTGATGCCTTTTAAAAAAAAATAAGAAAACAAAAAACGAAAAACAACAACAACAACAACAAACAGCCCCTCCACCTGTGCCAAAAGCTATCGCGCTAACATCCAACCAGACAGACATGAAGTATCAAAAGGGATTCAGGAGACGCAGGGAACAGGCAGGAGAGATTCTGGCAGAGCGCACCACCTTCGTTCAGATTCCCTCGAACGACAGCTCTTGTAGTCCAGATCTTTGTGTTTTTATGGAAACCTTTAGTTCATTAGCCATGTTGTGTGCTTCAAATTTTTAACTTTTAGATAACCTTTAAAAATACAGGAATTGAGGAGAATAGGGAGCTGGCACATTCCCAGCAGGCATTTGCTATATTTAGAAAGAGAGAAAAGTTTTAAAAAGGAAGAAGGTCCAATCTTGCTATTGCAAGAGTGAGCCAGATTTTTTTCCTTCTTTTCATCCTAAAATAAACTATTTTTCAGTCCATCTCTCTGGAGAGGATTTTGGCTATGAACTGTGGCAGGGTTTGGGGACTAGCCTTGGTTATTCTCCCCGAATTTAGAATATTTATATGATTCATGCTACAGAGACAGTCGCACAAAATTCACACCCCTTACTGCAGAATGGGTCCCAGGTATGTACCCTTCCACTTTCAGCAATCATTTTTTACCAGATCATACTTTGCTGCGGTTTGGAACAGAACATTAAAAAAATTAGTTTTCAGTTTGTACAGGTGTATTTTACCTAGAGAAATCTGGGTAACAATAGGGTAAGATACTGTCCAGCTCAAACTGCTTTCGAGAATCACAGCGATTTAAGAACAGCAAAAGAAAGATTTCCCACCTCTGCTTGTTTAACATATTGCTGTAGCTAGCACATGTTTGAAGTTACTGACAGACACCGTTTTGAACACACGGGAAAACATTATGCAAACTCTTTTAGCCTTCCTATGTGGGTGAGAAGAAGCTTCCAAATAAGAAGTTTACAAGGATTTCCATCTGGAAGTACTTTAGTTAGACTCTGTGAAACCATATAATCAGAAGCTCGATCTTGAGCAGTATACGTGGAGACTCCCATGTCTAAGTATAAGGCTAAAAAATAATCAGCATTGATCACTGGCAACTATGCTGTGCTACCAACGCTTCTCATACCTACCGTTCCAGATGAGACCTGAAAGAAGAAAATATACTGGAACCTGAGAATTCATCCCTTACGGCTGTTCTCATTTAAACCCATGTTTTTCCTCACACAAACATGAAAAACGCAGGTCAGCAAAAGCTGTATTCCGGATTGCAACAAATGCTACAGAATTTACAATATAAGGCACTAAGGCATGAAATTAATTGCCATAAAAAAATTAAGATATGGTCTTTCTGGAGTAGCCATCATCTATGTTGAAAAATTACACTGGCAAGTGGTTTCTATTAATACAGCTATATCTGGGGAAAAGAAAAAACCTATGTATCATGTAATCTGATGAGCCCAAGCGGAAGATCATCTAAATCTGCTAGTGATTAGTTAGAAGAGAGATTTCTGTAAACCTGCACTGGCAATGGCTGCAAGAAAAAAAAAAAAAAAAGCAGAGGAACTCAGCTAAAGCATACACAACTCTAGAGCATTTAGTTGCTATTTTTACCATGTTTTTAGTCAAGGTGCTCACGCAAATAAAAGCAAGAACCAGGCTCTGTTTGAGGAACGTGCTTGTTTTCCTGTAATAAGCTTACACAAAATTTGAGACACATTCACTGCTTTAGTGCCCACTGTGAGCAAGACTATAAAGAGTCAGATTTTCATGATTTTGTGCATCACCATAACCTTATCACAGCTTAAGAAATAATAAAAACCTTTCCAGTGTGGACATGTACCTCACACAGTAAAAGGTTTGCTGGTGTTTTGAGACATCTAAGTGATATGCAGCAAGTGCTACGTGACGGGCAGCTTGCAAGCCTTACATTCCCCGAGTTGATTTTGACAGAACAGATTAGAACAGACATTAATTTTAATCTTCAAAGTTTCTTTGGAACTTATTTCCTTCAGAAACAAGAAACAAGGCATCCACAGCTTTGTCACAACTACTCTTTACACAAAACACATCGTTGGCAGCTGCAGTTACTCCAATGGATTTGAACTTTTATAGCAATTAAATACTGAATGTCATGAGTTGCATGTACTCAAATCTGTCACAAGTATTAGAGAACATTCCGGGCTTTATCCTTTAATGTTATTTTTTAATTGAGTTTTTATATACACTGTTTTCTTGGGCATTATTTGCAGACATCGTACAACACCACTCATCTATTAGCAACCAAGTTCATTAGTATATCATCATGTGTGTAATGAATTTATTTTGAAATATGCTTTTTAAAAAAAACAGTTCTAGCTCCAATTACTGCACTTCAGGTTAGTAAAATGAATTTTGTAGTGAGAAGTACTTTATCAGATGAGATATGCCAGTAGGTGTCTGAGCCATGCAACTTCATAAAATTTCATGCCTTATGTTTAACCATCGCAGGTTCTCATCCCCATATTGAGTAACCGTAGAAATGTAGGATATGCACAGGTGTATGTGCTTCTAAGGAAAGAACCAGAAAACTGATAAGAAACTGCCTTTACACCACTGTTCAGAAAAGATGCAGGTAACCTAGCTGTTATGTTTAAACTCTTCTTAACTTGTGATTAACACCTTCTTGAAGTCACCTTAGTTCTACCTTCGACAAAGTAACTGGATGGATCACCTTGTTTTTTCAAGGACTACCACAGCACCTACACTCCTGCAACATCACAAGCCATACTTGGGCATATCGTGTTGCCACTAGCAAAAGAACCGCAGCTTACCAACATGACCAGAACACGCTTAAAACTTTTGAAGCGGGAGCCAGTTACTTGATGCTATATTGTAATGATTAAATTTCAACAGCTCTATAATTAAAAGTTAACAGTTCTCCCAAAGGGCTCTACTGCTGAGCTGAATTAAGTATCTGGAGCTTGCTTAGGTTCTAAGATGACATTAGGTAAAGTCACCGTGCATGCAGTCATAAGCCAGAGCCTTTAGCAACCACAGAGTAACACATCAAAACCATTAAATAAGCATCACAGCTCCTGAAACATGCAAACACCGTCTCATGTAGTGTATCAATGGGAATCTAAAAAACATATTGAGCATGCAGCAACACAGTTTTAGTCAAGCAAACATCAGCTTTTGTGAACTGGCTTCAATAAACTTCAATATGAGAAAAAGTTAGTACGCATGTCAAGACGAAACACCAGTATGAAAGATTTAGAAAGATCAGATACAAACCTAAAACACCGATCTCCAGGCCTTCCAACCCCGCTTTGATTCTACTGTAGATATCTTCTCTCTCTCCAAAGTCTGCCACAATGACTTTTGTTTCCACTTTGTACTTCTCCTCTAGAAAAAAAATAAGTTTTTAAAAGTTTATGTTTGAAATAGTTGAATTACCATTTAGATATTAAGAATATATCAGTTGTTGTGGTTTTACAAAAACTTTATGTTAAGTAGCTAATATTACACATTAGGATTTTCACCTCTGCAATAGAAATCCTTGGATTTTAACATAACCTGCACAGGAAGTCTGCAACATTAAGCTACTTTTGGTGAGAACATAAATTCTCAAATGATTCTGCATTTTGTTTGTAAGGGACAACAAAGATGACAAGAAAACAAATTATACAGGTTTGCACAGAATAAAAAAAAAAAAGGCAGAAATCTGAAAATGCACGTCCACAGCAGTGTTCAAGTACAGCTTGAGAAGAACGCTTTTTTCCAATGTAAGCCAAATGGCAAACGAGTTGCTTCAGACCAAGCAAAACAATTCTTTATTGCCCTCCATTTCCATTCTCACTTCTGGTGCCATAAAACTTTCTGAATATTTAGTATTTTGAACATAAATCAAAAAGGAAATGTGTGGGTGAGCAAGAAGAGCAAAACTTCAAGTTTAATCATTCCAGAACCATTCTGATATGCTGCCATCTCCGCCCTTAACAGAACAGGAAAAATACACATAGCCAGCTATATTTTGAAATAGAAAAAGAAAGCAAATATTAAAAATACTCCATATAAAAAGCAATTCTGCTTCCATCAAGCTAAATTAATTACATTGACTTAAAATCAGTACAATGTCCTCTCAGACTTCTAAAGAGCAGAACAGTAGCTAAACATCACAGCATCTCTGTTTTGCTGCACCTGGCTCCCACCCTAGCGCTCCTTAAGGAACCTGTATACAGCTTGAGAAGGATTTTGCAGCACTTTGCCCCCAGAGCCATTCATAAAAGCAGTGCCATGTTAAAGGAAAAGAATCATTCACAAAAAGATCAGAAGCAGCCAGATTCCCATGATGCTCCTTCCCATTCAAGGGAAAGCCGCAACTCCCATGATCCTGCCATCCATTCATGCAGAATCATGAATCTACTGAACTCGCTGGTTTGCTGGCTGCCTCCCCTCCCCCCCGCAATAGCCCTAATGGCAGATGAAATTATTTCTCCTCCTTTTCCCTCTCCCCACCCTCAACCTCTTCATCTCTCCTGAACAGCTGCATTGTTTAAAAATCCCCCGAGATATGTTGCTATGTCAAATGACGACGTAAATAGCATTAAGCCCCTACTGCAGCAGCAGTCTTGTGATCGCGTCAGAAGAAAATCAAGTTCAACATTGGGGGGGGGGGGTGGGGGGTAGAAACAGCCTATTTTTGAACACAGCTGTTCTAATATTTAGCATACACATTTGAGTTCTTACAGGACACTGAATTAAAGGCAGCATTAGAGGCACATCTAATACATGCAAGTGGACTGGGCGGGCAAAGCCCAAGTCGCGCACTTCTCCACACATGCCATTTTTAACTGTTTTGTGGGATCTGCAGCTGTCTTCGCTGCCACTCAGATGCCTCATGAAATGTGAGTTGTTTAAAGGACCCAAACACCATCCTCACAAATTTGCTCAACTGGTACTGGCCCTTTTATACTAAACACTCTTCATTAGGATTGTTACCTACCTATCTTCAAAGCCTTTTGAAATCACTCCAGGGATACTGAGAGGACGAGGTAGGAAAAAAATCTGAAGACGTAATACTATAAATAGAAGAAAAAAAAAAGGTCCTCACACCACTGTTCATGTAAGACCCTTCTTCGAGCCTTTAGAAAATTAGCAAAGAGCCATCACACTTAAGGCAGTTAAGCAATACACCTATAAAAAGATGCAGCACCCTTTGTGGACAGAGGGTGGGCAGTACAGTGCATAAAAACATATGAAAAGTAGAAGACTGCCTACCAGCATGGCCAGAGGACATAGCCTTTGTGCAGTTGCTCACTGCAAACATGTGAGACTGTCTTGCCCCAGCAGATGCCACCCGCTGACCAAACCCCCCCTCCTCATTTCACGCCAGCCTTCAGGTATCCTGTAACTTCTGCATACCCCGTGCTCTGTCCCAGAACCTGCGATAGGTGGGATGATCCACTACATCAGAGAAAAGACTAGCAGATACACTTGATAAAATGGTTCTGTGTCAAATGACGATGCAAATAGCATCAAGTCACTTCTGTGTAAGCTCGTCCTAGTAGTCAGAGCACAAGGTGCAGAGGAGAACAGGTGTGCTCTGCTCTGTATGAACAATGAAAAAGGGAATTCCCTTGATCTTAAGAAGGATTAAGATGTTCTCAAACAGATGGGATAGAAGACAGTAGCGTGTATCCTTGTTTTATCCGCCCAAAAGACTCTGAGATGTAGTGTAATACAGAAAGAAGCAAGCAGGCTATGTCCTAATCAGGGATATCTAGCAGTGACTGGGCTCTTGCTGTCCAAGAAAAAAAAAAACTGAAACTCCTTAATGGAGCTTTCAGCTTGAAGACTGTGAGGTACTCAGGAGCCACAGGGAGCGAAAGAAGGGTACCGGCCAGTTTTTGCAGTTAACAGCTAGAGGATCTGAAAGAGCTGATATTATCTGCCAGCGTGTCCAGCATTCCTGATGATATAGTGAAAAGTGAACCTGATGTTTCATCTTTGGAACTGGTACTTCAAATGCTTCTTAGCGGGGGAGTGAATATTACACCACCATGTTATCAATATTTGTGCAACAGTCAGTCATCACCTACCGATAAGGTCTCAAGGATGGGAAAGGAAGTTCAGCAGACCTTCACATTTCTCAACTCTGACACACCAGTGTTTTAATCATCTCATTTACTAAAAATCTCAGGTGAGATCAGTATTGACCCTACAAATAAGTTTTAACCTAAACTTGCACATGTCCAGTTAATTTACAGGGCCTGTATGACCTTTGCCAAGATTTCTCGTAATTTAGCAAGAGACCAGCTATGCACAACAGTATTGTGGTAATCTAATAAAAGCAGACATGATCTTCTGCAACTACACCATCATTTGAAAAGTAAGTTGTTGACCACAAAGCCTCGACAGAACTTCTTCACAGCTGTGGGAAGGCTGAATGAACCAATAGTCATAATCGTGGTAGAGCAAGATGGTACCAGACAAAAAGGCAAAGCGAACTTTCCTGCGAGATACTGGGATGGACTCTTTCGAAGATCCAGACAGCAACCCAAGGACACAGTCAGGCTGCAGAGGCATAGGCATGTCCCAGACCAATACTTATAGCAAAACAGTTGTTGTGCAAACAAAGGCAGTATAAAAAAAATACACATTAGAAGAGGAACATAATATAACTTTAAAAAGTGCCACTTTTTGTACAGGTGGCAAAGAAGAACTGACCTCCTGAAGCATGTTCCCGTTCTACTCATTCCTGCACAACACAGGATGAGACGGTCTGGAAACAAACAGGCTATTTAACCACATTCTTCACATACACACCATCAGAAATACAAACACTTTTATGAATAATCCCTTGAAGAAAACAATACCTTCGGTATCCTCAGAAGAGGACTCCAAACAGCGTCTCGAACTTGGTTAAGGTGCTACTATTCAAAATAAGCATAAAGACACTTAAGCAGTCATTCCAGGTCTGCCCAGAGGTCGATCTATGCAACTATTTGGTATTCTGTAGCAGATAAAGAGGAAAATGGTATAAAGAATAAGGAAAGTACATAGTAATGTTTCCTCAATTTATAGTCCCAAGCTCCAACAGTTTGCTGCTCAGAAATGTCCTGAGCTGGGTATGTCTACCCTGATGGCCTTCAGCCAATTCTTCATACAGCTGTTCGCCCAATTGCTACAAATCCTTACACATTTTCAGCACCCATACCACCTCACCGCTGGCATCTTTTTTGCTTTTGAACCTGCCAAGAGCAGAACCGACCAAATTTCAAATTGGTGTGCCTGGATCCACTCTGATTGCTCCATCTGATATTAGGTTTTTGAACTGCCATCTCCTCTTCCTCAGTCATACCTCGTAACATTTTTTTCTTTCCCATTCTTGCCACTATGTATTGGTTGATACTGCACTGACATTTGGTTGCTAACATTGAAGAGGTAACTTACTTTCATTACTTCTCAATTTTGAGTCAGAGGACATTAAGATGTTAACATTTACTTGTTTTCGTGTCCGTCTTTTCAGTTCCCTATCCATGTCAGACTTTTCCTATGCATCTTCTAGATTTTTCAGAATTTGATCCTGCCCATTTCAGCTTTTACAACTCTTACCTTATTGAATTTTACAAGCACAAGGAAGGTAGAACAGAGTCAGCAAAAACAAAAGCCACATCGATCCTACACCTTTCTTCTAAGGGTTCTCCACTATGATAAACTTTTAAATACACTCATACTTTGAAAAGAAACGATGCATCATATTATATATTCAGATCTCAACAGTCTTCCTAAACTGTTTGTTAATTTTTATACAGACATTGTCTAATGGTCATGGAAGTTCTTGCAAACAAACTTTATTAGAGACTCAGTTTGACATTTTAAAATCAAACTAGATCATCAAGTTCAGGATGTTTATTAAAAGGATACTCATGTATTCATACAAAATTCAAGACATCAATAGTTCACAGAAGAATATCTACACTTACACAGACGTGACATTAGTGTTTACTTTGAAATGCAAGAACGAAGGCTGCTAGAGAGCAGATTAAGCCTAAGAGGCCCAGAAGAGACCCCCAGTTCTGCCTTATGATGGAAACAGTACCTTCAGATGCCAAAAGAAGTTAGTTTGTAGCCAGCAAGATCATAAATGAAAGATGCTGCAGGACTGGGGCGGGGGGGAGGGGAGCAGGGAGTAATACTCAAGGCAGACAGACTGGTGGAGCTGGAAACCATGCACTTCAGCAAGCAGGCAGCCACGGAGCAGACACAACTGAGGCAGCAAGGAACTGAAGACAGAAAGGTATAGAAAGGACAATTCAGTGGCAGAAAGCGCACCAGCACCATCCCAAGCAACAGCTGAAAAGACACAACACTTACTGATTTCTCATCTAAGATTATTAGTTACAACCTCACCAGGTAAAGCAAAAGCTTAATTAGCTCCAAAGGCCAGTGAGATGTCCGACTTAGAGGAAATGTATCCAGTGTCTTGCTACACAAGGAAAACACTAATCTAAATGATCAGGCAAACTAGGGCACACCTTTGCTACTAAAAAAATTCAGGTGCAAAATAGCACCATGTTACCCAGAACACCAGAAAAAAGGATCACACTGGAATTAAAAAAATAAGTGGAAAGTTAGAAACTACAGTGAGCTACATCCTAAAAAAAAAAAAGCCTAATAAAGAACTGTAAAGTGGCTAGAAGGTAAGCATCTTCACATTTATTTTTTCAGAAGCTTACAAATAATTCAAAGCAGCAGCCCCCTTAAACTGAAGTATTGGTTGACAAGCTAAGAAAATGCTAACTAAGGAGGTGAAGTTTTCAGACACAGATAAACTGGGCTTAAAAGAAGGTTCCCCCAGAGGAGTAACCTTGTGTACTTAGATGCGAAAGCAAACAGACACTAGCCGGGTGATCGGGAGAGGCAGCTCGGTTTACCTGACGGAAGCAGTGTCAGTGTTAAAGGGGCCTGTGGTACAAAGTCTTGCTGGGAAACAGGAAGATCACCATCCCTAATAAAATTACATTAGTACTTGCACCACCTGTTTCAAAGAAGTTGGCTACAGCAGCTTGAATTTGCACTGAGTATGTTGAAACAAATCCAGTCATCTTTGCAACAGAGAGGTTCAGGATACAAGGCCCACATTGTAAGCAGGTACTGGGAACAGTTATTTCAAGCTCAGGGAAAAGTACATTAAAAGCCTCTTGCTAGAATTGAAGCATCTCATTGCTTTACATTCAAAGCCTTATATAAATATTGTCGTCACAGTGATGTGGTATAAAGCAACTGCTTGCAAAAACATAAGTCTCCCTTGGTCTTTAGCTTCAGGATGGCCAGAGATGCAAGCGAAGCAGTAGAAAAACAGCTCTCCATTCTTCAACACACAGGAGGGGAAAAATTTGTTTAAGTAAGGAGATTCAACTACATCCACAAATAAAGATGTCATCTTTCCAGTATCACTGCAGTGGCAAAACTCACCCTAATCTAGTACCCAGTCTCCAGAATGAGAGTTTGTAACCTTTCAATAAAGGGCAAGAAGCTGAGAGATGAAAGCAAAACATGAAAGCCTCCTGCTTTTTAGCACTCTATCTATGCAGGGCAGAAATGAAGAAGAATTTAAGACTATAGAGTGGCTGCAGATAAAGCCTCTACAAAGTCTTTGAGTTTTTTGTAAGGGAGAGCCATCCATTTGGGGAATGTGTTCAATTTGGGACTTTCAGAGGTCACAGAAGTAGCACACGGAGTGTCACATATGGCTGGAATCTGTCTTCCAGAAGGATCAAATACTTCCAGACTGATGACAGCCAATTGTTGTTACGCACTGATAATATTCACCATATAGAAGCATGTTAAAGTCCGCTGGGTATAACAAGAGCTAGCTTTTTCAGATCATTTTGTAGGGACTTAAGAATGCAAGGGATAAGCTTTACCTTTCAGCAGAACAGAGACCAGCTGTTAATTACAGTTCTAAGTTACTCAATGAAGTTCAAGATATTGAGAAAGACATGTAAAATGAGGTACAAACTTCCCGCCCTGCCAAAATCAGTCACAGAATTACCAGAAGAGCATATGGATACTTATTAGGAAAAAAGAGCAGACACCCTGGAGAACCTGCAATATTCTTCAGGAATCAGATCCAGTAGCACAGGTAACAGAAAGAGAAAAGGTGATCTAGAGCAAAACCTCCGGATTCTTTTGCCACATGCATTTTATTTATGTTTTGATTGCCAAGTCCACAGACAAACTGAATACCTAAAAGACTAGCCTTTCTGAGTGGGTGAGAGCTCCCATTTGTGTAGCTGTATCAGTCCTTATCCCGAATGACAGATCACGCTCCTCATTTCTGCAAAAGAGGAAACAAGAGAGACCAGGGCCTGGAGAGCAGCACAGAAGATAAGGGAGGGTCAGTGCTGAACCCTCATCCAGAGGGATGCTGCACAGCAGAGACCCCACGCAAGACAGCACACGCGTTCAGGAGGGGAGCAGATAAGCAGAGACAGGTACAGTAAGATTTTTACTATATGTAAGTTATAGACATTTCTATAAAACTCTGAAGCAGAGTACTGGTAACCTAAGGAATAACAAAAGTTAAAGTAAGTTGTAGCTAAAAGAAAGCTCTGTTTGCACCTGGTTTGCAAAAGAAGTCTCCAGGTAGGAATGCTATACTGTATCAGTTTCTACATAGCATCATGAGATGCCTGCCTACAATTTAACAGAACTTGCTATGTTTCAACACATTTTTAAAAGCACATGTGTATACACATTTGGTCAAGCACTAGTGAATAGCTTCAGATTCCTTTCATTCAACTACATATGCAACACTGCCAGGGAATCGCTTACGTACCGCGCTAGTTGCACATGTAATTTCATAGCTACAGCTTCCTGAAAAATAGTGAATATTTTAAAAATTAATCACATAGAAGTACAGAATGGGTAAAAAAATGCCAGACTTTATTTAAAATGTTACAATTCTGTTAAACAGCTGTAAGTTTCAACACACACACACACACATACACAAGTCAATTCCTCACTTCTCCGCTTTCAAAGACAACACAGCAGAAGATGGATCTCTAAGCCAAAGTCCACAAACCCTTGTGGCACAGGGGACATTTAAGTTTTTAATGTGTATAAGCAGTACTGTTACTACAAAACATAGGAAGAAAATACGCTTTATTAATACTTGCCTCCATTTGCTCCTCTCTGACTCCCATTATGTCAAAATATACTACAGCTTCTAAGATACACTTACCAAGTCAGAAAAACATTCTGAGCAACACACAGGATCAATCAATAAGCCCATTCACCCAAATATTATGCTCAACACTGTAAGCTTTCCTAAATCAAGCTTGTCCTAATTACAAAGCTAACTAAAAACACAAAATCAAGCAGCCTGTAAAAACAGCTGCAGAGGCTGACAGCCAGGGGGGCTGCACAGTCAAGTCATTGCAATGTTTCCAAACGTCGATGTTATTTCAGGCAGCAAGGCAAGCACAGCTTTGACGCTCACCACGCACACCCCCTCGCTCCAGTATGCCGCGACAGGGCTAGGCACGAGAGACACCGACAGACACCGTGCGTGCGACCGTCCTCCTGCAGGTCAGGAGTCCTGCCTTCCAAGAACAGCATCGTTTTGCCCTTCTGTGGTTTTCCTCATTGCTACCTTGAAATATCCACCATGGCTAAAGCTGCACAAAGAGTTTGTTAGGATGCAATCCCAAGCTGTTGCAGGGATAAGTGCAACGTGAGGTATGGGAAGGTTAGTACTGTGTGACAGGCAGCATCTCAAACTCCCATTCCTTCTTTCCTCTTTGCCCAACACTATTTTCACCCCCCTCCAGGCTTTTGATATTCATCGGTGGTACTGGTTTTTACACAGCATGAAGAAAGCTATTTTTAGTTTACTAACTCATTTTACGAAGGGCATATGGACTATTTCCAATACTTCCTGTAACATTTAGTTTTCCTTAATGTCATTATTATTGCCTGACTGTGACAATATGTACACATGATATGTATATACATGTAAACATGAATGTTTCATCACTTTTTGAAAATAAAAGTCTTGATTCTCCAGCCATATAATTAGGACACTAATGATTAAAAACAAAACGAAACAAAAACACCCCACTTTTTTTTCCAGATTTAAGTTCAACAGAGTGAATTCCAGAATGACCAGGAGAATTATTTAGTAAGAATTTAAGAGCCACTGACAGAGACTGAAAGGTATCGTGGTATGGATTAACAAAAAAATTGTGCCTTTACCCTCAAGTCAATTTCAAGATGTTTAAGCCAGTCACTCTACATGAATTAAAACAAATTTAAAAAGTGAAACAAGCTTCTAGGCTAATTCAGCATTATTTTTTATGGCCCTGATAGTTTCATCTGCATTCAGCATCCACAAAAAAAAGTGTTTACTTCAGTCAAAAGACAGACACTTAAGACCAGTTTTCAGGGTTCTCCAAAGTGCTACTGGTAAGGGAGAATACATTGTTAATTAGTCCATATCTAATGCACAAAGTAGTAGAGTAGCCAGTTCAGCACTGGAAGAGTTGCACATGCTTAAGGAGTTGCACAGCAAGCATACTTGTATCCACTAGTTACACCATTTTTAATATTGTTTATTTTTCATATTCATGGATTTTTTTCTACAGAATTTTGTTGTGAAAAACAGATTAACTGAGTTTCCTTTCTCTATGAAGAGCTACTAACTAGCATTAATTATTTTCCTCACCACAACGTATTCCTGAAAAAACATAAAAGCGATTATCACCATTTCCTCAGCAGAGAAGTCTATCAGGGATTTTTACAGCTTTGACAGATAAAAAGGGCTTGGTGTAACGTAACTCAACCTGCTAAAAAAGTGACAAGAGACTAAAATACACATTCATAGAATGGAGTTGTAGGAGGACAGCACCGTTTGCATCATCCAGTCCTTTCCTTGTACCAGAGAGAGACCATTCCCTGTAGAGCCTCTTAAAAGGCCTAATTTTAAGTCTCTCAGCAAAAGAGCTTCCACCAGTTGCCTTCAACCAGATTTGCAAAACAGACTTTCACTCAGCAAGAACAATCCAATAATCATTTCTCATGTAATATTCAGTTTATTTTACACTGAAAGTGATAAGCAATATATTGCAGCTTTTGTGTTAACAGAAGGTGCTTAATGACCCAGAGACTAGCACAAGGGCTCTTGGTTTTGGCATCCACAAAAGCTTATGTTACAAATAGGTCGTTAGCAGAGACAGGCATTAAGTTTCTGTGTATTAAAGAAAATGCAACCTATTCCCCCACCCAGCTACTGCCAGGTAGAGGCAGCAGTGACCCTGAATGTTTGCAGGGATGACTAATTCCTGCTTCTTCAGTCTGAGTTTCAGAAGTACCAAGTGAGTCATCTGCCCCATTGATCCAATTACCTCGCACGTAATACATTAAGACTCGAGACACCATTAGGTCCCAGAGTTAGTCCTGAACCTATAGACACAATATACAGAGTATCTGAGGTGTGGAAGAGGCTATTTCTGCTGTAGTTTATATTCAGAAGAGGAATCCCAAAGTACCTAATTCACATTTAAATAACCTCTACACATTTCTTCTCCTGGACTTTATGGGTTTACAAACTATCAACGCAACACAACAAATACACATAGAGGCACTCTGGCAGTGAGGTTCACAGCAAGCATGCTTCCAATCCTTCTTTCTGGGAGAGGCTAACTCAGTCTTGCCAGGTTTGAAAAAGCACTGTCTGCTAGAACTTGCCAGATCACTTACTGCTATGTGTGACCCATCACACCAACTGCTAAACTTTCTTGAACTGGTTTTCATCCTTAAAAGCAACTATGACACCATGGCCTGTTACTCTGTATGCTGACAGCTGATATGTAAACAAAGTCCTTGTGCAAGGATGTCACTAGTCACCTGGAGAACGTTTCACTCGTGTCTCATCCTACCTTGCTGCTGCCTCAAAATTCTCCTAAAAGATGAAGTAGTCCTAGGACTGCATCCTGTAGCGTGCAGGACATCTGTCAAGTGTTTCTCTCTAAGCATTCTGCTCAGTTTCTTCAAGTTAATCCAGGCAAAATTTCACTGAGAAAATGCAAGAGAAGATGATAAAAAAGATGGACTAAGGGGGGGAAAAACCCCCAAGCCGCAGAAGCAGGATGCTTTGTAAAGAAAAAAAAGAAAAAAATACATTTAAAAATAAGCTCCCTTCCTAATTGCTCTATGTCTTTTACACGCTCTGTTGATTGTATTCAGGGTTCATCTATTTTATTTATTGACAAATTAATAAAAATTAATTTGACTTGAATCCTCTGTCAGCTCTCTACAGCGTCCGACAACTGCTCCTTTAGTAAGTGGTTGACACCATTCAAGGCAAAACCATGGGAACTTTCTTCACTTCATCCAAGGGAAACTTTCTTCAGAGATGAAAACCGAGAGCTCATTTTGAATCAAAGATCCTTATGCTCCAACTTTATGTGAAAGGTGACTTCAGTGCATCAAAACAAGTCCAAAATATTTGAAGCCATTTTGTCAAGTCCAAGAAATATAGGGGGATTTCAAGTATGTCAAGCTGAACCTGGCTCAGATGATGGAAGGCTGCAAACACATTAATTTACCTTGAAATAGATCACAAAAGGTCAAAATAACTGCCAGATTCAGTTAGTGTTCAAGTTAAGCTCAGGAAAGTGAACCCTGTCATTTCTGTGCAAGAAAAGTAAAATGATGATGTCCCCTTCCTCCCCGAGTTCATCTGCATTTCAACCTCCTCTATTAAATGCAAATATTCCTACCTGCCAACTCCAAAATGCAAGGAGGATTTACCGGGGCGCGGGGGGGTGAGGAATGCAAGTGACAGAGCAGAGATTAAGGGGCAAAGTGCTCCCAGGTAGGTGCGACTGAGCATCTGCAGGGGACAGATTTGCCATAGGGGACACTGGCCATTTGTAGCAGTAGGTCACGGTAACAGCTGAGGCACAAGCACAGTGGTCAGCATCAGGTCTGCTTCAGAATGTTCCCTGCTATCTTATTACCAAGAAAGCAGAAGAAAGCTGTAAAACCCACCTGCCTAGGAAATGGAGAAGGAACATTTCTGGGTTTGGCACCACATCCCATTCCTTTCTTGTACTCACAAATCATGCCAGAGTACTGCGAAAACGATAGATCCCAAGTCTAAACATGACAGCTATCAGTTTACGATGTACCTGAAATCTTCGAGTTAGATAGTAGCTCAAGATGAAACTACTATGACCAAGCAACTTCAGGAACACTACGCGCTGAGCTCAGAAAACTTATTGGAAGTAAATAGTCAGTTACGCATATTTTAATTGCAAAAACCTACATTTTCTTAAAGAAAGGCATGTAGCAGAATCAAATTTAAGTTTTGAACACTAGTTCTTAAACAGTATTAAAGGCTTAAAAGACAATGTATTCCAGCTAAGTGATCATTTGTGAGAATACATTGGGGAAAAAAATTTTTTTTTCAGTCCAAACAATTTCTTAGGAGCTAATATTATCACCAGGGTGTATGTAATAGCAACAACCACCAGCTTTAAAGCAGCAAATGGGAATTTACTTTAAAAAAAGTTTTGAATTAAATAGTAACCGATGACAAACACAAAATCTCCCGTGTTGCACTTATATGCACTTACCTACAAATAACTAGGTACTTACACTTGCAAATAGAAACACTACTTAGCTACAACTGGTTCTTTTTGCCTCCCACAGCTCATGCACAACTCCACCACCTGTCCTGTGAAGCCACCAGCTAATAACGTACACCAATACCAAATTCTTCTTTTCCCAATTTCCCTACAGGCAAGCTCTCCTTAAAGTGTTTTCCCTGCTTGACTGGTTTTCACTGCATTCTTCATTTGCAGCCCCTAAGAAACGAGTTTCTACAGCAAAGTTCTTCTCAAGTCTGCTCAGAACATACCTACCAGCAGCACTGCAATAACTGAAGCTTTTCTGCTTGCAAATCCATGGATCTTGAACGGAGCACCTGAGATGTCTTGGACCATATTCGTTATTAAATACAGCAAATCAGGGAACAGCCTCATTACACAGCGTTCAAATAATTGTCTCCATTCACAGAGAAGTTTTCTTTCTGAACCTTTTAAAGTGTTTAACGATGTAATACAACAGACACTTTAAAAAGGTGCTGGAACACTGATGTAGCATGAACTAAACTAGATATCAGGTCCAGGTCAGCTGGCATTTAACATTCAGAAAGACGTATCAGTGCTTCCCTTATGATGGTGGTTATGCAACTTGCATTTTGTACACAGATACCACTCCTAATAAGAGCACAAGAAAATATTCTTCTGAAATAGAATGAACATACCTGATCCTCAAAAGCCCTCTCATTATTTGTGGCAGAGGGCATCTATCCATTCACTAGGATGCGCAGGACTCTGATCAGTGTAAATGAGGAAGGAACAGAAAGTATGCATGGCTCACACAATTCAAAGAACTGAATTAGTGAAACAGCCATTCTTCCTTAAAGTGATTACGGGTCATTACTCAAGAAGAGCAAGCTCATGTCAATTTGAAGAACAGTCGTGGGACCACCATAAGGAAGTTTAAAGCTGCCTTAGGAGCCTGCAAGGGAAACACTCAAGTAGTTACAACCTTAGCTCTAAAAACGTCACCCACCTTATATATGACAAATCCGAACAGACTGCAGAGACCACATGAGCCTGAATACAAGAAAATTCTATTCTGCTAAAACCTAGCAGGATCTGAAAGTGCGACTCAGGCTTGCTTGATTATGCAGACTATCCTAATCCTTCAGCATATGCCACAGTGAACAAGGTATACATTTCAGTAGCTCAGCATTGTCAAAAGAAATGTTCTGAAAACCCATCTCATTTCTGAAAGGTTTAGGAAAGAAAGCAGAAACATGTTTGGGTGAGGCCTAACATTAATTACGTATTACAGGCTGCTCTACATAGGTACATGTACTTATTTTTTTAATCTGAAAAACTCCCCCCGCAGCTATCATCTAAGTGCTGAAAGCTCAAAGCAGTGGATTTATCTCTCGTCAGCATCATGCTTAATTCCCAAGGAGGAAGAGATTTCCAGACTGGTACAGAAAGGGTTATGACCACTTTCAGGAAGCTTGTTGCTTCATGCTTAAGTGTTTGATTTCAGAACAAGGTATTTGCAGATACTTTTATCAGTTACACTTTTACTTAGCGAGACAACCTTATACAGCAGAGTAAGAAACATGACTGTATATGCCCACATATGCAGCAAACTACCATCCAGCTACTGCGGCGAACCACCAAAAAGACCTCCTTGTTGCAGCTTCTGTATGTCTTTGCAGTAAGCTTCAGTACTCATGCAGGTTACCCGAGCAGTAACACCTATACTGTTTAATTTACTCTGTGACTGTATTGACCAGAGTACCACAGGTACATCCAGACACCGCAGTGACATCCTTACATGCAGGATACTACCGAACAATGCCAAATTACTTCCAAACCAGCAGAAGATAGGACTTGATGCCATCTATTGCTCTAAGAAGGAATGCTCTCTACCACCTAGACAAACACATACAAAGGAAGACTTTTCTGTCTAGAAAACAGTTACATATGCCATCTTCCATTGGACACTAAAAATCAGAGACAGAGGCATTTACATCAACAGAATTGTATGCCCTCTATTTTTCAGTAAACTAGTAAAACAGTTACCATTAAGCAAGCTGAAGTCCTTGAGTCTTTTAGTCATCCTTACATTCACTAAGCGGCCCCTTACAACTTAGTACAGGACAGTTTGTTAAGGCTTGACTTACGGATTATGCTTTACAGTAAAGCAGTGCCACTAAAATTTATTACAAGTTTTAACAAACTCAAACCAAAATAATACACTTATGACCTCTGAAGGAAAGCAGTTCTTGCAATTATCTGCATTATGTACACAAATCATTTTGGGAAAGTCTAAGCAAGACAAGGGAGGGTAAGACAGAAGCATAATCGTAAAGGTTTCTTTACCCGACATCATTATGTCGAGAAACCTGCTTTATAATACACAACTCCCACTCTTGCTTATCAAAAAACTCTACACACAAGGCTACATTTCTCACTGTATCTTGACATACTCTGCATAAACTAATAACTTTGCATTAAATCTGCCTTAATAAAAGAGATCCAGATTACAAGAGGAATTCTTGTGTCTTATGGTTATACTTTGCTCCGATTGGAAAATCATTTGTCACCATGAGACCTGAGGAAGCTTTCTCCTAACTGACCCCGTACAAATATCCATTTTACATTTGTGATTGGAATACTTAAGTTGCTCTCTTATTTATGCATTACAGCCATTTACTACACACTTATTGAAGAAACAATCCCTCGTACATGTTCTTAAATGCATTAACTCATTCCCTATATTCCTGTGACTACGCACACTCGTCACCCCAAAAAAGCTTACAGCTCTCTAATCTGATCTTTGAGTAGTTTATCCAAGCAAAACAAAAAAAGGGGGAGGAGGGGAAGGCTACCCACAATAAATTTGTATACTTGGTAATACAATGAGTAACATAAAGAACATTTTTTCAACAACTTTGAGTTACAAAAAAAACACCCTGTGGCTGAAGCCCATAAAATCAAACTTGCTTCAAGCTGAGGGAATATTCAGATGAAGTAACGGTTACATGTTTTTCTCCTTATTATGATTTTAGACAGCTACTATAGGGATAAGGTGGTATTTTGGTCTGACCTGGTAAGCTGTTCTTATGGAAGACTAACAGTTTTAGAAGTACTTATTCCAGAATTAAGCTCTACTGCTCTCAGAAGTTAAATATGAACACCTGTAAAATTAATTTGCAAGGCCTTTACCACTTCTATCTGTAACATTTGCACTGTGCACAAGAGCAAACCTTTTTCAAAATTAAATCTGTATATATTAGCATGTATGAAATTCATGTGCAATTGCATTTATTTATCAAGCATGCCTGTGAAGTTTAGGAAAGAAGTTTTCAACTCACTTATTTCACTAGCAACCTGGTCCAGTTTTTCTTTTGACCTGCTGATGAGAACCACCTTCATTCCACGTCTTGCTAACTGCAACAAAACAAAACAAGAGACATAAGAAAAACCATAAACTGCTTTCAAGTTAGTATCCTTATTAAAGGAATTGTATAATTCGTCAAACATTACAACAATATATGACAAGCAAGTTTGAAAAAATAACAATTTTAAAGAGAGACATGAAAGGGTAAACCAGGACAAATACTTCCACGCTACTTCTTACTTGATTCCCTTCACAACAAATTTATCATCTTCTCAGTCATCCAATACAGGTGTATAGGCATTTTTATAAAACAGAAAACCAACAGCAGATATTTTACAGAACTTTTACAACGCCTCTGCAACTCAGATCAAAGTAGTTATTACCCATAATTGTTTAAGATGCCAAGTTAAGATATCCATGGTCACTAGGACAACCACGTTGCAAAATTACACCAGCACTCAATACTTGCTTCCTTTAGTCAGGTTACGCTCTTCCTTTGTACTAATCATAGGTATGAAGGTTAAATTTACTCATGCAGCTCTTTTAGGGAAGCTGTGTAACTTAAGCTGTGGCCTGAGCATATCCAGGTTATCAAATCAGACCTACCGCTGCAGGTTTGCAATGTGGTCTAACAGCTCAATTTAAAACTGTCTGCAGAAAGACAGCTACGTATCTGAATTACTCTGCAATGAAAACAAACAACGTTTGTAACTACTGTAAGTCCCCGTTCCAGTGAAAAGTAAAACCAATATATCCACAGTTCATAGTGACACTGCTCTTCAGACACTTAACACCTACGTATTAAAAAAACAGGTAAGTTCTCATTGCTCCAATAAAACTCCTTCACTGCCTTAGGAAGCAGATGAGAATAGGTCTTAAAGGAAATCTAAAAAACCCCACCAAAACCACAGCATAGTATAGCCACAACCTAAAGTGACTTAATCTCATCTACCATTCTAGCAGAAGTAGGCAAAACAAGAAAGCTTCTTTCACAGAGAAGTATGACAGAATTCATCAGCAAACTCTGCACTTCACTCCCATGTGTGATCTCTGAGCAGAAGAAATCTCATACTAGATCTCTCATGAGCCTAGAGTGAGGTGTGATGAAACCAAAGACACTCACACTAGGAACTGCTAACAAACCACCGCCAAGTTCAGGCTTACGGGTAACTTACGCTTTCCGCTCAAGGAAATGATCTAGTGTTATGAGGATGATTGTCTAAGAGTCCACACACACATCCACCTCCAGAGAAGCACCTGGCTCACTGGAATAAACTTTTCATAAAGCCAAGCTGTAGGCTTGGAGGGCAGGGGAGAGAAGGGAATAACACAGCATTCTCTCATTCCACAGGATCAAGGCGGCAAAGGCCAATACTTTACCTAAAGTATCTCAGCCTGTGACACCGAGGACAACCTGAAAGTAATCTACTCAGAGTCTGAAACAGCTGCAGTTCCCATGGGGCAAAAAAGCTCCAGAGATGTTCCTCATGGGTGCAAGCTCCAGACCGTTGACACGTAATTTGCTTTCTTTCAGCAGTCATAACCTCTGAGCTCCCAGATTGTTTAAGTAGGTACCTGAGCTTTATGGAAAGGTATCCAGCTGTACTTGTCTCAAAAGCCGAGGAGGCAAAGCCATGCCAACGCACCTAGTTAGTGGAACCTCAGCACATTTAGAGAACTTCCACAAGAGTGAGCTTGATAGAAACTGTTGCTATGTTGACACTAAAGGGACACACTTTGAGAAGTGCATCTGAAATCTGGAAATGGAAACCCATTTGCAAGACGAATTCTCGGAGTACAGAGCACACAAAATGGCCAAGGTAAGAACCTGTAAGGAGGAACGAATACCACTTAAGAGAAGTAATCAAACGTGGAAAAGATACAGTGCTCAACAGCAAGTTCAGTTTGAGTCTGATGAAACCGATCAGTTTCTGCGGAGCACTCTGAATTCACTGGTAGAGGCCTAGTGAGTTGAAGAGAACCACAACATTCCAAAGAGCAACAATGATCCTCTGAGATCCCAGCAACTAATTACATTTTTATGTAAGGAACAAGGAAGACTCAGTTGCTTTGTAGATAACCTGCCATTATACTTGGATCTTTGGCCAGTGCCCCTAGGATCATGAAAAGACTGAATAAGACGACCTTAAAACTAATCACAAAAGCTCACCCAAAGTAGCAAACATTGGGAAGATGCTCTTGTAGCCTAAGGACTGACGCAAGCAAGAGTCACCATTCTAATAGAGTTGGTGGATGTAGGTGTCCGATTTCCTTAAATCCCATGTTAGTAACTAACACATTTTCCACTTTGGTAGTGAAACACAGCTGTTGTTAAAGCCCTTTCTCTCCAAGATGGAAAGGAATGTCATTGACAGCCCACCAAAGCAGAGTTAAAGCTCTTGTTAGAGCAGGTATAGGAAAAAGATCTACAAAAAGCAATACTAAGCAGATGTGCATAGCAGAGTACTGCAGAGTATGCAATGGGATCGCAACCTCTAGTTTATCACTAGCATACAAATACATCTGAGATTAAATTGAACTCATGATTTGCAAAAGCAAACAGCAGACAGCAAGAGAGGGGCAATAAGTAGCAACTCCTGACCATATCCTTTAAAACAAACAAAAAAAAAAAAAGGAAAAAGAAAGAAGTGCGCTGCTTTGGAATCAAAGACTGGGCAAGCATTACTCAAACAGAGAAGAAAACTTGCATTTACCATGGCACTGCCTTTCATGAAGGGGTGGTCTAGTGATGAAAAGGATATCAGTGCTGAGCACAGAAGAAAGATCTTAATACTGCAAGAGTGAAAAGCGTAAAAATGGCTCTTTGCTTGGAAAAGTAGGAAAGCAACCAACAGAGCAGAGTATAACCAGAGAATCTACAA
Source organism: Nipponia nippon (assembly GCF_047370975.1). Classification (NCBI taxonomy): domain Eukaryota; kingdom Metazoa; phylum Chordata; class Aves; order Pelecaniformes; family Threskiornithidae; genus Nipponia; species Nipponia nippon. The sequence goes on along the minus strand of NW_028262291.1, from coordinate 25,534,456 downwards.
ACTCGTAACATTCTTCCATCACTTACTGGTGACCATGTCAAACTTTAGAAGAGGCGATTCTCAACACACCGTTACTTTTCTCACAAACTCCTCGAAGGAGAAAGAAGTAATCTGCATGATTATAATCACAGCCACCAGTGCCCAGGCAGCTGTATGACAGTGGCATTTATAGTAACCTGATGGGAATTTCTAGTAGAAAGTCAAGCCTCTGCTGGCAGTCTTATGAAGATATCTGTAGAGTTAATTGAAAGATTGAGAAGTCTTTTCAGGTATTCCACATTTCACCCTGCATTCACACTTGACTTCATCAAGTGTTCTTCATTCATGTAAACTGTCAGAGGGCAGTTATGTGTTTTATTCTAAATTAAAAAATAACAATAATATATTTTATTAAATAGAAATGTGTTTTATTCTATAGCCCAAGAATGAGTATTTGTACCCTTTGGGGTGCTTTTGGGGTGCTCTATGCCTACAGCAGAGAAGCTGAAACAGTCAGGTGTTTCTCAGCAGGATCTCATACTTGTGATCAGCTTTCCTAATAGGGGTTTGTATACAGGGGTCTGCAAGCAGCACACATTTGTGTTTGAAGGCAGCCTGGTTCTCAGAGGCACCAGCAGAACATAAAGCAAGCTGTAGTTTCACTCACCCGATAACCTAACATATAGATCCTGAAACTGATCTCCCATGATGTTCAGAGGGTGTCTCCTACACCAGAAGGCTTCCTCCTGATAGTGCTATGCCCTGGGCACAATGACCTCCTTCCACTTGCTCTAGGCAGTTAAATTTAAGTGTTGCATCATTGCTTCAGTGCCATGTAACTGGGATATTTGGCATGTGTGAGCTGTCAGCTCTACGCCAGAATCGGGTACTGTTGGCATCAGGCTTAATTCCCTTTGCAGCCAACTCCCCCTATCTTGACCCAGTAGGACGAGGTGCTACTTTCTGCAAAGCAGAAAGGAATTGGGGGGCTAGGGGTGCAGGTGGCAGGGCACATAGAGATGGAAAGGAAATCTGAAGGGCAAGGACTACCTGTAAAGATGAACACTACTTTCCCTGTGGGCACCGCAGAACAAAAAATTCCAGAAAAAGGGAACCTCTCACTGCTGATCTCCTCACACAAAGTCATGCTGGTATTTCAGAGAACACAAAAATGAGTACAGACAGCCTTACTTTTGCTGGAGTTGAAAGTTATTTTTGCTATAAATTGTTGTAGTCAGCACTATTCGTCATGATGTTCTCTGGGCTTATAGGCTAAATTGCCCCATACTAACAGGCACTTTCTGTCTTAAGCAATACATTCCAGTACCATATTTGGAGCCCACATATCCATCAAGAGCAAAAGTATAGTAAAAGAGATAGAGGTAAAACCCAGCTTCAGAGACTTCATGAACTATAGGGAATAATTGGAACATACTGCAGGCAGCTAGAAATGCCATTTAGTCAGTACCTGGAAATACCAAAAGGAAACACCACAGGTTGAGAAAGTGAAAATAATTGTTAACGACTAAAAAAAGTTAAAAATAAAACCTGAAGGACAAGGTAAGGGCTGAAAACACTATTCACAAATAAAGGAAACTAACAAAAAGAGATACAACTTTTGACTGATCACCTGAGGGAGGCAAGGCAAGAGACCTCTTTCTCCACAGATATCTATGTTCAGATAAGGTGAGGAGATATGACCTTCTGCTTGACAGAGTTGAGACAGCATGACATCTTGCCAAAGACTAAGATACACTTCCAAGTGATAAGGATTCTTACCTCTTCTGCATAGGCTTTTCCAATCCCATCAGTAGCTCCTGTGACCACTGAAAAAGACAGACAGACATACATTAGTTGCTTTACAGAAATAACTGCAATGGGTGTTCATTAGCAAGCCATTAAAGTACTCATTCCAGCCAAGAGTCACATCAAAGTTTCTGCAATAGGTGTACAACCTATTAAATCTCTTGGGGAACTCACACTGAAATCTTTCCATATGTAAGAAAGGAGAGGAAGATAAGGAATTAGAGCCTAACAGTTACTTTAAGAATCACGTTCAGCACCCCTTCTCATGCTAGTCCTCTGGCCTACTACACTTCTTCAGAAGCCTTGCAGACTAAGAGAGATTTCTAAGTCACTTAACTAAAAAGAAAAGCTCAGTTATGACTATTAAACCAGCTCTCAACTTAGTTTTACATATACAGTAAAACAAAAAGTATCTTAAAGCCTGCAAGCATCCAATAAAACAAACATTTTAGGACATGGACAACACGTCTTTGTTAGTGACTCTCCAGTAGATTTCAGATCCCTGTGACCATTGTGCTTACCAGCAGCAGGTATGAGTGACTGATGCAGCCATCAGCTGCAAACTGGGCTTCTAGAGCTTAAACTTTTTCACCCATGGATGACTGGGATCTGTGTCAAGCCTCAAGTCTTTCTAGGATTCTTTTCCACATGCTGAGAAGCTCTGAGTGACTCAACATGCCATTAGTTTGACAGATTATTCCAGGGCTCTCACCACACCAGTGGCTGATCATCTCAGTTTACTCACTAAGTAGCAATTTCTCCATCCAGAATCTGCTTCTCCAACTACTTTTTAAGCAAGCACATTCAGCACCACTTCCTTTTTCTCTCAGCTCTTCCTTCTCATCAAATCCCATGCCTACACCTCAACATCCTTACTCATTTAGCTCTCCACTCATTAATATGTCTCTGCTCTCACTCTCCAGGTGGCTACAGAATATACTGGATTTTTCTGTTTGTCCTCATGTCAGATCAGAACAGCTTGGTATGTGCTTCCACTGCTTATCCCAGAACACAGGCATGCCCAAATAATTGGGCTTGTTTAACATTTCAGAAAACTGAACTGAGAGTGTTGGTTCAACTCTCAGGTCAACCTCTACCTGAGTGAAACTCAGAGCAGACAGAGGTGCTGTCGGGCACTGGGGTTCAGCAATAACTTCCCTTCAGGGCACCAGAAGGAGATGTGTTTGCATGTTTCTAAATTGGAGACACATGGATTTGACAGATGGACCATTCGGTGGATAAGAAATTGGCTGGATGGTCGCACTCAAAGAGTTGCGGTCAACAGCTCGATGTCCAAGTGGAGACCAGTGACAAGTGGCATTCCTCAGGGGCCAACGCTATTTAACATCTTTGTTGGCGACATGAACAGTGGGATTGAGTGCACCCTCAGCAAGTTTGCCGACACCACCAAGCTGTGTGGTGCAGTCGACACGCTGGAGGGAAGGGATGCCATCCAGAGGGACTTTGACAGGCTGGAGAGGTGGGCCCGTGCGAACCTCACGAGGTTCAACAAGGCGAAGCGCAGAGGTCCTGCACATGGGTCGGGGCAATCCCAAGCACAAATACAGGCTGGGCAGAAAATGGATTGAGAGCAGCCCTGAGAAGGACTTGGGGGTGTTGGTTGATGAGAAGCTCAACATGACCCAGCAATATGCGCCTGCAGCCTAGAAAGCCAGCCATATCCTGGGCTGCATCAGAAGAAGCATGATCAGCAGGTCGAGGGAGGTAATTCTCCCCCTCTACTCTGCTCTCATGAGGCCCAACCTGTGTTACTGTGTTCAGCTCTGGGGCCCCCAATATAAGAAGGACGTGGACCTGTTGGAGCAAGTCCAGAAGAGGGCCACAAAGATGATCAGAGGGCTGGAGCACCTCTCCTGTGAAGACAGGCTGAGAGAGTTTGGGTTGTTCAGCCTGGAGAAGAGAAGGCTCCGGGGAGACCTTATAGCCACCTTCCAGTACCTGAAGGGGGCCCTCAGAAAAGTTGGACATGGACTTTTTACAAGGGCATGTAGTGATAGGACAAGGGGTAATGGCTTTAAACCGAAAGAGGGTAGATTTAGAATAGATAAAAGGAAGAAATTCTTTACTGTGACGGTGGTGAGGCACTGGGAACAGGTTGCCCGGAGAAGTTGTGGATGCCCCATTCCCTAGAAGTATTCAAGGCCAGGTTGATGGGGCTTTGAGCAACATGGTCTAGAGGAAGGTGTCCCTGCCCATGGCGGGGGGGTTGGAACTAGATGATCTTTAAGGTCTCTTCCAACCCAGACCATTCTATGATTCTGTGATTTGATTAGTCACTGCTTGCAGATCACCCATAACAGTTAGCATGCAAACAGCAGCCAGAATATTTCTGTTTGAGTAATAACAGCTAGGAAATGCTGTAACCATTTCAGTTTCTGTGCCTGCTAGCTATAAATAAGTGGACATAATAACAAGTGATGAAGCCACCAGCAAAGGTCCTATTTGAGCTTCAATGGCCAGCCAACAGTGCAATAACAGGCTAAGAATGAAAGATCCAGTCATGCCCCTGACTCAGTGACTTAGAAGTGACCACAGATGAATGTATATGCACATACATTTATCCAGTCCCTGGTTTCAAGGTGTATTTGAAAGATGCCATAGCACCAGTGTGATAAGGATATGCAGGACTGTACCGTTAGCATACTAACACATACTGCACACACAGGATACTCTGGCTAGTAAATGGAGTTCTAACTGCTGCACTGTCAGCCCCAGTGAATTTTATGGAGAAAGCTTAAGTGTCTGTGTCACATCTTTTTGCCACCTCCTATCCAGCCACGATTAGGGAAGTGTGAGTAGCAGTTTTGTTATAGAAACAAATCCATATATAGAAAGGTCAAGCTAGGGTCCAAGTGACAAAAAAAGCAAACCTTGAGGAAGAAATCAAGAATACATTCCCAGGAGTCCACTTGCCTGCAACCAAACTTGTACCAATATTGTTATCCGTTTAGCAAGACAGCATTACAGTTCTGCAGGATGGCACCATCCCTTTAGTTCAAGGACTAACAAGTTCCAGTTTCATCCCTGCTGATCTTGCGTTTCACATTATGCATTATCACACAATTCATTATTACTTCAGCAAAACAATGAAACAAACAAGAGGACAGTGGAAACCTGTACCAGTACCACTCCCTGTTAGGCTTACAACAGTAGTTGGACATGTTCTGAGCTGACCCAATCTGGAAAACATTCAACTTCAGTGACTTGGTGAAAGGGGTTGTTTCCTTCGTTATAGTTAGTGAGGTACCTAAAGAACAGCCACTCCCTGTAACACTTACAGATCGTTTCTCCTCCTTCCAACTCAAAATTCACGGACTTAATGGTTTTATTCCCAGATAACAAGCTCAGCATTTTAAAATACTGTTTTCTGACACTGCGAGTTGTTCAGCTTCTAGCAACTACAGCTGAGAGTGCATGCTCCGTAAGGCACGGACTCCAAAGAGCATCTGTAGCACTTTAAAGGCCTAGTAAAGTGCAAGTACAATTTCAGTCAAGGATATTTACCTCATTTATTGCATCCATTGCTTAGGCAAATTGTAATAGAACCAGCTGGAGCATGAGACTTAAGAAGCTGAAGATCAGGGGTTGCTAACTGAAGTATGAGTAACGGGACGGCTCCTCCCTTTTTAGGCCCTACTTCAAATTAAAATAACCTGTAGTCCAGAGGTTAAAGTACCCTCCAGAACAGAACTTGAGAAATTTAAACAAATCTGATATAGATAAATGATGAAAAACATTACAAAATCCCACCAGGGAAAAACAAGTGCTTGAGCCTTCACCTTCATAAACAGGCACCTAGATGATACAAATTAGTGTTTTGCTTCTGCCGCAGGTAAAGGCATAGGCATCAGAATAAAGTATGCAGCTAGTTTTTCTTAGCAATAGGGGAAATCCTGTTTTCACAACAAGGCACTAATACCATAATTTTATTACTGGCTCCACTTTGAGAAGGATAACTGTCTCCTGCTCCATTCTCCCACACCATCTTGAAGAACACACACAGTACAAGAACTGCTTTATCATAGAATCATTAAGGTTAGAAAAGACCCTTAAGATCGAGTCCAACCGTTAACCCAGCACTGCCAAGGCCACCACTAAACCATGTCCCCAAGCACCACGTCTACCCATCTTTTAAATACCTCCAGGGATGGAGACTCAACCACTGCACTGGGCAGCCTGGTCCAGTGCCTGACTACCCTTTCGGTGAAGAAGTTTTTCCTAATAACCAACCTAAACTTCCCCCGGCACAGCTTGAGGCTGTTTCCTCTCATCCTATCCCTTGTTACCAGGGAGAAGAGACCAACCCCCACCTCGCTACAACCTCCATTCAGCTAGTTGTAGAGAGCAATAAGGTCTCCCCGCAGCCTCCTCTTCTCCAGACTAAACAACCCCAGCTCCCTCAGCCGCTCCTCATAAGACTTGTGCTCTAGACCCTTCACCAACTTCATTGCCCTCCTCTGGACAAGCTCCAGCACCTCAATGTCCTTCTTGTAGTGAGGAGCCCAACGCTGAAAACAGTATTCAAGGTGCAGCCTCACCAGTGCCAAGTACAGGGGCACTATCACCTCCCTGGTCCTGCTGGCCACACTATTCCTGATACAAGCCAGGATGCCACTGGCCCTCTTGGCCACCTGAGCACACTGCTGGCTCATGTTCAGGCAGCTGTCAACCAACACCCCCAGGTCCTTTTCTGCCAGGCAGCTCGCCAGCCACTCCTCCCCCAGCCTGTAGCGTTGCATGGGGTTGTTGTGACCAAAGTGCAGGACCTGGCACTTAGCCCTGTTGAATCTCATACAGTTGGCCCCAGCCCAACGATCCAGCCTGTCCAGGTCCCTCTGCAGGGCCTTCCTACCCTCCAGCAGATCAACACTTCCACCCAACTTGGTGTCATCTGCAAACTTACTGAGGATGCACTCAATCCCCTCATCCAGATCATCAGTGAAGATGTTGAACAGGACCGGCCCCAGCACTGAGCCCTGGGCAACACCACTTGTGACCAGCCGCCAACTGGATTTGACTCCATTCACCACCGCTCTCTGGGATCGGCCGTCCAGCCAGTTTTTAACCCAGCGCAGAGTGCACCCATCCAAGCCATGAGCAGCCAGCTTCTCCAGGAGAATGCTGTGGGAGACAGTGTCAAAGGCCTTACTAAAGTCCAAGTAGACAACATCCACAGCCTTCCCCTCATCCACTAAGCGGGTCACCTTGTCATAGAAGGAGACCAGGTTAGTGAAGCAGGATCTCCCTTTCATAAACCCATGCTGGCTGAGCCTGATCCCCTGGCTGTCCCGCACGTGCCGTGTAATGGCACTCAAGATGATTTATTCCATGACCTTCCCCGGCACCGAGGTCAGGCTGACAGGCCTGTAGTTCCCCGGATCCTCCTTCCGACCCTTCTTGCAGAGGGGCGTCGCGTTTGCTAGCTTCCAGTCATCTGGGACCTCCCTGGTTGACCAGGACTGCTGATAAATGATGCAGAGTGGCTTGGCCAGCTCCTCTGCCAGCTCCCTCAGTATCTTCGTCTGGCCCCATGGACTTGTGCGTATTCAGGTGGAAGAGCAGGTCGGTGACTGCCACCTCTCCAACAACTGGGGTTTCATTCTGCATCCTATCTCCATCTCCCAGCTCAGGGGCTTGAAAAACCCGAGGATGACTAGCCTGACTATTAAAGACTGAGGCAAAGAAGGCATTAAGTACCTCAGCCTTCTCCTCATCCTTCGTGGCAAGGTTACCTTCTGCATCCAACAAAGGAGGGAGATTCTCCCTGGCCCTCCTTTTGTCACTGATATATTTATAAAAACTTTTTTTGTTGTCTTTAACAGCGGTGGCCACTTTAAGTTCCAGCTGCGCCTTCGCCTTTCTGATCTTCTCCCTGCATATCCTCACAACATCCTTGTAGCCCTCCCGAGTCACCTGCCCCTTCTTCCAAAGGTGGTAAGCTCTCCTTTTTTTCCTGAGTTCCAGCCAAAGCTCTCTGTTCAGCCAGGCCGGTCTTCTCCCCCGTCTGCTCGTCTTATGGCACATGGGGACAGCCTGCTCCTGCGCCTTTGAGATTTCCTCCTTGAATAACGTCCACCCTTCCTGGACTCCTTTGCCCTTCAGGACTGCCTCCCAAGGGACTCTGTTAACCAGACTCCTGAACAGCCCAAAGTCTGCCCTTCCAAAGTTCAGGGTAGCGGTCTTGATGACCCCCTTCCTTACTTCTCCAAGAATTGAAAACTCTATCATTTCATGGTCGCTGAGCCCAAGACAGCCTCCGACCACCACATCACCCACCAGACCCTCTCTGTTCGTAAACAGCAGGTCCAGCGGGGCACTTCCCCTGGTTGGCTCGCTTACCAACTGCATCACGAAGTTATCTTCCACACACTCCAGGAACCTCCGAGACTGCTTCCTCTCTGCTGTGTTGTATTTCCAGCAGATAGCTGGTAAGTTGAAGTCTCCCACGAGAACAAGGGCTAGAGATTGTGAGACTTCAGCCAACTGCTTGTAGAATACTTCGTCTTCCAACAAAGACTTCCAATACTTCTTTCCAACATGTACTCTAAAAACCACCTTTTTTCAGGCCACACTTCTCTTCCTAAGGCCCTCCAAGAAAAGCCACCTGGCTCAGCTCTCACCATTACAAGCAAATGGATTTCCCATCAATGGCTGCACTGGTGCAGAAGCCATCAAGGTCAGCACTGGAGGACTGCAATGGGAAACATGCACTAATACAGACCTGTCCTGCTGCTGACCAGTAGCACCCAGCTCAGCCAGGGAGCTGTAGTTACGGCCCATTTATGGGATCCTAGTGAGAAGTTTGGTGGGTCAGAAAGGCTGCCTAGACAGATACCTGCCAGAGCAGAGAGCAATACTTAGGCCCTATGTTGTAAAAGCAAGGAAAAGAGGTGGGATAAAGGCAACTGATTGGACCAACGTCACAAAAGTCAAGATTCAGCCACCTTATCTTCCTCCATGTTTTGGATTACCTAAAAGTGTATATGCTATGGGGAAGGGGAGAGAAATATAAAAGAGACTTTGGTAACACTTGTGCATTAGCAAGGCGCTTATAATTTTCATACTGATTACGTTCTCCTCCAGCTTCCACTCTGGAGCCAAGTGTTGCAGTTTTAACCACTCCAAAGCTGTGCCAGTTTAACTAAATTTTTACTGTCAACTCAATGTGCTAAAGCTAGTTTAACTCCAAGTGTGGATTAAGCTTTTAAATTGTTTCTTCTACAGCCGGCCTTCCAACAAGTTACAAACTGACTGCAGTTGGCAGAGCTTAAAGAAAGCAAAGCAAGTAGGGTAGGAATAAGTTATTGTCTGTACAAGAAAGCTGCACCAGCTTGTAAGTGTGATTATACATATTTACTCAGTAGTCAGACTAACTGTAGTAGCTTCCCACTTCAGCCATCTGCCGTCTCCAGAAGAGAAGTGAGAAGAGTGCCCAGGCAGCTCGTGTGTAAGCCCACCAAATAAAAGTTTGCCTGAATGGAAGCTTGTATTGAAGCACTGGCTGATTTTAGGCAAAGTCGTCAACACCCATCTTCCCATGACTTTTAGGGCTGTAGAGGAAAAGGGGAAGAAAAATAAGGAAAGGTAGCCAGTAACATGACATACTCTGAAAACAGCTCACTCTTAATAAATCAATATATGCACTCACATTGGGCTGGAGATGATCTGCCCTAGGAAGCTACCACTAGCCAGAGTTCAGCTCTGGACACAAGGTATTTCACAAAATAATTAGACTGCATCTGGAACAGATTCCCATCTCAAGACATGCTTCTTTGAAACTAGCATATGTATAAGTACAGAGCTAACACATGCAAGACTACAGCATCTTCTCTCAGTTCTGAAAAACCTGCCCAGAGACTCCTGTTCTGAGTAAGAGAGTCCACACTCTGAAATGCCCTCGTGAGTCCAGCACACTGAAAGGAACGTCTCTTGCTGTTCTATGTAATGACACTTTCTTGACTGAGTGAGACTGGCATAATCATTGTTATAATGGGTTACAGATGTATGCATGGGCTTTATCCTCTAGTCCCAGCTTTCATTTCAGTTGTGCATGAACAGTCTTATATTCCAACTGACCCTATACTGTTCAAAATGGTAGACAAGAAGTGGGAAAGCTGGTAAAACACTTAAAATCATCATTCATGCTAGCCACTAGTGTACACCACATAAGCATAAGTGACTTTGAACCCATCAATTCTTTGGATAGGGCCTTACTAAAGTGTAAGCATGCAAAGAGAAACTTCCAGTGTAGTATTAAGGTCTCTCAACAAAGAAAGCAGTATGGGGCATCATCTGCTCACGCCGCTGGAGGAGGTTATGTCATATGTAGGCTGTAGATTTTTCAGCTGCCTTTGCATACATACAAGTCATCTGCACAAGAACTCAGATCAGCAGTTAAATTTTTAATTACGGTATTATCCTTAACACATCATGCGATCATTTCCATAAATCACTGAAATCTCCTCCTTAGGAGAGTACAGCGTCCTTGCCCTAAAGACTGTGCCAGAATTTGGCTTCCTATATGGTGTGGGGAGGGAAGAAAAAGAAAAAACCAAACCGTTTCAACCTCTGCTTTGAGTTTACTTATACATCTGACATCTTACAATGATCTCTTCAACTCAAGATACAGCTACACAGGAATCCAGCGTAGCAGGTACACAGGAATCCACCATAGCCTCTACTACTGGACTAGTTATCAATAGACACAACTCACTAACTCTCTAAACTTTAATACCGCCTAGCCACTTCACCTCCTAATGTTTCACATAGTGTGTTTCACCATTTTTGTCACATACACAACAGATATGATGCAGTTCCTAAGCATTGGCATCATTTTGTGTCCAGTACCAAACTCAAGGCAACCCCTGACAAACACAGGACAAAGTTAGATGAACTCAGCAGTCAGTGAAATGCATGGTCTTGCACTAAAAGGGAACAGCTTTCCTGTTATTAAAAAAAGCCATAGACACCAAGCCTATTAAACACGTTGTGTAACCAGCCAGTGACTTTAGTCTCGAAGATTAATATGCCCAGTGGTACATGACTTTAGGGACTAAAAATGTAGACTCTTCTCCAGAAGGCTTACAGAGGGGTGAATATGCAAATGCTTCCGATAGCAGGAAGCATCCTTCAGAAATCCCACAGCCCATGGCTAAACATGCATGGGATAAGGTACCACCAACGGTGCAGGGAGCTCACGTGTTCTTTCTGCCTGTAAGAAGCAACAGCCGCTGCCTTCCCAAATAAGGGGTCACCTAGAAAACATCCACCACCTCTTAAGAGGTATACTGGATCAACATAACCTGCTGTTAAAAAGGGGACTACCAGGCAAAGGCAGCACCCAGCAGACCAAGGCAGTCTGTTTTGTGAATGAAGTGAATATTCAAGGCCCAGAAAGAGCATTTTTATCTGCTTCTTATGCAGCCAGGACATCTTAAAACAAAAGCAAAGAATGGTGCAGTAAAGCATGAGGCAGGCATGTAGAAATCATCTCGTCTCATGACAGGAGCAAGGACCAGTGTTGACACAGGGAGAGGGAGCAACAGCAAGCATAGAAAATTCTACTGCAGTTCTGCAGAGCAATCACGCTGAAACAAGATTATAGATTCGTGACTCCCCAATTCAAGGTTAGACTACAGTGAAGACAAAGCTTAAAGAGATCAAGCCTGCCTTCAGATACAAACACACGTTTTCCACAGCAAAATAAGCTTTTGAGATGCCTAATGGAGATAAAGCATGGCATACTTTTACCCATGTTGCTGCTGGCAAACAGCACCAGGCATACTCCTTGTGCTGCTTTGACTACCTGCACAATGAAGCTAAGAACTATTATGCATGTTCTCTACTAGCCTCTTCAAACTACAAATTCATTTCAGTTCGGCCATTTTCCTGTTTTCATTAAGAAAAGCCTGAGTTTTTAGGCAATCTTTCAAAGTACTGCAGATGCACTCATGCACATCATTACCTAGGAAGGAGAACTCAAGCCACTAACAATGTTATTCCCCCTAGAAAGATGTGGGTGCAGCAATTTAGGAATACCTATACTCTTCCTGCCAAAAAATTAAGCTAACAAACAGATCTCAAGGAGGGCAGCTCAGCTACATTTCTGATCCCCTGAGAGGTATTCAAATTTGTTGTCAAAATGGCCACTGCAGAGCTAGCTTCTCAGCTACACCCTCCATTCGCACAGAAGAGCCACCCCTGTCCTGCAAGACTGAACCCCGACATGAGTGAGGGTCTGTCACAGCACAGCACCCAGCTGTAGCAGACATCAACATAAAGAATAAACTAGGAACCCAGTGTGTCTTGTTAAAGCAATATAGTTGAGAGAAACTTCCTAGCACAGCTAACCTTAGCATAGGTTTAAAGTACAACACAAATAACTGAAGACTCAAGATTCTTCTGCTACGAAACACAGAGGCTATATTAAGAATATGACAGCTCCTGGGGAAAACAAAAGCTGGCAAGGGGAGAAAAGACTATCCCTGCTTGGCATCAAGCAGTGCTTCATTTATTACAGATTTATATAAATCACTGGCATTTGACCAATACCAAGCTTCTAGATTATCTCCAGCCAACAAAAGTACTTTAGTCTGTGCTAGTTAAAAATATTCTACTTTTTGTCCTCAGCTTGCTAGGAACAGCTATTTTTAGTAAGAGCCCAATCAACCTTATCAAAATCAAGCATCAAAAATAGACTGGAGAAACACTGGAAGCAAATACTATTTTTAGCTGCTCTGTCTATCCCTGCCGTTACCCACAAATTCTGACTGCACAGACCATGCACGAGTGCTTAGTTATTCTAGGCAGATCCTCGTCGTGACCCTTTTTTTTCCCTGAACACCTGAATGCAGAAAACACTCGATTGATTAAAGATTAATACAGCCGCAAACCATGACAGCTGCCTTTCGTCTGAGTGCTTTTGGGGAGGGGGAGAATATGGGATGACAGAGAGCTTGCATCAGTATTCCTCTTGGGGATCTATTACATGGAAAGAAAATTGCTATTTCAATTCCCTTTTGTTGCTAAAAATAGCAGCCCCAATTGATTCAAGCAAACAGGGCACTGGCTTAGCAATGCCAAATTTAGAAACCACTGAAGTCCCAAAGAGTGAACGCTAACGCAGTCTAACACATGCCAGCTCACATTTAACAAAGAACAAAGAAGATAAGCATGCCGGCTGCAAGTTAATAAGACAGCAGTAACTCCCTGCATTTTTATTAAATAAAGCCAGAGAACTCAGTGCAAAAATAAGACAAACTTCACTTCTATTCTCAGTTTAACTTGCTGAAATAGGAAGCCTCATCAGAAAGATCATCTGTACCCAAGCTGAAATCCTAGAAATTCTGTATTTTTTTTTTTTTTTTTCATATAAAGGGTTTTTTCTGCACAGAGGAGCTAACACCTAATGGTCAGGCTTTGAAAAGACAGGCTACAGAAAAAGGTTCAATTCCCAGAACCAAACACTTACTTGGTAACAGCTTGTGTCTAGGAGCTAGGATTGTGGGTAGAAAAATATTCTATAAATATCACAGCACTGACAAGTTCCCATTTCACCCAGAACTACCGCAAGAAAGGGTTTTGGGCAGTGCACTCTCAAGATTTCTTTAGACTTGAGAGCTAGAAGCAATCTAGAAATCCCAACTAGAAAACGATATGGAAGAGTTCATGAAAGTCACGGGCAACGCTTATGCAATATCAGTTCCAACTGCCTCTACGTGAGCTCTCCCAGTTCCAGGGTGGCCTTCTGTTACCCGCTCCCACTCAAATCTTTGCCATGAGGTCTTTTTCTCCTGCTAGTCATGGGCTGCTGTGCTATGGATATAGGAGTCTGGGAGGCGAGGAGGAATTTTGTCATCCTGTCTCCTGCATTCAGAAGCCCCCACCCCATCCTGTTACAAATAAGAGCTTTTCTGCTTTCAAGGCTTTCGATCCAGAAAATGTCAGGTGGACCCAAGAGTGCCCTGAACTTCACTTCTGCAATAGCGAGGAAGTTGTTCAGCTCATCTGCTCAAGTTTGTTTAAGCTGAGTTAAGCATATGCAAAAGCTAATGCTGCCGTGTGCTCAGTAAGACACTACCATAACAGTTACTGCATAGTATTAATATTCGGCAAAAACAAGCTCTCGTTTGTTCGTCATTGTGAAATACGTGACAGATGCTGACTGTCATTGCAAGCATGACCAGGACAAGAAAGCACATGCGTGGAGGTCGTTCAAATTACCATTTCTGATTCTCTCTGCCTCTAGGAGAGGGTGAATATAACAGGAAAATTTTGAAGATCAGATAGCTCAGGACTGGTACCATCTGAAGGCTTTTAGTGTGTTTGCCACTAGAAACATGCATAGGTAAGTTGCTTTTCTGAGAAGGAACTAAGCAGCCAGTAGAAGGGCCTCTGGGCTTAGCGCCTGCAAAGCTGAAAGAAGGCTCTACATAAGAAGTCACTAGAAGAAATTTGAGATTTTTTCTTCTCTTTCGCTATATATTTGTATCGGGCAGAAAAATAAATTCAAGTCAGTGACATGGCAACAAAAAAACCAACACCTGCGAATAAAAGAGGATAACAAGTGATCTTGGCAAGCTATGGGCCTATTCATTTCAAGTCAAAGATAGGCAAGGTGTCAGAGTAACCACAAGCATAGAAAAACAGTGGAGACTGGGATAAAATGCAGTGCTAGATCCATTTTTAATCAAAAGTCAAACTGTGCCAAACGTTCAAAAAGTGTGATCAGTTTAGACAAGAATAATGCTCCAGACCTACGAGGCAAAAGAAAATAATTTTAGATAACGACCGTAAGAAACTATGACTGTAAAGGTGACTGGGACCAAACATAAGAATCTTAGAATATCATCAGGAGCTACCTGGGGAGGCATCTACAACAGTTCAGAACAAAAACAAAAAAAAGGTACTTTATCATGATAAAAGCAAATTATTAGTTACATTCCTTGGGGACTGATCTCAGCACAAATCCTGTTCAGCACTGTTACTAGCGACCACCACGCAAAGAAGGGAATGCTTTATGAACTTCACTTTACTGAAAAGGATCACAGCATCACACCGCAAAGAATTAGACAGTTTTATAGACCATAGTAATAAAAACATAATATTGCCAGATATTATGTGGTGACATGGCGGTACCGGCTGTCAAGACGTGCACTTGAGACTAACTTCGCTTAGAGTTGAGGTGACCATTGTAAGCAATGGAAGAAAGGTACCTGGGGTGCAGTGGCCAAATATAAAACGGACTATAAACTGCCATTCTGATGCAGCTATAAAGACAACTTATATAACCTGATTGCATCCACTGAGGTGCCTCCCATAGTAATAGAAAGCAATAATACATTAAGTAATTTAAATGGGAACAGCTGCAAAAAAAAGGGCTGCTAAGATGATTACGAGTCACCTGTCTTGGGAGATGAGTTTAAAAGGGTTTTGTTTGCTCTTCATAAGCTCATGTAGTGTAACCACCAGAAAAAGAAAAGATTGGGTTAACTTTGGGAAGAAAATATATGTTGCTCACAATTAAGACTGGAAATTAGGATCTCCCAAAGGAGAAAGAAATATTTGTTTCTGGCTCTGAAGAGCACAGTAAGGGTAAGGAACCTGACCTGCTGGAGGAGCTCCGAGATGAAAGACAAGTGCAGGACAAGACAGACATAACTCTGGAAACAGAACTACAAACGTGCAACAAGAATCTGTACATTACTATCCATTTAATGGATCAGAAGGAAAATGAGAAACTAAATAAGCCTGACTGTAATTTGTTGATTGTTTTTGATACATTCCATTAATGACATGCTTCTAGCCTTCCTCAGGTTGTCAGAGGGCATCAGAGAAATTCTCTTTGTTTCCCCTTCCCATCTCAACACACAATTTGACTTCCAGAGTGTCTCTGCTCATCTCTTCATGAAAGAGAGGCTAGTTGCAGCTGGAGATATGAGACACAAATGCACAGTGGTCCTAACAGAACAGACACTCTCGTTTCATGAAGAGGACCTGAACCAGGATGGGGTTCCTTCTGGAACCCCCTATTGTGCTGCCAGTAATTCAAATCATCTTACTGAAGCACCTCCATATTCAACATGAGCACACCAGTCTCCAAAAACATTTGATGCATGAAAAGACGCAACAGCAACTTGTAACATCTTTTTAAGAATCAGACTATGGGCATGAAATTGGGCTGTATGTGTCAAGGGACCCCAGAATGCAGTGCTAAATACAACCTTTTCTCTACGGCTTTGAAACATTGCTTGTCCTTTCACAGCTTCATGACTAGGAACTGAACTATTTAGAATTATACAAAACACAAAGTCTTGAAGAAATCTTTAAATGAAGGTGTGGGTACATTTTAAGCATAATGCATCATTCAGTACGGGCATGGCAGATCCCGATGAATCAGATCACTAGAAAAAAAATCATGTAATTTAATAAAAACATCCTGTCATCATTCACCTGTTCCCTCCATTTGCACATATCCAACTATCTATATTGGAAGCAAGGGAAAAAACCCATAGTGTAGACAAGCTCTCTCATAGTGTAACAGTTTTACAAGAATAGACATTCCAGTTCAGAACAGAGATCCATCTAACCCAAGACTTGGTCTCTGGCAGTGGTCAGTAACATGTACGGAGGGGAGAATTTAAGAAGCAGCCAAGCACATAGTGATACCTCTTCAGGATACTCTCCCTGTCTCCAGTTTGCAGCTCTGCAATTTGGTAGGCTATAGCTGGTGATTTTGGACAAATTCACAGGAGAAAAAGCTATCAAGATCTTTTACAATAATTTTTTTTAATCCATGTAAACTTTTTGCATCTAATACAGACTGTAACAAGAAGCCACACAGCTGAACTGCATCCTGCATGGGACAGTATCATCTCCTTCTGTTCTTTTTGAAACAGATCTGCTAGTTTGGGATTTCGTGCTTTCTCCACCATCTCCTGATCATAGTAAACAATGACGTTGATCACTTTGCTTAACTTTGTGTCCTTTAAATTGAAGTTGTGGATTTTCAAGTTATTTTACATATTTATTAAACAGGTAAATCTAACAGATATAACAAAATTTATAAGATTAGACATTCAGGCAACCCTTTGACAGGAGCTTCTATCAGAATCTCTTTGGACTACAGGTTTGCAGATGGCAAATAAATTAAGAAATTAAGTACAATTAAAATACCAAAATGATTTAAATATATTCCATCTATTAGAAAAATCATGCTCCTTCCCTATCCCCAGAATTAAAATCTTCATTTTGAACGCAAGTTACAGAGCAGAATTTCAGTGCATCAACAATACACCAAAAATAGGCAAACCAGGAAGCACAGAAAGACTAAGAAAACTGGCACTGTAGAAACTGATTTTTCTTCTTAACTTCCAGCTCCAACAAACCCCAAGTCACAGAACTGCTCAGACATTTCTTCACCACCCTCGTCAGCACCCTGCCTCGTGCCAAAGATAATAAAACATTTGCAGCATCTAAGTCCGCAACAAGGATCACTGTGCCCAAGATAAAACATTCTCTGGGAAAGGCAGGTAGATGGTCTCTGAGAAGAAAGAGAGCTACAGATACTCTCACGGGTATATTCTTACATAACGCAGCCTGCCAGCCTTCAGCTCACGAGCCCATCCAGACCCACGTCATCTCCCACAGAATCACTGGGTGCCTCCCTATGGACCCTTTCAGCCCCCTGGAGAGCTGAGGAACGCCTTGGGACTCAGGCATTCACCCAGCACGGCACCCAAGCGACAAACCTCCTTGCAGCACAGCCCCTGGGAAAGAAAGCAGATAGCCAACACGGTCCCAGGTGGAAGCCAGGCTGGGTTCACCCTACTTGCTGCCAAATTGGTACCTATAACCCAGCTAGGCACAGGCTGGCTATGTTGGAACCACGTACCAGCACTGAGCTCCTCAGCATTTTTTTGGACAGAACACAGCTTACTAGCTAACCTAGGTCTGCATGGATGAACTTGGCCACCATCACACCTTCCTGCTGAAGGCACAGGCGAGGCTGCACAGGAGCAGCCTCATGTGTGGACAAGCCTTTTTGCTCTGGCTCAGACCAGCCACGCCAGGCCTGGGCTCACTTCATGCAGTCACTAGCACATTTCTGCCTCACCTGCTTTCTCCTGTAACATTTATCCAACCTGGATATCATTGCGCTTCATGACAGTAAACCATTTCAGGTCCAGCCTTCAATCCTTAACCTCTTACTCACAATGTGGTTTCAAACTCATCATAGTCAGAACAGATCAAAAAAACCAAAATACATGGGTTACTTAATTTCTCCTGGAATACCACCTACCACTGTACTTTTTTCCACAAGGCCACTTTCCTAGGGTTTACAAACCCTAATACGCAAAAATGAAAAAGTTCTATTTTTTAGGAAGGAATGTTATAAATCAGGACAGCTACCTATCTGTGTAGAAGGAAAACCAAGTTTTAACCCTGAGAAAGGCATAGTGTTATATTATCTCCTGCAGCAGAAATACAACTGATAAAGTGTATCTTTGGTAAGTTACTTTTTAATTATACACACTTGGGTTATTAGTTAAGTCACACCACATGCTCAGTATATCATATTCCCATACACAAAAGGTGCACGATTGTACCCGAGAACCCTCCTTAGGAGGGTCTCAACGTACAGTGCCTCTCCAAATAAGATCAAAATCCAATCCATTTTTCCCCCCTTAAAAGATGGCTTAACATGTGTGCATATACAGTCTAAGCATGCTTAATCTCCACTTCTAACCCCAAAAAGCATCATTAACCAACCATCCTAATCATTTTATTGCTCATATATTTGTAAATATCTACCACTACTTATTATAACTTAAGTCTGGCCCTGCCCCAACAACCCATCTTGGGTACTAGTGCTCCCAAGACTTCAGAAGTTTTCAAAATTATAAATAAAACTCATCAGGACAGAGTTGACTCAGGCCTTCAACTACTGATAGGCTATTTGCACCATTTTCACTTGTTTCTCTCAGTCCTCTTTTAGCATATGAGATGCTACGTCTCCCATCATTCGGGTAAAGCCTAAGCACGCAGCTAGACCTTTATGCAACCCATCGCCCTCCGAGGCAGGTCCCCCTCGGACTGTGAGCTAACTCAGCTCCAGCAGCAAGCTGCTCCTGGTTGCCACCTCTCACAAGCAACAACTCTTCCCCAACACCACCAGAAGCAGCTAAGAGTCACTGAAAAGCAAGCTCCTATCACTGCTACAGCAAGATCCCCGTGTTCAGGTTCAGGGGAAAAAGGAAGGGGCCAGCAGCGGTGCCAATGGCTCTGGTGACAGCAGTCCATGCTGAGTTCCCTGCCAACATAGATGGCTCTTCAAGGACTCAAGGAGCAACTCTTTATGAAAGCCTCAGGCTTTCCACACATATACAGAGCAGTTGCACTATGGGGGTTCCAAAGTCCAGCACCCTAGAAAGCAACTGTAACACGTGGCACTCCTGCCACGAAGAGAAATTTGTGCTATACATTGATGCTTAGTGAGAGTTACTGCCTCACCATCCTAAAACCACTTTGCTTGGAGGCTCTGCTGCCATGCCCTAGCTACTTCTCAATATACTAGACCAGAAGAGATCTCCCCACTTCTATTTTCAGAAGTCGGTTGACCTATATAAATTTATTGCAAAGAGATCTTCAATAGCTTCTCCAGGAAGTAATTTTATACCTGACAAGTACCCCGAAACCATACATGAAACTACTTGTCAGTAGCACTGCCACATCAGGGTATTTTGGGGGCGAGCAGAGAGAGGGCAGCTGAGGTGATCAGTCCAGCACCAAACCCGTTTGGCCCCTTCCCATGCCTTCAGCTCTACGCACCAGCACAGTTCACCCACTGCAGACAATAAGCAAAGCTGCGTAAGCAGCCGAGTACAGAAGATGAATGAACCGCGTGACGCTGAAGATCTGTGAACTGAAAAAAAATCTAATGCATGAATTAAAATCTGCACCCTCGTTCCCCCTCTCCCTTTCCCCCAAAAAAGAAATGTATACAGCAGGACATAAAAGGAGAAGGGGAGAGAGGGAGGTGGGAAAAACGTGGTCTTACACATTTATAAAAACTGATGGCCTGTCACCCAGACACTGATGAATATTTTTTACAGGATAAAAATGGCAACCTAGAGTCTAAAAATAAAATGCTGTGCTGCAGACCTGTCTGGTTCAGCAACACCACTGGAATACAAACACACTCCCTTGCTGGTACATCTTGACTAAGAGTTCAGAATAAGAGAAGGGGAAAAAAAAATACTGTAGAACATACCTTCCATTTTCAAGGGAAGGGATTTGGGTTTTGTGGGGTTTTTTTAATAAGAATTTAGATTAGCATTATACTTCGCTTGCATTGTATAACTGCAATTTAAAAAAAAAAAAAAAACCACTCCTAAATTTTAAGTGATTGATGAGAACAGCAGACTACCTCATGCTGCACAAAGCAAATTTTTTTTCTTCCCTTCCCCAGACAATTACAATATCAGAACATATTTATCAGTGTCTTTAAATTGTAAATTCAGTAAGCTTAAAAATGTATTTTTAGAATCATGCTGCAGACAGAACTGTGGACACTGCTATTTTCAAACTCACCCCACCCTCAGAGACAGAAAATAAAACCTTTTACTTCATTCTGCCTCAAAATTTAGACTAAAAACCTGCTTAACCGAGAAGCAAAAATGACTGAACATCATTCACAAGAAGCACTAATTTCTCAAGCCTATCCACACTGCAGACAGGCTGCCTGATGCAGTAAAGATGCTATTTTTGGCAAGTGATGCAATAGCTGCAAGGGCTCTCCCAGAACCTTTCATTTAAGAGCCCAAGCCATATTAAAACGTGTTACAAGATACCTAATAACCCTGCATTGTCACTTTCCCATTCTCTGCACCAGCACATTACCCACAAAAGTCACCCTTTTTAAAGCTGTATCTTCCAAGAAAGAGTTAGATTTTACACACCAAGAGGAAAAGTGTATATAAACATCCATCAGCAAATACACCTGCCCTGCACTGTATATGACAAGAAAGTTACACACCACTGTCTAGGGATTATCTGACCTCTTGATTTTCCATTGGAATATGAAGCAGCTTGGTTTCCTTGCTGAATTTCTGTGAAGACTTTTAAAAGCCCACAAAGCTAATATAACATCCTATCCTCCCCAAAGCTATTTCCATTCTTGGAGATCTTTTTAAAAGTTCTCTTTTTAAAAGTTCTTGTGTATAACTGACAACTGTTAAGACACATTTCTGCTATGTGACTCTTTCAACAGCTAAAAATTCTAAAACTGAGAAGAGTTCCAGAGATGCCAGGGCTTTTTTAAATTATTTTTAAAATAGAACAGGGATTTTTTTAGCCCTTTGGATTTGTGGACCCTTCAGGTTTTGCAATAGCCATGTGGACCTCCATGTAACAGGTTCAAGCTTACTGTTACGTTTTCCATTGACCCCTTACAAATTCAAATTCCACCTACCCCCTCTTCAAAAATGGCAGAGGTATTCCTGAAGTCAGAACTACCCAAGAAACTACTTTTGTTTGATTTCTGATCTCCAGGGACCTATAGGGGAAGAAAACATGTAAAGTCCTTAAAAAAAAAATACACTTACTGTTTTGAATGTGTGGTCACGGACACAATATATTAATAAATCCATGAGCCCAATCTGCTGCTGTGCAGAGTTCAATTCCTTTGCTCAACACATGCAGGGTATATATAGCAGCTCTTACCTGCTATTTCAGACCATCCATTTATCAGGCATAGCCAGCATTTAGGGCTCAGGTGTATCACATATGCATGTATCATGTATGTACAACAACTCACATTTGGTTGGGGTTTTGTTGGTTTTGTATTTCCACCAAACCTTTGCTCTCATGATCTACTTAAACTCTACATTAACATCCTGATTATGTTCCAGGCTTAGATTATTTTTTTTTAAGCAGCCATAAAGCAAAAACCAACTGGAGCACAAGTCAGTTCACATCTTAATTCATAAGCCAGTTTACACAGCCTGCAGTTAGCATTAATAGCATTAACATTTGTTTCAAGTTTTACACTTCAGCTCCTACAGTGCATAACCGATCAGGAGAGAGCAGGTGTAAAGATGGATCTGAGCACAGCAAAAGCATTTCCTTTGTTTTAGGATATTTCCAAGATCTTCCCCTCTTCATGAGTTATCATCATGTCATGTACCACGCAAGAAAGACAGAAGTAGAAAAGCTTGGCAACTTTGTACTACCTGTTTGGAGCAGCCAAGTTCTGCCTCCCCACCACCCACACAGTGTCTTTATGTCCTCCCCCTCCAACACAAGCACGGGGAAGCTGATGTAGGCAGAATTTGTAACATCCGCAAGCTATCTGGGGCAAAAGAGAACCCACCTGCAAAGCAGTGAGACTTGAGAGAGATTTCATTCAGAAGCTATATACAGAACAGGGAATTAAACTCTCATAGAGATCCTGACTGCTCAGAAGTAGAACAGAAATTGAGGCAGGAAGACACCCAGTGATACTTTATTCATTTTGGCTAGAAGCAACACTAAAACAAGCTGTACACTGAGAAGTTAGCATTTGCTCTAGGGACACAGAGGTATGAAAATAAGGATTCTGCAGAACAGCTTTAGTGGCAGCGAGACTCACGCCCAAACCATGTAGCCTGCTCAAAAGTAGGGAAGTTGAAGCATAGAGACTTCCATACCTGAAGCCCCAAACAGCAGGATGGGGAGCATCACACAGGGAATTTTACAAGGCCTTGTGAAGGTGGCAGGAGGATGACAACTGCGGAAAGCAAGCTCAGGTCCTTCAAAATATATGCAGTGGGAAGCAAGAGTACAAGCGTATGTCTGCTTCACTCTTGCGCCACAGGAGCGATGACAAGCCAGGAGACGGGGCCAGTTCCCATAGCTAGTTCCCGGTGCTTTTACTGAGACGAAGGAAGAGCACAGCAGCGACATAAGACATGTCGTGCTAAATACAGAGGTGAGAAACATTCGCTGGCGTCACGAGAGCCTGAAAGAGCTGCACCCATTCACCCAGCCCACCGCTCCTCACGTGAGGCTGCAGAACATTCACAATTCTAAGTGAGCGAATCAATCTATTATATCCTTATTACATCTGTGTGCAGCTTGTCTAGGACAAATGTGGCCTGAAACTAATGTGACCACTACAGGTGAAAGTCTCCAGCACTTAAATTAGGTAATAAAATTGAAGGGTTTGGAACACTAACTAGCCTAGATGGCTTCTCACAGTAGTATACATTAAGTGAGAACCGATATCTTCTTGTTTAGAGTTGTTATTGTATCTTCTAGTAAAAGGTTACGCTTCTATTCCCACCAAATGGAAAGATCCAAAATTTCAGGTCACCCAAATCTTCAGTTCCTGAGTACAGAAAAAGCTGGACTAGACCATTTAAGCTGCCTGTTGCTACCCAAGACATAAAGCATCAAATATGACTCTTCCTCCCTTCCCCCTCGCTGGTTTGAAATGAAATATCTGTGCAATCTTGCTCAAACCAACTGCTAAAGTAGCACTTCTGGGGAGAGAAGAAACCACCCCTCAGGGTGTCCCCTCTCGCAGGTTCAAGCATGATTGCGTGCACTCCAAGATCCACGAGAAACTGGTGGGCATGTTTATGCTATGCTAGGAACGGCTCTAAACCTTCGATAACCTCTCGCTCTAAATAAGACCGTTGTTCTTGCTAAAAGCAGAGACCTCTCAGTCGTACTGGAAATAGCTTCTTGTGTGTTGTCAGAGACAAAGATGGCTTTAGGAGTATATTTAATAGATAATGTGCTGTTAAAAAGATGCAAAGACAAGCACAGATAAAAGCTGATGTAGCTGGCAAGTCTTTATTCAGCTGCCGAGACATTATAAAGGCAACTCTTCAAAAAGTAGAGAAGTAGCACAAGAAGGATTTAAAATTCTAGAGTCTTTGGAAGTCACCTAATTATGGTAAGGAGCTATCTATTCAAATAGATGGTTCATACAACAAAAGGCAAAGTCTAAAGTTGCTGAAAATCCGTTAAACTTACCTTCAAAAGATACCCCGCCTACAACAAGTGTGAGGTACTCTGCAATATTTTGTTTAAAGTTCGCATTTTACATTCTAGCCCATGCACTAAAAACGGATACACAAGTGCAATTTTGTTTAAATTAGAAGTCATCTGATTATCTTGCTTTTGTGCACTGCAGTTCTCGAACAGAAGCTTAAACAAGCTCAAACCACACCTTTCGAAAAAGTCTTTCTTCTCCGCATTGTCAGGAAGATTACTCAAGTGCTCAGCAGCACCCTCTAGCCCACAGACTTTAAGAAGGAACGGAGAACAGGCTAGTCTCTTCAATTGAGCAAAACCTACCATTCATAAAAAGGGGGTCGCTTAGAGCTGAAAGGCAACGATGCAGTGCGAGAAACCGGTCAAATCTGAAGACTCTTCTGTATTTTCTGGCCCTAAAATATATATATATATATTGTTTTAGCTGAAATTAGAATATTCGGTAATTACTGTTCCACAGAGTTCCCTTCCATCCCACGCTCTTAATTACATTTGCTTTAATTGAGTATTTCTATCGGGGGGGGGGGGGGGGGGGGGGGGGATATGAATGACGTTAACACACCCAAGTTAATCAATCTGGAAGGTTACAGCTGTCTCATGAGAAATGCCCTCGATAAATTACCGTCAAGCATTAGGGAGACTCTTATGTTAAAGGGATTTAGAAATCCTTGACTGTTTTATTTGTACCGGCACTGTTTTGCAGTAGGTGTTTCCGCTAAAGATCGAGGGAAAAGCTCAGGCGACACTGCCTTTCCCTTCCCATTTCTAAATAAAGAAACAGCCACTGATGCCTTCGATATCTCACTCCGAGCCCTTGAAAACTTGCAATATTTTCCCCGGTGGAAAACTCCCCAGATTTCCCTATGGAAACGAGGCTCACACCAAGCCTCCTTAAACGCGTCGGCCGCAATGGATTCGGTGCACTTTCTCCTCCCCGGCAGCGCAGGGAGGCAGCGGCAGCGCCCGCGGGCACCGCAGGGCTGGGGCCGGCCAGGCGGCGCCCCCGGGCCCGCAGCGTCCCCCTCGGGCGAGGCGGCCGCCCCCCGCCCGGGCACGTCCCGGGGCCGCCGCCCCTCCGCACTGCCGGCGGCGGGCGCCGGCCCTTCACGACCCGGGCGGACGGGGCGGCCCGCAGCCCCTCGGGGCGGGGGCTCCGGGAGCGAGGGCGCCCGCAGCCCGGGGTAACGGGAACGCCGGAGGGGGAAGCCAGCCGCGCCCCGGCCGGGCTCAAAAGGGCCCCGCCGCCTCCCTGCAGGGGCTGCGAACCTGCCCCAGCGCTGGCCCCGGGCGTTTCGTAAGCGGCGCGGAGGGAGCGCGTTATGTCACCGGTTAGGTAACGGGCGCGGGAGCCGCCGCAGTGACGGCACTCCTCCTCCTCCTCCCCCCTCCCGGCGCGGCCAGGGCGGATGAGGTGAGGCGGCGTTAGCCCTGCGCGGGGGCGGGAGCGGCCTTCGCCCGCGGGGAGCGAATCCCCCGGGAGCGGGGCGGGCTTCCCCCGCCGCCCACCGGAGCCAGCGGGGAGCGAGGCCGGCGCCCAGCGAGGGCGCGGCGGGGCGGCGGCACCGGCTCGGACCGACGGCGCCCAGCGCCCGCGCGGCCGCCGGGCGGGGCCGGCAGGGGGCGCTGCGGCGCCGCGGGAAGGGGACACGGGGACCCCGACAGGCGGCCGCCGCCCGGCACCCCGCCGCCCGGCCATGGCCCCGCCGCCCGGCACCCCGCCATGGCCCCGCCGCCCGGCCACGGCCCCGCCGCCCGGCCGTCCCACGGCAGCCGGCAAGCAGGAGCGCCCCGCGAGGGAAGCAGCCGCTCAGCCCGCGAGTCTCGCCTGGGTTCATCAGGTGCGAGGGTCACCTCTTACCCCTACACATTCACGCCAGTGTGCCCATGTCACGGCACGCGATGGGATCCATACTGACGCTAAAATCGCACATCGTCCAGGTGCTGGAGCCCCACGCCAGGCCAGCGGCTGGCACTTCCAGGGAGCCCGGCTTCCAGCAGGACCAGTTCGGGGCTACCGGCGCTTTCCTCACAGCGCAGCCCACACCGTGCTCGGCTGCAGCAGCAGACAGAAGTGACACAAGTGACAGCCTTTCCTGCACCTCGCCGCCCTGCCCCACGCGTCCCCGCAGCTGGCCTTCACAGAGGACCGGGCAGAGCGTTCCCCCTCGACTGGATGCCGACAGCCCTGCGTGCGCCCCGTCCCACACGCAGGCAGCAGGGCGCAGGCCCCGGGCAGAGGGGAGGGCCCCCGGGCCAGCCCTCGCTCCACACCAGCCGCAGGTCCCCGCTGAGCCCTGGCTCCGTCAGGGAGCGCAGGCACAGAGGCAGCGCTATTCGCCGCGGCCTCAACCCTTACCCTGTTCCTGGCAAGGAGGAGACTTCTGTGGATACTTACACTAATGCAGCACCCCGCCATCAAGCTCCACCACAACCTCCTTCCAAGGTCTTCATTGCAATCTCCCCAATGCCCTTTTCATTTAGAGAGTCCCCCGCTCAGCTGAGTGGTGACAGGACTCTTCAGCTCGTCCCAAGCAAGCTGACCAGCCACGGCTCAGAAAAAAGGCAGCTCAGAGGAATTTCCAGCAACATCCTTTGTCCAGAGACGTAATGCTACAAAGGGAGAACAGCACCCACCAACTGCCTGGATGCTCTGGAAAGCAGCACGCACAATAGGTTGCACCCCTCTGGCTCCCTGTTTGACTTTGTGAACCTCCTGCCCCATCCCTCTTTTTCTATTTGCTGCTCGCACCCCTTTTTGACACCCCATCCTTGCAGCTGTCCTATCCCAACTTCTCGAGGTTTTTTTTGATTTAGAAAGGTTTGCAGCTTCCACTAGAGGAACAAACAACAGAGAAGGTTTCCAGTAGTGTTCCCCCGCTCCTCTGCGAGTGGGACTGGGGGCCTGCTATTGGACTTCTCTTTCTGGTCCAAGAGAAACCCCTCCTTTAGAAGTCAGACACTTGGAAGAGCAAAGGAGGTTGCTCTTACCACCTCAGCACAGACTGATCTTGGTACCTTTAGTCCACTGGCCAGAACCAGCCTGCCAAAACAGCTTTATTATCCCCAGGCCCTGCCAGCCTCTTTCTCAAGAGACCCCAGCACAAAGCTCCCCCACTGCCAGCAGGAACTGTTCCAGCAATTCTGCTTTCTGCCACTCTCCTTCGGGTCCCTCAAACCTTTCCTACAGCATGGTCAGACAGCCAGTGCCACCTGACCAAAACACTGCTGTCCCAAAAGCAACAGGACATGGACATGGACATCAGCACCCCGAATACAGGCCAACTGGGGCACAGCCCAGTCTGGTCAGGTCACTGTTAGAGGCAGAGCAGCCCACCCCACCTGCAAACTCATGCACTACTGAATTTAGGAACATCATTCACACGAAAAATGGCCATTGTGAAAGTAGCTTGCATCAAAGTTACCAAGACACCTTAAGGAAAAAAACAAAAACCCCACACAAACACATACCCATATTACTGCTCCAAGATTTAGGAATAAATAAATAAAACTTCAGACTGCAGAAAATTCACAGCTAGTAAGACTATATGCAGGACAGGACCAAGCATTAAAAGTTACGATCAGCATCCCTTGCTTTGATGCATGCCATAGCACTAATTCCCCCAAAAGTAAGCCTTTAAAAATGAAAATATAAATCAACTTCTACAGAAAAGACTATTTTAAAACAATATGCACTTATAAAATATTCTTACTCAGACCTACTTCCTCTATTTGTACAGAATTTGTGCTGAAAGTAAATTTGAGCGGCAAAAAAAAAAAAAAGCAAAGCTGCAAGGAGACAAATTCTAGGTTAGTTTATAAGAGACATGGTTTCAATCCAAAGGTTACTGACAGTGACTGAAACAAGCTCGTCTATACTGGTATGTCATACTAACATTTCTCTGATCAAATGCATTATTTTCATATGTTGGCAAGGCAATGTTTCCTATCAGAACTTCTCCACTTTGATTTTAACCACAACCAGCGACAGTGCCGAAGTGAGGAATCCAGCTGGGATGAGATTCTACCACCATTCTGCACAGCTGGCAGCTTGAAAATCCACCTCTCTCTTTGTAAGCCAAGAAAGTTTAGTCAAAATGACTTCCGGACGAACAGATTTCCCACCCCCCTCACATTTTCAAACACTGTAAAACATCAGGATTTCAGTTCCCAGAATTAGAGTTTTAAATATAGCCAAACTGGTCTGTCCCTAAGGATAAGTCCCCACAGAAAGAAGAATACTAAAACTACTGTGTAAGGAGTGGCTTAACGTTTTCTTAAAATTAATTCCATAACTAGCAAATCAATACGAGACCATTATCCTAATCTTTGAAAAGGAAAGGAGCTTGTTAGAACTTGTTAGCAAGGATCTCCAAAACTGTACTCTGCAACTCACAAACAAGCCTCTCAACATACCCCCAAGAGGACTGCGTACCCGCCGCCCACCTTGACCCACGCGGAACAGAGCAAAACAAGACTTTGGAATAGCCCGTCAAGATGGGGCCAAGCAACAGAAGTGACAACAGGCTCCTCCTGCAGTTTTAGGCTCCGTTTAAGCCAGCGTAGCTGCAGGATGTCACCCGACCATACACTCCCACCTGCTTCCCCAGCATCTGTTCACCAATTGCTTTTCAGGCAGATCAGCAGGCTGATCCAGCTAACCCCGCAGCTGGTCTTTCTTGCAGAGTTAATTGTCAGCCATGCTAGCGAGCAGACCTCACTCGCACCACCTCCACCACGCATCGACGAGAGGCAACATAAGGGAAGCAGTGAGAGCTCACACCCAGCGACCAGAGCAGAAGCAATTCTTTTGGCAGCAGTCTGGCATTGGAGCAACTCAAGCTGACCACTGGGCTTAACTGTGTCCTCACCATACAGTTTCATGCTACTGCTGAGTTTCCCTTCTGTTGCACCAGCATTGGAATCATTTGACCCACAGCAGAGCAGTCTAAGGAGCATAAATAGCCAGAAGTGGTCAATCTTCTGCAGGACTAGATCGCCACAGAACAAGACAAACAGTAGTGCCAGCCCAAGGAGGAGAAAAGCAGAAGAGCTCTCCATCTACCTTCTTCCTTCCCCACACCAAACAATTAGTTCAAAAAGCCATGATGTAAAACCACACACTCAGTCTTCTTGTGACTGATGATATCTCATTTATAAACTGACATCACTTGAGAGAGGCAGCAAACTGATTCCAGTGCAAAGGAACACGAATGAGGCCCTGGAGGCTGGAGTGAACACCCAGACCACAACTAGAATTGGCAAAAAATAGCAAAGGTGAAGAACCAGTCCAGCAAATGGAGGAGCTTAGATCAGAATCTAGGAACCAACACAAAGCTGCAGAGCAACAAAAGTTTTGACATAAATCTGAAGGCAGAATTGGGACTACTGGGACAAGGAGACTGAGGTAAGGAGTTTGTATTAGGACAGGTAACTCGCCTTTAAGCACAACTGTAAGTTGATCAGAACACACAACCCTTTCTGCCACGCCAAACAAACGCTGGGTTGGACAGGCAGGACATCTGAGGGCAGGAACAAACACCAAGAAACCCTAAATCTAATCCCTTGTTCAACTACTGACAGGGCAGCAGCTTCTTCCAGCAGTACAGCAATCTTTTACTGCCCTGTCCTTCTCCTGGTTGGTTGCTTCGTCTCCCTCCTGTTAAGAGATCTGACTCGTGAGCTGTGCTGAATCACCGCTACTCAGTCACGCTCTGGAGATGGAAAGCTCCTGTGGCAGATGGAACTCAGACACCAGGAATGCTGGGCATATACACCTCTTCAAGAAAAAAAAATATATTTGTGAAAACTATTAGTGAATAACGAGTTTATAGATCTAATGCCTTTGCTGGCAGGATAAGAATCCTGGTGAAGGAAGCAGAGGGGCTGCAGCCCATGGGAAACAGGTCAACCAGAAGCTTCAGCAGAGGTACAAAGGGGAGTGTTGGAACAAGGATCCAGTGGTGAAGCAGAGTATGGAGAAGAGCAGCATACAAGCATAAGCAAGTGTTGGTTGGTCGCAGCAGTCACGCTGTAAATAGTTCTCTGCGTTCTGCTTTCCATACATACAGACACTCTTACTCTTGCACACCTCTGCAAACCTCTGCATCTAGAAGTAGGGACTAGAGACTTTGGAAGGAGACCAAACTCTTTAGTCTCTGCACAACAGTTTCTTCCCCTCAACAACAACAAAAACCTTTGCCCACACCTCCCATTGCCCTTCTGTCATTATAGCTTTTCTCCCTTTCTGCTTCAGCGGTAGTCTTCTAACATACATGAAAATCCTCTGGAAAATGTTTGTGATTAACGTCCCTAGGGCTGAGCTCCTCACCCCTGCTCTTCCTTGTCCAGTAAGTACAGAGCTCCTCAAGAGGTGGAAGTGCAGCTGTCCCTCGGGCACTGGCACGACTGATGTAATACACCCTCCTAGTACGCCACAGCTCATGATTACTTAAGAGGAGAAAATAGGAAGGAGGTAGAAAAAAAAAAAACAGAAAAAAAAAGCAACGAAAACCAAATCCTGTACAGTCAACTAGACAGTAAGTGCTGCACATACGCCTCAACCTGAGCCACACAGCTGTTTTCCGCCCTCTTTGGGACAAGCAACTGAGTGACAAGAGAAACACAAGAGAACACTCAGGAGAGAAAGAAGCAGGGAGGGTGACATAAAAATGGAAAAAGAAGTACAAGAAACAAAGGGACAGGCAACGTTTTCCCTGAGGCTCAGCTTCTGGACATCTCATCTCCAGTTTTAAGAACTGCCACGCAAGAGGTTTCTTTCAAAACCTACAACCAAACCCCAGGATTTTAGGTGTCACCATCTGTTGCAGAGGGCAGGGGAGTAAATTAAAAGCTCAGTAGGAAATTTTG
The DNA here is from genome assembly GCF_047370975.1 of Nipponia nippon. Classification (NCBI taxonomy): domain Eukaryota; kingdom Metazoa; phylum Chordata; class Aves; order Pelecaniformes; family Threskiornithidae; genus Nipponia; species Nipponia nippon. The sequence continues at coordinate 25,503,742 of NW_028262291.1, read as the reverse complement.
CATATAGCTCTTTTCCAGTGTTAGCTGTAGAAGCTTATACTGTGGATCAGGATTTCAGCTCTGCTAATGACTCACGCAGTGAGTGATGGTGCACTGCTCTAGACTTCAACTCCAGGAATCTGGGAAGTTGCACAGATTTAGAAAAAAAAATACTACATTAAAGTTAAATAATCAGGAGTCAAAAAATAGCAGATTTAAGGTAGAATCCTTTTGTGCAATTAAATGTACGACAGGGGAATGAAGTCAAATAGCCCTAATTCTAGCATTTTCAGATATTAATGTACTCAATCCGAGAAGTGTTTTGCTTCAATCTAGGAACCTAGGTTTCCTAAAGCCTATCATTAAGTGAGCAACAGAAGTCATCGGAAGTTACAAGCAACAACCCTAAATCTAATCCTCACACAGGAGTGCATTTACCCAACCGGCTCTAACACCCGGCACAGTTCCAGTTGGGCTTCTTTGCTGGAGGCACTCCTCTGCTCCTTCACTCCTACACAGGGCCTTTCCTGGCTTTCACCAAGGCGCTTCACAGGTAACCTTCCCAAAGGGGAGGGAAGTACACTGGCCAAAAAAGCAAGATAAAGAAACTCAACAAGATACTACTCTAGATTACATCCTCGCATAAATTCCCTAGTTCTAAGTAACCGGTTTCCATTACAAGTATTCCTACTTTAAAATACACAGAAGGTTGAGAGAACAAGCTAGCTTAAAATAACACAGCTATTCATACCCCAGGGTAATAAACTTTCAAGCATTTCCCTCTCAGGCTGTTCATCAGAGATGGGTATTCCTTTCACCTTAATGCAAACGGCATCTGTCCTCCACTCACCATTATCTTTTTTTTGGAGGTGGAGAGACCATACATACTACAGCATTTAACTATCCTTCACATGCATAGCTGTTCCTGCAGTTAAACATGGCAAAGCCCCTTGACATCCTGATTCAAGCTCCCCAGTGACATTAGCTCTGCATTACTGAACACTTCCACCCAGAATTTCACTTGAAAAATGAAAAGCATCTCAAAAAAAAAAAAGAAACCAGGAGAATGGAAGTGTTCATACAAATCAAACTCTAGAGCTGGAGATGATGAGCCTAGTTGATGCCGAGATTGACGGTGCTCGCACGTACACATTGAGTCTCAACAGGTGCTGACACAAGCCAGAAGTGAAGTGCTGAAGCCCATCAGCAGGGACGCAGCAGAACCGGAGATGGGACTCTGGACTTCTGGGCTCTAAGCATTTGCTCTCCCTCTCTTCCGACCAGAGAGCGCAAGAAGGAGCACTTAATGCAACAGGTGTTGAGCAATCCTACTAAGCAGACATTTTAAACAGTTAGTAACATTACGTGCAAAGGAGAACACCTAAAAGAAGCGATCAACAAGCAGAAAGACAGCAAAATTGCAGAAAACAGAGTATGGTTCACTCCTTTATATTGTCCAGGAAGCAAAACTAATTTTAGGATATGTTAGCAGCAGTAGCCTATGTAAAAAATACTAGAGAACCTCCCTGACTCACTAAGAGCTGCAAGGTCTCGAAAGGAGTTGCAGCCCACTGAAATACTGCGCAGTGAGAGCTGCTGAGCCTAGAACAGGGTCAGAGATCCCACCTCTCCTGGGTTACTCTGGAAGAGCAGCGCTTGCTTAGTCCAACAAAGAGCAGGCCGGAGGGAGACACCGACAGAAGTCTTATAAATTACAAGCTATGAGTAGGATTGATGACTAAAGGAACACAGCTAATTTTTTTACCAGCGAAAATTTAGGATGAATACTGGGAAATGTTACATGGTAAATGGGAAAAAAAAAAAAAGCCATACACACTGGAGCACAGCACTTCTGGGAAGTTCAGACAGGATTAGTGTGGCCCTCAAAGTAAAGAATCACAGCAAGATAAAACCAGAATGACAAGAATGTGCTAATGCCCAGGGGATGGGGGAAAAAGAAGTAGGGATGCTGGAAGGTAACCTAGGACTAATTAGCATAGTACAAATCACCCCCTGGGAGGGGACCTTACATGCTAATGTCAGACTGCCTTTGTAAATCTGCTCAGAAGAGCATCAGTTACCTAATCGGTAGCTGACCGATGACCGAGTATTGTGCAACTTCTTTGTTGTAACCTGTATGAAAGCCTACAGCTTCTTTAAGGAGGTGTGCTAGCTTTGCCAGCGACCCCTTGCCCGGCACCCCTTTCTGTACAGAACTGGATTAAAGGTTAGAAGGTGGATCTCGACCCCGTGCGCTCACTGGCTCCTGCACACCGGGCAAAGACCTCAGCCCTGACGGAGGGACAGCATTAGGACACTTGCACCAGATCGCTCCCAGAGCCACGCTTCAGTGCAGCAACCCTTCAGAAGCACTTTGCGAACAGCCATACAAGAAAACAATACACGCTCCAAGTTCAGGTGCGAGTTTGACTTGAGCTGTCATGATCAAGAGTTATAAGCAAGCTGACACATTTTCACATGTACTTAACGTTACTTTTTGGGTTGACAAGTGCCATGCTTTATTTCGTGCAAGGGCAGAAGTGTTTGTGTAGTGCCCAGAATTGAGAACAAGACCAGAAAACCCTTGCCACGGATCCAAACTGCTGAAGATGATAAATCCCTGAATAAGTGATTCTGCTAAAGAATGAGAGAGAACCAAAAGCTCTCCCCAAAGCTCCGCACACAGCAGCCAAGCACTCGGGTGCAGGGAAAACAGGGAGTTGCGCAGAGCCTCTCCTCACATCCTGCAGAGAAAGCATTGCTAAGAGAGATTCAAACTCCCTTCGTTTGCCCACTAACTACACCCTCGCCACACACTGCACTAGGTCAGCTGTTTTAATCTGCAACAGTGATTTGTGACATGATCCGTCAACTATCATTGCACATCGTCAAACATCCGCAAAGCAAGATTGCGCTCATTTGTGCAACAGGGATTGAAACTTATTTGCAGAAAGCAAAAAAGCCTTCAGGTAACAACTATTTCACTTGATGCTAAGGAACTTGAAAAATGATGCTGCTTGCGAAAGCTGCCCAAAGTTATCAACAAGTTACCACCTGCTCAGCACTACAGTGAATGTCCTTTGTATGGAGTTCTTAAATCATCATTAAAATCATTTATCGTCTGACTTATTTCATTAAGGTTGTCCCAAGAACTTCATAAGGATCAGGGTCTGTTTTATAAGACGGCATTTCCAGGGACTACAGGAAGCATAATCTTAGAGATGGAATCTAACTCAAACCGTTTACAAGCACAAAATTTACCTTGTCATATCTTCCTCTTCATCTAAGCATCACATCTTGTTAATCTAACAAAGTTATTGTTAAGGTCTGATTTAGAGCTTGTTATTACCCCAGCCTCCTAGTCAATAAGAGTTTGGGCATCACCCTGCATATTCTTATTTGTGCCTTTATGGTCAGGTCTTTTAAAAACCAAGTATCTACTCCACTGCTCGTGTACCCATTTACATACATTTTTCATGCCTCCCTTAGTGGCCCTGGTATACAAATCACTATTTTTAGATGCTGGACTACGGGTAGTCAAATGTAGCCCGTGTTAAGTAGAAGAAGCCAAGAGGAACAGGCAGAGCGTGCTCACCCAGCTTTGCTGCTGCTGAAAGAGCTTATTGTTAAACGTTTACACAGGAAAAGAACGGTTTAAGACTGAATGAGGAGGTTTTGTCTAAAAGCAAATTACAGAAAGTTAGAGGCAGTTGAGAGCACCATCCTGATTAATGACCTCTTACAGATTCATTTTTAAGAAATCTAGAGCAAAGTGCCCACATTTAGTTATTTTTGCATGTTAGTGAATAAACTCCAAGAAGCTTAATTAAGGCAAGCTCATCTTCACAAACATTTGTTGGCCCCAATACAACTGTACAGCTGTATTCACCACATGAGAAAGCATCATCACTATCAGACATTTTGTAATGACTAAATGTGCGATTATTCAACCATGCTTGTATCAAAGGCACTGGGGGAAGAAGCGGACCCTTTTCTAAGCCACTGTGAGGCTAGAAAGGAAGCAGGACTTTTGAGTGTCATACGGCCAATTACACAGTCAAAATAAACTTTGTTTCCAGTTAACACATCACTTCAGTTACAGCAAATTGGAAAAAAAAATATTTCTCATTAAAATATTTGCAATTTTGAGCCAGGAAAAAAGAAAGAAAAGTTTAAGTATCTGACATGACCAAGATGTTAGGAATTTTAGAGCATCAGATCACTCCAACTTGTAGTGCCAGTGTATTTTGAATATACAGAGTTGATTATTTGCATATACTGAACTGGTCTGATCTCACAGCTGACCCTGCCTTGAGCAGGAGGTTGGACTAGAAGCCTCCTGAGGTCCCTCCCAGTCCAAATTACCATAGGATTTTGACTTAATTTCACCAAGTTACTGAGGGGAAAGGGCAGAAAAACAATTTCATCTTTTCCAGAAAGAGAGGCGGCTTCCTAAAATAGGAGATACGGCAAGTCTCCAAGCAGGAGCTATGACAGCAGCAGACGGTTCCCCGCTCCAGACACTCTGCACTCCAGAATACACCCAACTGTCAATGGCAGAGAAGCGAGGTGGCTGCCTGCCACCACCATCAATGGGACACTCTCATCCAACCTAAGGAAACACCATTATGGATCACAACTACCAGCGCTGCCAACAGATCTGCCTGTCTTGAGGAAGGCAGGGGAATAGCCACAACTTTGCGGTATTCTTGGTGATTTCAGAATGACAGGAGCAGAGTGCCAAGGAGCCGAGGCTGTGGTTTATTTAGCTAAACTGTTTTCCAAGCAAGGGAGCTGTTATTCTTATCTTCTGTTACCAATTTATGAGGCACACTAAAAGTACAGAGCAGTCAACCCAGGAATTTTCACTGTATTCTCTCTCAAGATGCACCCAGAAATCCCACATCGACACAACATCCATCCAACTTCCATCACGGCACGGTAGCCAAAACCAAGCCAGATGTGAGTTATGGGAAGAGAAAACCATAACAGCTGCATACAGACCTTCCCACACAAGTGCGACCATAGAAAAATTAACTTTTTGTCAAAGCAGCTGCTATTTAAAGTAGTACAAACCTAATTTTCTCAGAGTACATTACCGGTTCATGTCATTCCTCCTCCTCACATCCGCTTCTTCTAAACACCAGCAAATTAGACAGAGCACAGACAGAAGCAATTGCATATAGGCAACCAAAAACCCACTAAGAAAACAAGGAAAGAATCTGCAACTCAATTTCAGACGTGCAGAAGAGTTAAAGGGCAGTAAGGAGCCGTTACAAAAGGGCTTTAAAGCTTTACAAGCTTTCTAGTTTTTGTAAAGTTGCTTTCTAGTTGAAAGTGCAGTAGAAAGAATGCACTGTCACAGTAATCACAGCAGCTAATTAGCATCAAATGCATTGGTTTTTAAAAGACCAGGAGAGGAAGAAATGCACCTCTTCCCACAGTATGACTTAGTAATTTGCTAATTCTCAAGGTGACCCGATACGTCTGCAGCTGTGCCTTCATCCTCCTTTCCAGGAGGAGAGGAAACAGAGAGCCTCCCCAGCCTATGGGCTGCCACAAAGCACAGCATAGCAGAGGGGTGCACCTAGCTGGTGCCACGACGCACTTCCGGGCAAACCACTCCAGTGCTTATTCAGAGTGAGAAAACCTCTCCTCGTTTCAGCTGGAGACTACAGCAGCTGCCCCAGTGAAGCAGCATCTCGCCTGCATCAGCAGCACGCAGAGGACATACAACAGCTAGCCGATGATGGCCACAGGTCCTTCTACAGTGACAGCTCAGGTCCAAGTTAGCAGCCACTATCATCCTGTTTCTCCATCCTCCTTCACGTTGCAGCAGTGCTCCCACTTCAGAGCAGGAGTAATAAACACAGGGAATTTAGCTGTAGTGCCAACGCTCCTCTTCCTACGTGCCTTGAAGATTACAATCATGACAAGGGGAAAGAATTTTTGTGAACAGCCACTGGCCACATACAATGGCCTGCTGCTGCTGCCTGCGCTTGTACGAGTCGGTGACAGAGGACATCCGCATCGCAGTTCTTTGTCCACGGGATGTTTGAGGATGTGACCGAGGAAAGATCTGTTGGCTGGAACCGCAAGCTGTAGACAATAAGCTGGCATTTGGCTCAAGCACTGCAAACTTCCATGTTTGAAACAATGCAGTACAAGCTAAAGTAAGCACCGAGACTTCTGTGATGCACCACAGGTCAGCAGGCAACTGATAATGTAGTAATATGTTCAAAACCAACCTTAGAAAGTCAAAGAGGCTTTGGGTCTTCCGTGCCAACCACGTCTTTAACAGGCATACCATTTCTCTAGCTGGAAGATGTGGGCCTTAATCATTTGTACCTAATGCTAGAACTTGTCCAAAGCACCGCTGCTGTATTTCAAGCCTGTGCATGCAGGACCTGTGACATGCTCTGGGGTTATGCCCGCTGCCAGTAGCATTGCTGGTTTACTGGCGTCTCACACAAGCAGACCTTCAATTACCCGGCAATGTCGTCACATACGAGTTCTGCGTTGGCTCTCGCAGAGGTTATGGGGAACCACCTTCGTTGGCCCTGCAACCTCCCAGCTTCTTGTGGGGCTGCCGTACCTATGGGTCTGCCACCCAGAAGCAGCTGCAGCCTAAGCACCCGATGCCCCCCTACTCGCCTTCAGGGAAGGAAGCGCCTTTTGAAGCCTTTTAAACTATCACCTCATCTCAAACCCACAGCTCTTACAGTTCGCAATTATTTTTATGGCCCACCGTATCAATTCCTAGCCAGACACAGGACTTTCCCTTCCCACTGCCTTTGGCATGAACGGATTTGAGAATTCTCTTGGCCTGATCTGTTACACTGGCAGAGAAGCCCTTTCTAACTCCTCACCATTACTTAAAAGCCACTGTAGCAGTGTCAGACTAAGACGGAAGCAATGGTCTCTCCCCAGCACGCTTCCTGTGACGAGGAATCGGAGAACTGAGAAAAGTTAGCGCAACGCAGCACTGGCAGTCCCCGGGGAATATCCGCCGCTCTGCTTCCACAGCGCTCCCGCGTTTCTGGGATGCCAGTCCAGCGCCGCGGCCGCTCCTCCCGGCCATCGCTGTCCCTCTCGCCAGGGACGGCCGCTCCAGCCGCAGCCCGCTTCCGAGGGGCCCCGAGCCGCAGGCAGCCGCGGCCCAGGCTTCGAGAGGGGCCGGCCCGCCGGGGAAAGGCACAAGTGCCGCACGGCCGCTCGGCCCGAGTCGTTCTCAGCGCGGCTGCTCCCTCGCCCTCCGACCCTCCCGCTGCAGCGGCTCACAGCAGCCGCCCTTCGCCGCCGGCCGCCGCCCAGCCTCCAGCCCGGCGCCGCTCCCCCGGCAGCGGCCGCCCCGCGGCTCCCCGCTTCTGCCGGGCAGGCGGCGGGCAGGGCCCGCTCCTCCGGGGGCGGCGGGGGACGGGGCTGGCGTGACGTCAGCGATGAGGTGCGAGGCCGGCGCGCGCGGAGCCAGCCGCCAGCGCCGGCACGGAGGGGGCGGGCGCCCGCCGGCGCGCGGGGAGCCCCTGCCGGCACCGGGACCGGGACCGGCACCGCTCCCCTCGGGCAGGCACCGCTCTGCGGAGCGCGGACCCCAAGCCGGGCTGCGCGCCCGGCCAGGCCCGGCCAGGCGGCCCAGCCGAAGTTCCGACAAGCCCCGACGCCCGCGCGTCCCCGAGACCCGCTCTGACCGGCGCCCCACGGCGGGGAGCCTGAGCCCGGCTCCGCGGGGGCGCGCCCGGCCGAGCGGCGGCGCCCGCCGGCCCCTCAGCCGCTGCCCCAGGCCGGCCCGCCCGAGGGCCCGGCTGCCGCCCGCCGGCCGCTGCCCCGGCGCCCCCGAGGGCCCGCCCGCCGCCCGCTCTCCCCGCGGAAGCGCAGCCTGCCCGCCTCCCCGCCGGGCCGAGGCCGCCGCCGCGCTCCCGCGGGGGGCCCTGCCCGGGCCGCGGCGGGTGAGGGGCGGGGGGGGAGGGCCGCCGCGGGGGCGGCGCGGCCGGCCGGGACGCGCACTCACCTGCCCAGGCGCCCAGCGCCGGCCCCACGGCGGCGGCGCCGCTGCCCAGCAGCCAGAGGCGGAGGCCGGCCAGCAGGCGGTAGGAGGCCAGCGCCGCCGCGTAGAGGGCGCCCAGCGCGCCCACCCAGTAGAAGAGGCCGGCGGCCGGGAGCGCGGCGGGAGCCACCATGCTGCGGAGGCGGCCGCGGCCGAACTGAGCCCTCCCGGCCACCGCCGACCCGCAGCCGTCACGGCGCCCGCCCCCGCTGCGCCGCGATTGGCTGAGGCGCCGCTCCGCCAGCGGGTTACCCGGCAACGCGGCCGGCCCCGCCCGCCCTGGGGCCGCGCGGCCCCGCCACGCTCCTGCCGCGCCGGGAAGGAGGGGGCAGGGAGCGAGCGGCCGCACGCCCCCGTACTACTTGCGGCCTGCGCCCCACGTGGTCGGCACCGCTCGCTCGCCGCCATTGGCCGGCGGGGATGGCCCTCAACGGGCGGCCGTGCTCCGATTGGCCTCGCCGCTCGAGGGTCTCGCGGGATTGGTGGAAGACGGGGCCTCTCTTCCCGCCCCCACTGACGTCATATGAGCCCATTCATAAAATGCTCAGGCTCCGCCTCGCACCCGAATACGTCCCTCGGCTCCCTCCCCTCCCCCACGGGGCGCCCCCGCGCTGCCGGCGGGGGGGGGCGGGGGGCCGTAGGAGCGGCGACCCCGCGGGCAGCGGCGCCTGCCCCACGGCAGGGAGCCCGCACCGGGGAGGGCCCGTCCCGGGGAAAGTGGGGCTGGGCGGCGCGGCCCGGCTGCCGTTGCACCAGAGGCACCGCGGGGCTGGCAGCGCCGCCCTGCCTCCCCGGCCTCGGCCTGCCTCCCCCGGCAAGGCCCGGGGCACCAGAGGCCGCCTGAGGCGTCGCCCCGGAGGCGGCCACTCGCTGCCCCCCGCCCGGCCTTGCTCTCCCCGGCGGCCCGACAGGCGCGACCTCGCTGCCGCGGCCCCAGGCGCGGCGGGCGGGGAGCCCCGGGCTCGGGAGGAGCCTGGGAGGCGCCTCCGAGCCCCCCCGGTGGCTCTTCCCGCGGCGGCGGGCGCGGAGCTCGGCTGCCTTCCGCCCCACGCGCAGCCCTGCCGCGGCCGCGCCGCCCGCACCCCGCGCGGGCCTGGGGTTCCTCCGCCCGGGTCCCGGAGGCCTGGAGCGGCTCTCTGCTTCAGGCTTCGTCCCCTTCCCGTGCCGCTCCAGGAGACAGGACACAGGAGAGCCCACTCTGGCCTTCCCGGGTGCCCCCCAACAATCCCAGCTGAACCCAAACCAGTGACGGAGCTGACTGTCCTCGCACCGGTTCTGTTACGTTGCTCTTTCCCTCGCTCACTGGCTCTCCAGCTGCTGCCACAGCCACTCAAGCTGGTGGCACTCATGTTCGTGGCTCTCCACGTGTAGCTTTGCCGCCAGCCGGTTTTCAGCAACCTCCAGCTTTCCGTGCCCTCCTTGCCTCTGCCAAGGTGCTGCTGCCAGGCTGCAGCCATTTTCCCTCACCCACTCCTTCGTGTTACTTCCCACAAGCCACGTTGCTGCTGGATGCAGCCTCTGGGAGGTCCTCAGCACGGGAGGGACATAGAGCGGGTCCAGAGGAGGGCCACAGAAATGATCAGAGGGATGGAGCACCTCTGCTGCGAGGAAAGGCTGAGAGAGCTGGGGCTGTTCAGCCTGGAGAAGAGAAGGCTCTGGGAGACCTTACTGCGGCCTTTCAGTACTTCAAGGGGGCCTACAAGAAAGATGGGGACAGACTTTTTAGCAGGGCCAATTAGTGATAGGACAAGGGGTAGTGGTTTTAAAAGAAAAGAGGGTGGATTCAGACTAGATATAAGGAAGAAATTGTTCACTATGAGGGTGGTGAAGCACTGGCACAGGTTGCCCAGAGAGGTGGTAGATGCCCCATCCCTGGAAACATTCAAGGACAGGCTGGATGGTGCTCTGAGCAACCTGATCCAGTTGTAGATGTCCCTGCCAGTTGCGGGGGATGGACTGAGCGGCCTTTAAAGGTCCCTTCCTTCCCAAAGCGTTCGGTGGTTCTACGATCCGCCCAACGCCGGCACGCTTCAGATCCAGCTTCCTTTTACAGATCCCACTCCTGCAGACTGCTTACTGGAAACAGAATGGATTTACAAGCTATCTGCCATTTCTTTCTCCTTGTCTCACGCTATGTTCCCTAACCTTTGCCTGCTTGTTGTTCACAGGACATGAGCTCCTCCAGGCAGGGATTTTTTCAGGGCATTTTTCAGAGTTTGGAAAGCTCTTGTATCAGGTGCTACCCTAAAGGCAACAGGTAAGCAGTGCCCTGCGTGTTTCACCTTGAGGGCTGGATCAGATTACGGTGCCATGCAGATGCAGTTACAAAGACTATTGCAACCTCAAAGCTCTTATTTAGGAACAAGGCACTTTTGTAGGACACCAACTACCGGATGCAATGAACTGTGTGTCCCGAGCTATGTGCACTTAATGATCTCTCATTTATACTAAGGGAAACAAGACCAAAGAAATTAAATGAAAAAGTGCTTTGATAGGTTTATCTGTTTTATTAGTTTAATAAAAATAAATGTTTGTTACATTTCCTGTTATTAAATATATATACACACACAATAGTTTTTCACTCAAAGATACATAATTAATAGAAATAAAAGGTTTCTGTGCATAACCTACTTGTGGGAAACAAATTCATAGTGGGATTCAAACTTCATTGGATTCAACAGTACACACTCTGCCGTGATGCAGATTAAAGACATGAAACTATCATACACTTTGCAATGAAAAATTTGGCAAGTCACTGTCTTAATGGCTGACCTATCGGTTTACGGTTCATTTTTAGAAATTAATCTTCATCATACAGCAGTTGTATCAGATCCAATGGGAGGGACCACATCACTGGATTTCGTTCTGTTCCACAACAGGAGGCATCCATCCTCACGGTGATTTAGCTCACCTTTTTTTTCTTTTGTTTGTCAGTCACTCAATTGTGAAAGGTGACACCGCAGAGGACCAAGCTCTCACCGAGTTTTCTTCGTGTTTTTTTCCCCAGAGAGCCCACCTATTGCTTACGGGCCACCATTTTTACAATAGTGTGATTTGCCAGGGCTGACTCCTGCAGTCTTTACACCAGGAAAATTCTCATAGGCCCCACTGAGTGGGTGTCCTACATAACACCTGCAAAGACAGGACTTTGATTGCAAGGAAGTGCAAAATTGCTGGGATAATTTAATTTTCCTTTTGTTCCATATCAGCCTTTCCTTAATTTGTAAACCTACTTTAATCTGCATGGAGAATCGTGGCATTTTCACACGAACGCTTGTGTGTTGGAAAGAAACAACGTTGTTAGGGTAAGAGAAAAGAACACAGGTAATCAGAGGGAGGTTCGAGCATCACTCCTCATTGGGATCATAGTGCAATTGTAAATTGTTAGAAAGAGCATGTGCTTGCTGTGGCCACTTCACACTATTTTCTTCCGGCTGTCAAAGCAGTTCTCAAACAACACACCGCTGATTCTCTCTCTTTTGTCTTCCAGAGGAGCAGGCAATAAAGAGACAGGATACGGGAAAAGCATCTGAAAAGAGAAAAGGAACCAGTTTGGCTCTAGTAAGAGATCTGCTACAAGTCAAAGACAAAACAAGAGCTGAGGCGATGGATGGAAGGTAACCGTAGATCACCAGGGTCACCAAGTGTCGAGACCAGAAGTGGACTGGCGGCTGGACAGCATATGTAGAGGCTGGAGAAAAGGAGACGGGTGTTGGGCAACCTGCTGAAGGGAGCAGGCAACCTCCTACTGGATGTCCATGTAACCCACCCTGCAGTTACCACGGAGATGCTGCCAATCACAAATGGGTCAGAAATAGGGAAGGAAGTATGTGGGTGCTAGGAAAGATTTGCCGTGCTTTGTCAGAGCCTACTTATCTTTTATTATAACGTCTACTGCCCACTGTACTGCAGTTGTGCTGCTCCTGAGACCTCTTGTCTCAACAACCTTCTTGTTGAGGGTCAGAACAGGACTTGCTCCGCTGTTCTCTCGGGGAACCGATAAATCCCTTGACAGAGGAGCACAGATACAGCAAGGCAGTCCTCAAGTTTTTTGTGTTAAAAAATAATACTGGTTATTCAACGGCGTTGCTATTTTTTATGTTACTCTGCTCAGAGAGAAAGGCAGTCCTCTGAGAGGCTTACAGTCTACATTTAGAAGAAGATGAGTCACAGGCAGGGAAAGGGACTCACTGGAAGGGAAAGAATTATACAAAGGTCAAGTGAGGGGTTTTGGATCTCTTGCTTATGGTCATCACACATTCCTGGGCAACAGGCATATCCCCCCTTTTCAGGGTTAATCCCAGTCTTCCCACAAGCTTTGCAGGTCTGTTCCCATTTCCCACAAGCTGCTGCAAAGCCCGAAGGAGCACCCAGTCAGCTGAGCTGATGGAAGAGACAGGCATTTTGAATGTACTCACACATCAACATGCACACACATGTATATGAGGATACCTTGCCAAGGCCCCAGAGATCGATGTTTCCACAGCATCTTTTATCAGTTCGGGCACGTAGTCAGTTCCAGATGCAAACAGCAGATGCAATCTGGTTCAGGGTGGTGATGCAAGCCTAAGTCAACCCACAACTCAGCTACATTGCTCCATGGCATGGAAGGCGGCCAAACTGTATGACAGATCACAAGAGAGACAAAAGAGAAAGTATTTAGGGAAGCTAAAGGAGTAAACACGTGCATGAGTAAAAAAGCAACAGTAGATAAAAATGAGCAAAAAATAAGGATGTAGAACTACAGAGGAAAACATCAAAAGGAGACATAAAGAAAGCCGAGTGGAGAAATAAAACAACGAGAAATACAACAAATAGGGGATAAAAGAGCATCCAATAAGATAAGACATTCAATTTTTATTATTAAGTTTTTCTGTAACTTTGCTGCCACAAGGATCTCACGAGCGATCACACACCTCAGTGAGACCGCGTTCCCGCGTCTCACACGCACATCCTCCCTCCTGCCCTGCTCTCCCAGCACCGGAGGCAGTCGCCTCTCACTACGAGCCCACAGATGAGAGCCAAAGTCAGTGAGTCACTGTACACACCGCGAGGCCTGTGGCCAAGGGGTCTCGGCACACGGGAGGCCTCAGCACTGGGATCTGCTCCGCACCCCAGCCTGGCTAGCCCAGCCGGCAGTGCCATCTACTCTGCAGCAACCCTGAGAGCAGGATGGGGGACTGCTGGTTATCTCTGATGTGTCACTTTTTTCCTGCCGCTGAGAAGAGATGTAGTCATTTGTTTCATTAAATGGCATTCTTGTACCCAACACTAATTTTATCCTTTTACAAATATGTTTTTCATTCTAGCAAGTCAAGTGCAGCTCTCCCTCCTGTACAGTCATTCTGCTCTCATGCCTCTTTTACCATTACTCACACTTATTGCAGTGAGGCCAGATTCAATAAAGGGCCTGGCTGTTGCGGTGCTGAGCACTGCAGTGTGCCTTTGCCTAAATCCACAGCCCCAAATTAAGACACCCTCGGTGCACACTGAAGGCAAAAAGTAGAATGCCTAAGAATGGGATCTACACTGTCCATCCTGTTAAGTGAAGAACTCTACAGGAACCAGTTGGACATGCCAATAAATCTCTCAAGACACCTCAAACCGTTTTCCCTCCTCTGTCTGAAAGGGCTTGCACCAGTGAAGTGTCTTAACAGCACAGCACAGACGTGGGCTGGGTGAGGCGCTCTCGGTGGAAGCTGTTAGGCAGCACACAGAATAACTGGGTTTCCATCAGCCACAATGATGGGAGGGAAAGCCAGTGGGACTGGAGGGGCTGGGGCAGCAAAGGAAGCTAAACAGAACCTAAAGCAAGACAGTAGTTGGCATGTTAACCAGCTGAGTCTACAGATTGTAAATTTAACATGCTACGCAGATGCACACTGCTCTTTATGAGAGGGTCTGTACAATTCCCCTTAAGAAGAACAGGAAAAAACGCAAATGGCACTACAAACTTCCAGTACTTTATACAGGGATTTTTCACTTTTACCTACTATGGATTAACAAGTGAGTCTCTTGCAAAATCTCAAAATTCCTCTTTTTGTTGCCATTCCCGTTTAGAGTTCTCAGAAGTGATTACAATGGGGAGCTCCAGACCCTCTCATCATGCAAACCAAGGAAAGACTTGAGTAGGACATGCATATAAAGTTGTTGTTGTTGTTTTTACATCACCAGCAACGCTGGAAATCAAGAACTTCTCAAAAAAAAAAATTCTAATAGTTGTGCATGCTGCAAATCCAAGTGCAGCACATGTTTAGTGGAGAGACATAATATAGGCCGTGGCAACAGAAGATTAACCTTCTCCAATTCTACAACCCACTGAAATGTATTGATTTGGAGCTGAAAGTATCATCTGTAGAAACGAAATACTGCGTTCTCATTGTTTAATCCTTGATGTCTCTGCTACCTAGTTTCGTAACTGTAGATAAGCGATACAGATACTTGTCCACATAAACCGAACAAAGTTCAGGAATGCATGTCCCTCACACCGCTGCCAACACTCGGTGTCCCCTTGCATGATGCATTCACTTTCAGACCCAGATGATGGACTACATTTGATAATAAACCTTTGTCTCCCCATCTATAACCTATTGTTCATCCACTGCATTGTATATATACACTCAACCCTCTTTCACTGCATCCTTTTGTGGAGTATATTGAATGTGGGATTGTGTCTGCAGCCCTCCCTCCACCTCCCTCCAATGCATCTATTGTCCCTGAGAGAGTCCGCCTAGCACGAGCTGGTTCACATCCATGGGACAGAAATCACGCGACATTTCCTCTCTTCCACCTAACTACTTCATCTCTTCCATATCCCAGTGGACTAGCTTTGCCATCATATCCTTTTTAAAAATCCGTCTTCCTCAAGTGTCTCCTTAAAGATCCACTTGCCAGACAGTTCTGGTGCCCCTGCCATAACGCAGTACTTCTAGAAGATTCTGTCTTGGCCACTCCCAGTATTTCACAAACATGAATTAGGCTCTGAAGAATACCCGTTAAGTGCGATGTATCAATCCTAGTTTGCACATGAGGAAACATGAGGGCAGAGAGTTCAGCTAGGACTCTACCAGGGACAGAAGCTGAGAGCAAAAGATCTGTTTCCTATCTTTAGCACACAATTATGCTTCTGTATTTTTTTCTTCAAATTCTCCCTAATTCTTTAAAACATCCGGCTTCCAGACTTCCTAAAGAGTTCTACCATTAAAGTTTTAACCATTAAAGCTGGCATTTTAAAAATACTCTGGGAGATTTGGTCATTCCCAGGATTGTGTATTGCTCCCCATTACAACAAGGATTTGGATCCCAAATACCCATCGTTGCAGATGGTTGCCCTAACCATTGGCTTCAGCTATGTGGCACTGCACTCTCTCCCGCCCAAACAGTAACAGTTCTTCCAACATGCGCACTCATCCCATACCCGTCTTCTCCAAACACCTCAGAGGTCCTGGGGGGAACGAAGCATGAGCTCTTAGGAGGTATCTGCTGAGGTAAGTATGGGATTTGAACTTCAGGTTTCCGTGTCTCACACACTAGAACTGGCAGACCACTGATGCACAGCACGTCTCACTTCGTGAGGCCCAACCTGCTTCAGGAGACCTGGCAGGACAGACGCCCGCTAACGCCGTCAGGGGAGTGCTGTGCTGGCACAGCCCAGCGCAAATATGCTGCTCACCCGCGCTAACGTCACCGGGACCGCAGCAAGCAGAGAAAGCTGGGGGCGGGAACCGAGGTCCTCTCACAGTTAGATGGCACCTGAGCAGGTGATTTGGGGGGCCTAAGCTTTATCATTAGATGCCGAGAGGGCAACGAGATGTTCTGGATGGTAATAGGAAACGAAGTATTAAAGGCTGATATTATGTTGGAGAATTCACGGTAGTAGAATATTGCCTTGCTCAAACAGGTGAGGTCTGGCTTCTCTAACTCGATGCCTCTTCGTGCTTGATGGCGGGAGAGCAAAACTCATTTCGAGTTATGCCAAGCTGTCATCTACCTGAATACTGCAATAAGAACAGTAGCAATCATTTGGACTCCCTTTCCATGGAAACACTCGAGACAGAAATGACCACCGCCACTCTGAAACGAGTACAAACAATAGTTTTATCCTACTTACTTATTAGTTATTCTTCTTTGATTAAATTTTGAGAAGTTTCTGTATACAAAGGCACTACAGAAAACAAAATAAGTAGCTCCAAAAGATGGCCTTTGCTTCCACCCCAGGATTTTCACAAGTTGGAGAGAGACCAGGGGAATGCCAAAATTCCTATTTCTCCTCTTGCTATTTCCATTCCTATAGATGCTGCTATAACAACAACATCCAACAGCTTTTGTACCAACTGTACGACCATTTTAGAGGTACTGAGCTTTTTTTTTTTCCTATGGGAGGAGCTTATCATTACCTCTCCTTTGACTGTTTTTTCTTTCTGGGAATAAGAGGAAGTAAATGATCTAAGACCAAAGACACCACAATAACATCCCCACCCAGAAGGCCATCTATTCAGGGCGCGTAAATCACTATCCCTCTCGAAACATCAGTGAAAATCTGCAGATTTACAGCAGTAATGACCTAGCTCCAAAGCATTTCTACAAATAATAACAAAAAACAAACAACAACAACAACAATGCTGCTGCAGGCTGCAGTGAACCATCCCTTTTCCAGTCTACTGCTACCAATCCAAGCTCTGGCATACTTTGATTTTGTTCAGTGTGTAAGTTCCCAGTACATTATATATTGATCCTCTGCTATTTTTGTTCATCAGCCAGCACATGCAGCAAAGCAGGTGTATGTGTATACATACACATGTGTGTGTGTGAGTATACATGTGTACCCATTCCTCCCAGACTTGTTTATATAAAACCAGCAAAAGAATGGAATTTGTCCTACTCGTAATAACAGCACTAACACCTTGTTTTTGTGTAATATTACAATATTAGCTGGTTTACCTTTGTTATTGAATCACAAGACTGTAATTATCAACCTGATCACATGAATGCTTCTCACTTCCATGAATTTGCTCCTCCAATCAGTAGTACTTCAAGAGACATAATACAGCACAAGAGAATGAAAAACTGGTGACCCACTAGTGGAAGTGCCTCTTTTTGCAGCGGAAAGCCTTGTAGGATGACATGAGCAAATCAGGTCAGAAAATTTTCCTTTGCTGTAGTCCTAACACTGTGTTCCCACCATTTCAGTGGAAAAGTCCATTACTTCCTTCCAATTCAAAGAGGTTAAGAAAAGAACAAGAGAAAGCATCTGCTATGTATAGGAATAATTTTCTTTAAAGAATCAGACTTATGATGGAAGAGAAAAATATTTTTCAGGAATCCAGGTTAAATAACGACCAAGCGTGTTTCATTCCATACTCACGGAATCACTTTACAGTCACATTTCTGCCCTGGAAGCTTCGTGATTCTGTCTGTAGCTCACATCCCACCATCTATTATAGAAAAAAATGTGCAAGAAACCATTCAGAGATCATATGTTTTGTTTTTTTTTTTTGTCTTCCAAGCCTTTCATACCGTCTCCTACCAAATGAGCCTTCCGTTTTCATGTGACTTGTTCACCTCTAGGGGGATGAAGGAAGTTTAATCCTTATAATCCATTCACTCCTCTGCTTCAGCAACCAGTGAAAGTGCCACTGGTAGCACTTAATGCGTACATTGATGATTAGATTGATTCCATCACTTAATTTTCTATTGACCACTGAATGGGAAGTTACCTCCTTAAAACAAATTCTTTCTCTTTGAATAACCTGCGACAGGTGTGGACTGAAAGATAAAATTAAAATGGATGGCTGAGCCATGATTGCTTAACTCCCTGCTTTGTGGAGATTTCCCAAATAGCAAAAATGCCAAGTAAAAACCTAAAATGTCTGCCTAGCGCACAGTAGCCTTGCTGAAAAGCAATGTTCTTGAATTTTAAGGTTCTTCTGTTAATTCTTCAGTGCTGCACTAAGTGTTGTATGTAAAAACTATACAGTCTAAAAGGCAGAAAAAAAGATACAAGGTCTCAGGTAACATCCCAAGGGAGCTGATTATACATACATTTCAGAATGCAGTATTGGCTTGCCCTAGATGACTTCAAATTTTTCATTTAAATACTTGCCTAAAAATTGTTCCATGAAGACTTCTACAAATAGCCCATCCAGGGACAAGAAGTCAGGCCACACTGTCTGAGTACACCTTCAACCGCGGTGTCCAAACCAGTTTGTTTACTCCCACTGCTAAAGTCAGTGAGGTAAAGAACATCATCGCTTCTCTTCTGCCAGCACAACTCAAAGCATGCAGGTGATAAGCAGTTGATAGCAAATAGAACCAAACTACTCTGCTTCTAGTAAGGAGCCTGAAGAAAAGAACTTGATTAATGAAAACGGAAATTAAGATGACAAAAACCAGCAGCACTTTCAAAATGAGCCCACTGTAAATGTACCTATCCATTTCAGAATCCATTTTACTGATGCATGCAAATGCAGAATTAAGGGAGGGGATATCCAGGACTCCCGAGCCAAATTCCCCACTACTACACAGAACCAAATGTTGATGTTCTTTTCTGGATTTATCAAACTTCATTTAAAAAGAAATTTAAACTTCTTTCTCATTTGAAACCGCTCCAGAATATCAGTCGTCTGATAGTTAGAACTCTTCCTGTAATTTCCAGCAAACTGTGCTCATTATTCCCTTTACACGCATGTTTTGCTTGTTTACTCTAATCCTGAGCTCACATAATTATTCTCCTCCCCTATATAAAAACTGTGTAATTGTCACTTTTGTGTCTTTCTGTTAACAGTCTCTCTATTCCTCTTAACACCCGCGTGGTCCTTTTCTGCATCTGTTCCAATCCATTTATCTGAACGCAGGTGATAGTTGCGCTCCAGATAAGGTCTCGCTAATGCCATCTACTTTGACGTTAGTATTTTCTATACATATGGGAAACCCCTCCCCTAATACTTCCTAGGACACCATCTTTTTTTTAATTTTCTCAGCCACATCACATAGCAGTGTGCTATCATTCTGCTCCTGACTAATACATGGAGTACCAATTCACCACTAAAGCGATGAGCTCTTCTAGAATAAATTGCGATTACTTCTGTTTGCATCACTAAATCTCATCTAATTCTATTAATCTCAGTTTTGATTCACCTTGTTGGTACATGGATATTCCAATCCTCCTCTCTTATCGACGCAGTCCACCAGTTTTGTGTTTTAAGATTTTATCACCACAGTTCTACTTTTTTGCTAGTGTCACTAAGTAAAAAAAATTAAATAACTTCCAATATAGTCTTTGAAAAATCCAGTTCGCTGCCTCCTTTCCATCAGTACATTCTCTCACATACACTCACATAGTGCATTTCCTCCGTCTAGAAAATCCTAGCGTACAGTAACAAGTTAGTCTGGCACAGTCTGCTTTTGCTAAAACTACGTTGCACTTCGTCCCACCTTTCGTTTTTCTCTGTGTCTTTTATTTTGCCCTTCAAAAAACTGTTCTACAGCTAAGCTATGGCTATCAGATGAGATCATCTGTATTACATATCTTGTCTTTCCATTGGGTACCCTCAACTATTTGGCCCCCTTTACATGGAGCTTCCACTGTTTATAGAGTATTTAAAGTCAGACTGTACATTTTTGGAAAGGGGATATATTGTATTTATTTTGCTAATGCACTTCCATGGCTACTGAAATAAGAAAACAGAATTCAGTAAAATTCATTTCCTATTGAAGAACTGCGATGGTTCTTTTCAGACGGGAATAGAGTGGGCCATACGCTAATAAGTTTAAAACACATTACAATACGTTATTCACATTTTCCTTGTATTGAACCTTTATATTTTATTCTGGACTTGCTGATTTTGTATCTCAAGTCATCTTCAACAGCTCAACCAGGGGTTATAAAGCAAGCACTTGGTCACTTATCCCTTGTGTCTACCCAACAGTTTCTTTTATAAGCAAAACAGCATTTTTTTCTCCATTAGAACAATACCTTCTCTAAAAAAATACATATATATATATTTCATTTCTTTGCTATCTTTCTTCCGAGAATTACACCCATCTGCATGTACTTTAAGGACTGTACTTCAGCTGATGACCAGTGGTAAAATCTAACGTGCTTTCTGACACAAACACAAAAATGTGTGTAGACCTCCTCACATACCGCCTCTCAGAACTGAACTGTAACATGCGCAAGAGAAAACAAACCTCCTACGGCATATTTCCCTTTTTTGTTTGATCTCAGCAGTGTTATTTTCTTTGCACATCTTCATTTATTAGTTAACAAATAAATCATGTTTTCTTCTGCATTTCAAGAGGATTACTATTACCAATAAAAATAAACTACCTAACAAGAATCTTTCCCGTTCCATTCCTGTGAGAAGTTTAAGCGTGCTCAGCCCCAAGTTCAGCTAACTGCTGACGCATGGCACCACCACCTTTCAAGACGTGCCTTCAAAAACTAAGGAGGGGAAAAAAACCCAACCAACCAAAGTTTATCAAATTCACTTCAGACTGATTTATTTCACATGCTATTATTTATCATTCCTTTCATACATAAAATAAGGTACCTCCAGCTAATTAACAAATCCCTTTAAAACATCATAACATTTAACTAGACACTGATTTTGCACTTTGGGGACACTATTAGAATAAATTAAACGAACAGGTAATATTTTTCCTCTTTTTTCTCCCCTCTCTGCTTTGTCCTCAGAGAAAATACCGTGCTATCAGGTAGACTACCAAGTCCCGTTTGCTTCCTGGGTTTATCCCTCCATAACTTCAACAGATTTCAGCACTTTCATGCATCTTAATTCTTCCCTTTCACGTTAAGAAAAACCAAGAAAATAAAGCAAAACAAACAAACTTGTAGGTAAAGCCTGAGACCCCCTCCTGCCACGTGCAAGCGTTTGCTCCCCGAGCAAGCTGACTCCGGGGGAGGCCACAGGAAGGCTCGGCTCTTCGGTCTGATGCAGAGCTCACCAGAAAATGGAAGCAGCACTCGGCGGACGCTGCCAGCCCGTGAGCCACCTCTCGGCCGGGGCCCCGAGCAGCCACAGGGGCGGCGGGACGGCAGGAGCGCCCAGGGGACGCCGAGCCCCGAGCGGGAGCCACGCAGAGGAGCCGCATCTGTTGTTTAAGAAAAGCAAACTCCCGCTTGGGAGGACGAGGCTTTGGGGGAGCCCGCAGGGAGGCCCTGCCGGGCCGGGCCGGGCCGGTGCCCCGCCGCCCTGCGGCACGGTGCCGCAGCGGAGCGCGGCTGCCCGCCAGGCCAGGCCGAGCGCCACGCGGCCGCCGGGGCCGGCTTTCGGCCTGATCCTCCGCCCCCACCGCCGACGGGCCCTCGCCCGCCCGGTGGGGGCCCATGCCCGGGGCGCCCCGCCGCGCACGGCCGGCACCGCCGCGGGGAGCTCCCTCGCGGGCAGAAAGTGGCGGGGGGGGCCCAGCCGCCCGGCCCCCGCCCGCTCCCCGGCGGGCCGGCGCCTCCGCCGGCACCAGGGCAGCCTAGGGCCGGCCGGACACGCCCGGCCGGCTCCGGGGGAAAGGGGCAAACCCGCCACTGACCTGCCGGCGCCTGAGGCGGGCGGGCAGGCCGAGCCGGGCCGCGCCGCGCCAGCGCCCCGGGGCTGGTCCTCACGGAGCGGGGGACGAAGCCACCGCTCCTCGAGCGGCGCCGGCCGGGCAGGGGCAGCCCCAGCGCGGCGGCTGAGGGCAGGCGGGCCCGGGGCGCCCGGCCGGACCGCGCTCCCGCCTGGCGGGAGAGAGGCGGCCCGCCATGCCGGGTGGGCGCCGCGGCGGCGTTTACGACAGCTCCCGGCATGCCGCGGCGCCTACAACTCCCAGCCTGCCCGGCCCCGCCGCCGTTAACCCTCTGCGGCGCCGAGGCGCCGCCGCAGCCGCCGGCCTCTCGCTGCCCGCCCGGCCCCCCCCGCCCGTCGCAGCACTTCCTTGCGGCGGGCCCTCCGCCGCCAGGCCGCCCGGGGCCCGGCCCGGCTCCTCCGCGGCCCCCGGAGGAAGAGCCGCCCCCGGCCCGGCCCGGCCCGGCCCGGCGGCGGTGCTTGCTCCGAGGGGCCCGGCCCGGCCCGCTGATGCTGTGGCAGGGCTCT
This sequence comes from Nipponia nippon, assembly GCF_047370975.1. Taxonomy (NCBI): domain Eukaryota; kingdom Metazoa; phylum Chordata; class Aves; order Pelecaniformes; family Threskiornithidae; genus Nipponia; species Nipponia nippon. Next base: position 25,481,632 of record NW_028262291.1, on the reverse strand, counting down.
GTACTCCTGCATTGTGCTTTCTGGTCCCAGCTACTGCTGTTTGTTACTGGCGGCCGTGGTATTAATTGCCCGCTCCCTGCCAGTTAATAACAAGCAGGTGAAATACCTTCTTCCAACTGTTTGAGTTTTTTTCAATTTTTGTTTCAAAAGACAAATTGTAATAAGTAAATTAACTCAAAAATAGCCTTACGACCCCCAGAAAACTTTGGGACAAAGTTACCAGGAAATGCTGGGTTATCCTGCACTACAAGTAAGGTGAAAACTCAGTCACGCTATCATGTTTTGCCCTCCTTCCCATATACCCTTCATATAGGTGCTCAGTATACATGACTAACACAGACAGCACTTTTCCAGCTCCTCTGTTAAAATACGTAGCAAGTGATGTGCATACAACTAACTCGCTGGGAACTAAAAAAAAAAATAACCCGGAGAGTCAGAATCCATTTTTAAAGTAAGCAAGCGAGGGACGGGGGCAGACAGCCCAAGTTCAGGCAGAAGCAGCACCTCAGAGTGAAACCCACTGGGTCTCACCCGGCCCCCCTCCGCGGCTCAGCACCCGCGCCCCGAGACGCCCCCCGCGCGCACGCAGAGCTCGTCCCCTATACATCTATTTTATTTGCGATATTTTTTATGAAAGCCTCGTGCAGCAAATACAAGTCAAATGGCTCTAATTTGTAGTGCTACAAACTGTAACATGCTCAGACGTGTAACTGCCTGACAGACTACACAGAAATCTGGCTTATGCTCCAACCTCTGAAACAAATGCAAATATCCAGAAACATTCTGCTATTTCTCCAAAATTAAAATACTAAGTAAAACAAACCTACTGCCAGATTTTTTCATACAAATACTTCTTTTTAAAAAATAAATCACTACAAATTTATTATTTATTTCAGACCATAAACAACACAGAGGAAAGAAACACATATACGTTTTCCTTTTTTTAAAAAAAACCTTATCGATAAGAAAAGCACATATATAGCTCTTTTTTTTAAGTCTATTTTTTAATACCTTGTTCCTTAAATCAGCCTACAAGCCAACAGCTTTATCCAGAGAAAACACAATTGGAAAGCCTTTTTATGTTGTACTGTTTTTCAGACATTTACAGGAGGTTTTTAAAGACAATTCACAGCCATGCTATTCCAAACGGCACAAATACAATTATTTAGAATTTATTCCTTACTGTGGCAATTTTTACTTTGGCATATTTTTCAAAATTTCCTGGGAAAACACGATCAATTGCCATCTAGCTTAACGCACCTACACTGTTACCTCTTTCTCTACATTTTCTCTTTAAAAATCAACCACAAACATTTTAGAAGTATTTTACATATATATAATAAAGTCTTAAAAAGGACACTACCACAAGAGAAATGCTGAAAACCAAACTGAAGGTGTAAATGACCTCCTCCCATGTTCCAGACGTACCTACAAAATCCCTGTTCACTGGTACAGGATTATACTTTCCATTATGAGTTCGGCCTTCTTATATTTTGTACTATTTCAACGCCCCAAATTTATAGATTTTTAAAATTGGCATGTTAAAAAGGCTTTATTTAAGGATTTCAATGAAAATAGTGTTATGTTTTGTCATATTACCATAATCCCTCTTTTTAAATCACTTAGAATTTCAGTATAACCTAATTAAGTAATTTTAAGTAAGTCTTAACCCAAATACATAGATCTAATAAAAATGTATTTTGCAAACAGGGAAAAAGGACTTCTAAAATGGATTCCTCAGGTATGAACAAAGAAGCTCAAACATTTTCTGCCCACAAACTTTGAGATCTGAACTATTTCACAGCACTTACATTTAAAAACCAAAATACTTCTAAGAAAACAAATTTCACCAAATATCAAGCATAATGTTTCATTCCAATTTTACTTGTTTATTCCTTTTATATTGAAAATAAATCTTTCATTTTTCCTTGCCAAAAAGGAGGGAGACTAGGGGAAGAAAAATACTGAAAAATCCTAGCTACCTATCTTCACGTATTGTTTATCTCAAAGCTCTTCTAACAGCAGTTTATATTGTTTTTAGATATTGTGTATTATTTTGCCACTGGAAATATTATTATTTGGATTTTTGCTTTTTAAAAGGCTACAGAACAACATTATACATTTTAGAGACTTCTAACCATTTTTAATCTCTCTCTTTTTTAAATGCTACAAACATCCCATTTGGTAAATGGAATTTACATTTGTCTCTTGTCTAAATTATCAGAGCTGAATCAACAATTCAAAACAGAAAGAACAAGTGATGTACCACAATACAACAGCAAGTCCAACACTTAACACAGCTCCTCTCTCTATGGGTGTATAATAAGCTTACACAAAGTATAAAATATCTCAGAAATATAGCCTCTTTCCTGATCAGAAAATTTTACTTATTGACTAATCTGACCTCAAGGAGTTGCATTTTCTCAAAAAGCATCCTATCTATAGTTTTATGCCATTTACTGACTCTTGCTTAATTAACCAGCATGCTTTAAAACCAAGTATCGTTCCTTCAACTTAATCAAAACAGACTATTTTTAATTGCTACCACATCAAATATATTTGTCAACACAATAAAGCCACGTACAATTAGAAAGAACTAATTTTTTCAGCCCTGTCTTTGACCAACCACAAATTACAGCATCCACTTCCAATTTATTTGCTATTCTGATATGAGGTGAACTGAAACACACACCACAGCTCAGAAATACATCTATCTTTCTATAACATCCTATCATTTGCATCTTTTAATGGGAAAATCCAGTATACCACTGTCAGCACTGCTGTTCTCCTGCAACCGACCAGACTTCAGAAGGACTTGGCATTAACTTCCCTCCTTCACAACACTTTGCCTCCTCACCTCTCTCAAAATAAACCAAAAATATTTGAGTTTGTCTGAAATGTCAATAAACTCCAAAACCGAAAAGGCCAAAAGGTCAGGTATTATTTAATCCAAACAGAAAAGTTATTTTCTCTCTATCGCGAAAGCCGTCAGTAACAGCACCTTACCTGAGAAGTGATGCTCGCTTCCCTTGGACGGCCGTCCTTCTGTCCAGAACAGGGGCTGTGCCGCGCTCCCTATAACATAAGAGAGAATAGATTAAAATTATTGTATCCTTAGACCCATTTCTGCACATTCAAATTATCTCACCCTGACAAGGCTTTGTATCTCTTGGTCTGAAAAGCATTTTAAAAACTCCTATTACATTCTAATTAGAGTCCTCAAAATTGTTTTTGATAAGTCAGGTACACACATCAAAATTTAGCTCGATACATGGTCAATCGAAGTACTAGATTGTCCAGACCTGGCTTTCAGTTCTTAGAGGCCTGTATACTGCTGCATGCTCCATCTTATTAGCAACATTTAATCTGCAAATGGCATGATCTTATATTAAAAAAGAAGAAAATAATTTATTTTACATATATTGAAATCTAATTTTTTTTTAAAAGCCATTTACATGAGGGACAGAGTCCTGAGATATTCCTTCCTACGGCAACTTTTCCCTCCCCTGCTTTAAAAGCTGAATACCTTCTCAGATAAATATGGTGTTTGCTTTACCCGTTTTTCTGTGATTTGTGTTATTGTGGACTTATTTGTGATGCTGCAGAATTTACACAGGCCTGTAGTTTTGAGACTTCTATCTCTTCCCTTCACCTGCGAGGAAGATACCAGCTAAAATCACTGTCTATACACCATTTTTATGCCCTTTTTCCCTCTACACTTGTTCAAACAAATGTGAGAGGAAAAAAAGTTAAGATAATGAGTACAAATTCATGGCGGACTACATTTCCAAAAAAACCCCTTGTTTCAGTTTGTCATTTAATAAGCATTATCAATGTAAGTCATGGTCAGAAAGCCTCAGCACTGTAGGATGTAGTATTTATGACTAAACTGCCTTTTTTTTTTTTTTTCTTTTAAAAGAAAAAGGATCTGCCTGTGTTGAAATCTTTTCTTCCATCTTTTACCCTCCTCCTTCCACATATTTTACCCTCCTCATACTGCTTAGATCCTAGCAGACTGTTGCCACACATGTATTTTTCCACCCGATTTCCTAGACATTGACAAATGTGAACCAAGGAAGCATTTTGCACAATGTTAACTTATCTAAACCATTTCTTTCGTCCATCCTCTCTTTTTCTCCATGGCACCCTATGCTTCTTTTTACCCTCTGCTGTTGCTTTGTTTGGTCTTTGCCCACTTTTCTGTACATTTGTCTCCTGCTGATCCTATTAGACCAGGCAGGAAGAACTGAATGTCTCTCTCCCATTTGCTATGCTGTCTCTAATTTTTTAGTGTTTTACAGATTAAATACATTCTACCGTCATTTTCATATATTTTTAAAGATACTTTCCCCCCCCCCCCTTCTCTAGGAACTTGCTGATTACAGTCACCCATACTTTTGCAAAGCAAGGTGAGCCCTGTCCTGCTCTAGTACATGCTCCTGTCAGCATACTAAGTGTAAATGACTTGCAAGGCTGTGATGCAAAGCATGAAAAAAGAAAAGGGGGTAACATGTAGAGATGCCCCTTAACATCATCAAGAAAAAACAGACATTTTTAACTGATTCTGACTTTTTAAAGAGATACTATCAAGATAAAACACCTATCTTAGAGGAAACCTTTATCTAGATCACTAGCAACACTTTTCTACACTAATAAAAGTAAAGAAAATTTTAAAATTCGAATTTACTGTTCAGCATCACCTGTTTAGGATTTACTTTGCTGCATTTCACTCAGCCTGGGGAGTGAAAGTTGCCTGTTGGTTTCACTTTTGTTCTCAGCCAGTTTCACTTTCATGCACTGGCAGAATCTTTCATATTTTCAGTTCAGCAATGTTAAAGAAGACATTTACATTTTTAAACAATCCTCACTACACTTATAGTATGAACAATTCATGTCCATCTCTTTCTCAGGACACACTAAGAAAACATAATTTGGGAGCCTAAATGTAATGGGCAGCATCCTTCTAAAGGAGCAGCTTTCACCTGTCTCATGTTAGGTTGTGGTCTGCTCCTTCTTTCCCTGAAATCAATAGAAAATGTGCCATTAACTTCACTGACAGCAGGATCAGGCCTCTGGGTCTGTAATCTGCAACAAAAGAATGCCACATGCAGACCAATATAGTCCTTATAACATACGATGTTTGCCTTCAATTATTCTCCTATGCAAACTCAAGGGAAAAAAACAACCCCTGCATTTGCCCTTCTGTATGCTTTTAAGTTAGCGATAAATACCCTTCTTGACATAGGCGGTAGGAAATCAGGGGGCATCTATCCACTTTGGTTTGCATGGGGAGGAAAACACTGTATCTCCCTGCTACCAATTGCGAATAACTATTTCTCCTCCTTGTGCTGAGCCCAGGCTATATAAAACACTCCCCGATACAGAACCGTTACCGTCTTGCGCCAGGACCTTGATTAATCAAAGTTTCCAAAGCATATGCTTCTGCAACCTTCATTTTTTTCAGGATAAACCACAATGCTTTCATAAACTAGAACTACCAACAGCAGAAAAAAAAAATGGCTTCCATTTACATTTTAAAAACCTGTATCTTCCCTTCTATATTACCTTCCCCTCTCTATGGCACAGACTCCAAAACGCAGCCGTGAACTCACACATATGTGTAAGGCGGGCACACATACATGCAAGGAAATATTCCTCTAGCTACCAAAGCACTGCAGTTTCTGTCTTTGTAGACATAAGGGTTTCTGAGACATTGAGACTTAATGGAAAGACTTAAGGGTTTATAGGAGCCACGCAACATTCACTTTTTCAACTTCTTTCCTAGCAATTCTGTGTCCCAGAAGCACACAGAGAAACTGTCACTAGCTGCTTACAGAAATTACTGTCCTGTTTACATGCCAAAAGTTAAATCTTAAAAGCTTACGTATGCAACTCCTGTGAGAATACTTCTATCGCCGTTTCATTTACCCTACTGTTTTATTTCACCATATGAAACGTGAATAAAAATGGGGAATTGCATTGTGATCATGTATCCACCCGCTTCACAGACACACACTTTTCTATCCAAGTAGCCTGTGGTACTATATATTTGACTTATATTATCATGTCACGCGTCTAGACACGAGCAGCTTCCACAGCACCACGTAGCACATGTTCCCGTTTTCTCTTTTCCTGGATGCCACTACGCAGAAGAGGAGTAACCGCGCTCTCAAAGAATTTCTCTCCGCCTTCCTTCTCTACCTCCACCTCTCCTCTCCTTCCCCAGAAGACATCTTTTGTCTTTCCACGGCCAATTCAATATGAGACTTACACATACACTTAATTCCAAGCATATAAACACACACTCTGTGTTCAGGGGGGTTATTCACTCGCCTAGGTCAACCACCCCTTAAGTGCTTCAGTGCCACACAAAGACAGGCCGCTCTAACCACCTGGGTCACAGAAAACTCTGCTTACCGGAGAGCATGATCACAACACCGACTTTCACAGGCTCACAACACGCTACCTCTATGTCCCAGGGTAGCCACATTCCTCGTAAGTGCCGAAATTCACTCCTTCCTAACTGCATCGTCTAAGACCTGTTTGTCCCTAATTTCCTAATTTGCAACAGAGCTGGTGGTACAGCGTTTTGGTGGGAGCTAGCTGTCACACAGATTCTGCATCAGGCTTTCACCCAGGGCTGCATCTCCCCCAGTGACAAAGTGTCCTGGGAGAAAGACTTTGCTGCCACTGGCTTTCACTGCATTAGCTTTTAGGGCAAAGACCCTGAATTGTATCAATCTCTTTAAGATATGAAGAAGCTTAACTTAAGCAGACACTCATGAAATCAGTAAATATCCGTCAATTAATATTGGTGGATCATTACCAATGAGAGAAATAATTACAGGGAAATACAGTGGCCTGTTTCAAAATGTTTCCTTTAAAGGACGTGTTTCATGACTTAGCCTTGCTCTCAAATGCTGCTCTTGGTGCACTCATAGAAATGAATTCCTTCTGGAGCATTCTGCCTTGTATTTTACCTGGCTTTCATATAAACATTTACTATACGTTTTTCTGTTACTTAAACTAACCAGGTAATTTTAGCCGTGTGATTGCTATTTATCTTTTGTCTTCCAATATTAAGGATATTAAGGCCTCACAGCAAGTGTTATCAATGAGCCCTTCAAAATATTGTGAGTATGGCAGAGGGGCAGAAGACAGTTACATGGGAAAGATGACGGAAAGAGGGCTGGTGTTCTTTCAGAGATACTTAATGTTATACTAATTCCTGAAGTGCAAAGAAGGGAACTGCCTGTGAGGTCCCTTGCCTAGCCACACCAGCAGTCTTGAAGGGCTCTGCAGTCTCTCCTTGGGGTTCCTAATAATCTGCAGCCCTCTCCTGACAGGTCCTGCTGCAGCACAGGAGGTTACCACCGGGGCAGCCTGCTCAACCTCTCCTTTTCCCATCTGGAAACAAGGAGCGGAGCAACTATTAACAAATACTCGTTAATGTATTTGTTCTGGAAGGCATCAGGCATAACCCTTGGTGCTATGTAATAGTCACTTTATTAATAATAATTGTAGCAGACAGTAACTGCCATGACAGGTAGGTTAAACTGAGGAACAGAGATGTGAACAGGTCAAACAGTGTTTGTGACAGGTGTAAAAAGCACAGCCTAGGATCGCTGACTTTTTACCTCATCTTCACTCTAGTTCAGTCTCAAATACATCAGACTTTAGCTGTCTTTACTTCTTCCTGATCTCTTAAGCAGTGCCCTGATCCTAACTCAATGGGGCATTCACACAGGAGAGACCAAGATGAGCACAGCAATAGCCAGGCTAGCTGCTGGGGATGGGGATCTGTGGAGAGCATCCCGATCGCGTTGAGGACGCCTACTTGTGCCTGTGAGCCAGCAGCATCTTACTGTTTGCACAAGGGGGTTGACAGATACAGTGAATATTACACCACAGGAATTATAAATGTCATCTGGCCCTATTTTAAACAATCAATGTAATGCAACCCCAGCACAATCTTTTCCAACTTCTAACTAAAGACCAGCTGATCAAGAGATCTAAAACAATATACACACAACATAGGGGAAAAAATACTTTCATTTTTTCCTTAAACGTAAAGAAAATATACCAACATCAAAACCTCTTTCTATTGTCCATATCCCTTACCAAGAATAATTTGAAGAGGAACACGAGAGGAAGATGGCTGTAACTCAGATGATCATATGGACTTTGCACTGTCATGGAATCATGTAGGTCCTCTGCCACTATCAACAGACCTTCGCTGCATCCAGGTTCAACAAACCTGGTGTCTGTCACTTTTTAAAACTGTGCTGCTAGGGAATTCATCACTAGATGGGAACTTCAGCTCTGCTAAAGAAGCGTTTCTCAAACTATGGGTTGCAAAAGGGCATAACGATATTCACAGTGTTAGAAAAAACAAAGTTTGTCAGCAGTAGCTCAGTTTTTGACAGCAGGGGACTGAGAAATTCCTGCAAGTATCTAAGGTAGCCACTAAGCTGCTAACTACCTTGGCTTGCTGGCAGCAAGTCCAGACTCCCTGGAAAAGTGAGTGAGTTTTCAGGCAGCGATTACAGAGTCTTACTCTCTGTTGTTGAAAAAAGGAAGAATTCAAGACAGTAACAGGGAGAGAGGTGAATCAAAAGGAGGTCACAGATTCAGAAAGTTTGATAAATACCGCACTAATGGACATAATGACATTGCATATAGTAGATCACAAAAAGGGAAGTATATGCACTGCCTGTTAACGGGAAAAAAGGAACTGCACCACAGGTACCGAGCACTTGATCTCTATGAGATTATAAAAAAGAAACGCAAAACTTTTCCTAGTGATAGGCTGACTGACAGAAGATTTATCAGACTTGATCAATTAACAGCGCTTCATTTAGTGACTACCTTTTTGCCATATATTCAGTACCCTTCTACAATTAAAAAGCAGGGCATGATCTTCATAGTCCAAAAGCATTAGTCCTTCTGAATGAGTTATTAGTGGAAGAATGCGAAGGAACTACGCACCACTCGTCTCCATTGGAAGAAGTGCTCAGCATGTCTAAAAATCCTGCGGACTCCGATTGTCTCAAAATGTATCATGACCTTGGTACCTGTCATTTATTTTGGCTTGTAAGGAGACAGCTGATGAGCTTGCTCTATTTCCCTCTGCCTTTTTGAAGGGCTTCAGCTATGAAAACAACTTATTGCCGAACAGCCCTTCTATTTTCTTGTGCTCAGACCAGTTTTGTACACTCCCAAGGTCCTTCCCCAGCTGTAACTTGGGGAAGATGGTATGCCATTTCTCCCACAGCAAATCTGACAATAATATATTTTACTTATTTCTACATTTTATTTGACATTCCAGGGCACCTAGGCAAATGGCATACATTCAACTCACCATATTAAATTAAACTGCTTGCCAAAGATAAAATGCCCCGTATTTCTCCTGCTCTCTTAACAAGCTAGCATAATAAATAACACCCTCTGGTCAAAAAAGATTGGCTAGAAATTTTTGCTTTGTATCATAACGAAGGTCAGGAACCATCTACTAACAGAGGATGACCAGAACATCCATTTTCATCCTCAGGAGGACCATCTGAAAACATACTAGATCTAGTCCTCAAGAATGCATATTCATGGGTTGTAAACCAAGCCGTGTCCAACTAAACTTGGACAGACGGCACAGCCACCCCTTTCCCGGACACCAAGTCTAGCCATTCCCAAACACCAAAGCGCACTTGTTAGCACTGAACAAGTGAGGGGCTTTGCAGTAGTGCAGTGCTGAGCATGACACCACAATTCAAATGGAATGAAACAAAATCCAACACGCTTCCATAAAAAGAAAATTAAGTGTTCTGGTTTCAGAAATATTCTGGGTGTAACTTTGATATTTTCAAAAAAAAAAAAAATTAAAGTGCTTTATAAAAATTACACCAACGATCCTACAGATTTTCATAAAAAATGAGGCCCTGTCAGTCTTCCCCATGGACATTTCTTATTGTGCTATATGATTTTGCAGCCCCTCTATATTAATGGTTGAATGTTTAATAAAAAGGTTTACATTATCTGTCTAAATACTGTAGGACTTTCAGTCATAGCTAATAGCAGCCTAGTCTTCTCCAGCTCTCCAAACATAGCTGAAATAATCAGGAATCAGCCAAGGGCACAGAAGAAGAAAATTTGGGCCTGATATTTATCCACACATCATTGTCGATTAATTACAGACCTATCTGTAAACAGTGGCTGTGGGCCCAAGTACTTATTCCTGATCAAAGCAGTATGAAGTGGCCACTTCATATAGGTTAAGGTAAGATATTTCTGCTCAGGTTTTGTGTGTCTCACAATAACGGTACTGAAGATGGTCTTACGGTGTTTTGTAAAGAGACCCAGCCAGCTGCCAAAGTATAAAGTCAAACAGAAGAGAAGGTTCAAGCAGATTAGTTCAAACTTCACTGTTACTCTTCTCAAATAAACTAAGCATGGGGAGAACACTCTTAATTGACACAACGTAGCTAAGATTTTCTTCCCCTTTTGAACCTTCAGAGCTTATGTATCACTTACATACCATGCAGCTGAAGAACATGACCCACGCTACACTATTGTTGCACATCTGTGCGCAACCAGTGAACTCTGAAATTCCAGAGAATGACCTTCACATATGGGAAAAATTCTGAATTTTAATTAAATTTGGAAAATGAGGCACATGTGGAGCCCCCGTGGATGGCAAGCGCATCTATAGGCATCCACCTGCTTTTTACCAGTCGTTAGTTTAAGGCAGCCATTAATACCTTCTAGCTTCATGTTACTTTCCATCTCATATGGGTAAGGAATAAATGCACCAGCAGCTAGGTGACATATCATCTATTTTATATGGAGCCCGTTCTACCTAACAATATTTTTTCTTTGGAAAAAAAAATAGTAGCTCTCTATTCCTAAAGCTTCAGTTCTATTTAAGCAAGCAGACAGAATAATCACAAAGTCCAACCCATAAATATATAATACTGTATATAGAAATATTCTGATAAATACAACCTGATTAAAGCCAACTGCACTGTGCACTAGAATGTAGCCAAATAATTTTTACAAAAACAGGCCTGACCCAAAATTTCTGGAGGACTAAGCAAATGCAGTCAGGTACCACAGACCTGGAATGGTTCCCATGCTGGAGCTGGGCAGCTCTGAGGGCAGGCGAGCCTGTCTCCCAGCCACGACGGTTAGCCTGGACCTCCAACTCATCCACAGCTCTACCTCAAACTCCATTTCAATGTGCAGTCAGACTGCAGTACAACATGAGCCCAATGATCACTGACAAGCTTTTGGCTGGATTTATATACATCACAGTCTATATAATTTCACATCTTCACACCTATGATTTTATATGAATTGAAATTTTACATCTTCAGTTCAGCAATTTACAAAGAAGTTTGGTGTTAACCCACTTAAATCCAGATATCCTTGTATTCTGACTGCTTTCCTTTCGGTTCCCATTAGATGCCCTTGTGCACAGAGTGCCATCTCATCTTATATCCCTATGTCATGAAATACAGATTTGCTGCATTATTATAACAGAACAGTGGTGAAGATTATTTGAATGGTTGCTTTAAATCTTAAAAGCATGAGGCCTGGTTGTTTAAATAGCATTCTATACTGCAAGTATAATGACCATTAAAACTACGAGTTAGTAACTAAAACCACAATTTGCAACCTCTGATAAACATTGAGGCCAATTAAATGCTTTTTTTTTTCAAGTGAAATAAATTTAATTAATGATGTATTTTAGGCTAAAAAATGCATACTAGTAGCAGCATGTCATTATTACCCCATGAGTTTGTCTTATAGAACACAGGATTTGATGTGAGTTGGGAAATTATACTAATCTGAGTCCTATTTTTCCCCTCTCAAATTAACCAGGGAGAAAAAGGGAACGGGAAAACTTAATTAAAGCTATATTAATTACTTCGCATCCTGACAGGATGGATTTTTAGAGACCAGAGACCAAGCAACTGGGTCTTCTTGTTTGAAATACACTAACAATGAAAACTGTGGCAAAAGTACTAGTATTAGTAAATAGAATAGAAATCTAGATAGCTGTAGTAGAAAAAAGTATTAGAATTTGAACCTCTAATATAGATATTCCTCTGGTTACAAGATTACAGCCACAAATGAGGATACTGCATTCCAAATCCTGCAGTATTTGCCTTGCCTAATCTTATACTATCATCAATAGGAGTTTTGACTGCAGGACTTTGCCTTTTATTTATGGTGTCCTACAGAAGAAATTCATATCAAATTACATAATAATGGTTTACTGTAATAATAATTTATAGCTGAATCTCCATCATTGGGAATTTTTAAATTAATGGATTACATTGAATCATCTTCCACATCTGCCTTATTTTAATGTGAAATATAAAAATCTTGGAAAACTTTTTTTGGGACTTAAAACAAACTGGTAATATGTTTGACCCTTTCAGCAACTTTGGCATTATTTCTAGAGAGCAAAAAGAATACATAATTTGTGTGACAGGAGAACAAAACATTTTCAAAAAAAGTAACAGAGGTATGCATTTCTGAATTTATTCTGGATAATTTACTATGCACTTCTAAAACTGTTCATTAATAAATAAAGAATGAAGCATATTACTAATACATCAATTCTGTTTTCCATATTGGGCTTACACTACAGCTTACAGAGCTCCCTTTCTAATTAATGAAATATTTATTAACATAATCATATTTAAGCTTATTAATACGTCTTTTAAAAGCACATGATTTCATTGAAGCACATACAATGAGCAAACTCAAATTTAAGGTAGTATTTCAGTGGAAACTGTAGTCAAAGAAGTTGGACTTTGTTCCTGACTTTTATACTTATGTGCTGCCACCACACTGAGCCGACTCTGAGCTTGGTCCCACTTCAGATCATACTGTACCTACCTTCCATTAGTTTGTAAAGTCTAGCTTATTGTAGTGATTATAGCACTAATATGGCCATAAACAGATGCCCATTGATTTAAAAGTTATGTGGAAATAATTCTTTTCCTTGAAAAAAATCACTTTAGTGGTGTTCATGTCTCCATCGATTAGATATATGCAGTTATTCTTTTCCAAGGTAAACATTTAGGCTTACTTAGTACATGAAACCATCATTTTTTTAATGTAGTTTCAATTAAATTTAAGGAGCTGACCAGTCTTTTGAAAAGCTAAGTTCTGTGGCAGAACTCTCATCATGGGTTTTTATGGCATTCTTTGAATTTGAATACAGTACCAAAGCAAGAAAGCTGTTTTCCCCTCTTAAAAAAATCGCAGCAACCATTTAAAAACATTTTTATTCAAATATGGGGTTTTTTTTGTTTGCTTTTGTTCTTTTAAACTCCTTCCCTTACTTCAAGGACTTTAAAACTTCAATTGCATAAAGTTACTTGTGCAAAATTGCTGTATATCTCCTTCTGTCAGTAATTTCTTTCGATGTCAAAACAAAATTAATATTTAGTGTTTATTATAAATTTCAAAAACAACAAGGATATCGTGTTTATTATTCTGGAAATCATAAAAGGAAAAAACTCCAAGAATATTAAGTAGAAACTGAAAAGATAGCTTCCAGACACATGATCAATATGGGACTATTGACATATATTAATTAATTCAAATGCTTTTATTTGGATAAAACTTCATGTAGAATATTTATACAGCTCATTGTTCTATTAAATAAGTCTCAGTTAAATTTACAAACAAGTATGATGTAACCCTGCCTGCTCAGTCGGTTTAATGAGATATGAACTATCTATAAATAGAAATCTTTTATCGTAAGAAGATTTATAAATAACCTATACATAATAGGCAAAAATATATCAAACTACATGTAAAGGTTTAGAAACATTTTTAAAGTTTTTAAGGAAGATTTGAACCAGATTTTTTTAATCTCAATTTATTTTCATTGCTCACTGCTTAAAAGCCTTAAGAAAGAACAAACCCCCCACTAAGATTCAACAACGCAAATTAATGTTCCTAATAACTGTAACTGTATCTACATCCACATGTTTTGTTAATTATTATGTACAATATTCAATTTGAAAAAGAGCTGTATTCCAGCTGCAGTCAGTTATAAGTAAGATAATATTGTAACTTTCAAAAAGCTTCTTAAATAAATTAACTTTAAAAAACTGTTCAAATAATTTCCTATTAGTAATTGAAAAGTAAAAAATCTGCTTCATGAAAAGGAGCATTTGTGAATTACGATTGAATTTACTGACTTTTTTTTTTTTGCCTCTCTGTAGAAAAGTCAATAGCAATTTTTGCAAAAGAAAAAATATAACTTTTTAATAGAAATATATTTAGTAAGGATGAGTAATGGTTCTAATATTTTAGTCTTTAAGTCATATGAATTAGTATGAACTATAGGAATCCATAGGATAGTAATGAACCCCAAACTGACTTCTGTTTATTGTTTGCCCTTATCAAAGTATTTTCTCTTTGTACAAATTGTAAGTTTTAATACTACCAATTACCCCTCTTCGAAGGTTGTTTCTGCCTGCTATTTAAACTATGTATTTACTAAACTACAAAGTTAAACTCACAAATACAAATAAAGATTTTTTTTAATGTTTGAAAGACCAAATTTCTATATTTTATTAAAAGAAGTTCTTTCTTGATGCAAAGATCTCTCTGCTTTATTTTCTATTGCTAACATTAAAATGTCAGTACTTAAGTAACTAAGTTTTAGATTCAGCAGCTAGATCTAATTGTTCTAATTGCCAAAACATATTTCTGCCTTTATCCTGCAAAGGCAGGGCTTTATTTGTTTCAGATCCTATACATGTTAAATGGAGAATGTAAAACATCCAAGTCCTACAAAACACTGAAAACCAGTAGATAAATAAGACTGAATTCTTTTTATCAAATTATCAGCTGATAGGCTAATAATAGCAACCACCTAAAAGCTTTTTTTACAGTATTTGCTACTCCTGTTTGCTTAGATTTTAATCTAAAATTTTTGTTACTTTGATTTTAAAGAAACAGTGAAGTTTTATTCTTTAGCAAAATACCGAAGAGTTAATAAATTGTATTTAAAGAGCTAACATGAAATTTAGCTGCCGTTGAAGCCAAAGGGAATTTTACCACTGATTTCAGGAGAGCAGGATCAGTCCACAGGAATTTAAAGTCCAATTGTTTCCTAACTTTTACAATATGAATTTGGTAACAATTAGGTATGCTTACTCTTTGGACATATTTGATAATTTAAATCTTTTTTATTACTGTTAGGAAATAAATCCAGCAAGAGGAAAAAATATTTAGCTGATATTTTAGCTGAAGTATACAATATTCCCATTTCAGCTTTTTCCTCTGTATATTAAGGTACAAAACACCCCACCCTTGTTCTAAATAGATTTCACAAATACTTGTATTTATATCTATATTAGTAACTGAGCTTACTTTGGTTTATATTTAGCTGCATACTGTGTAGTACTTTGACTATTATGACTCTAACTTCCCAGAATATAATATAAGAAAATATCTTCCCTGAAAATTATTTTTCAACTGGATGCCATTTAGTATAAACATTCACTTAAAAAAAGCTGCCCACTGAAATTATCTGGCTGATGGCTGTAGTCCTACAGTCTTTTCCCTAAATTTTGATCTATTCTAATTTTTAATTTCCTTCAAGTCTGAATTCTAGATAATTAAGAGAACCTGTCTCTGTATGTCAGTCTTTCACAATATATACAAACAAAGGCTATATAAAGCTCAACCCCCCCCCTTTTTTTTGCCAGACAAAAATGATTTCAGGCAGTACATTTAAAGGCAGTAGGTATTTTGCCCAAGTTAACTATGGAGGTCAAAAGACCTGTATGAAATTTCTCTTCATATCAAAAATATGTTTTTTATGATTATGTGAAAATAATGTTTGTGGTAGACAGCATGTTATCAAAGCAGCTTTGAAAGCTTATATAGTTACTTTTTCTGAATGTTCTGGCTACTTCTGGTTCTCCCTCATCTGGAAGAAAAAGCTAGTTTCCAAGTTAAATTTGCAAATTATTGTTACAAATCCAATCACCAATTTCTTTCCTTTAAAAACTCTCATACTTTGCAACATTTTGTTTATTTAGCTACAGATTCAAACTGCTTGTCCTGGAGATTTTAATTTTTGTAGAACTGATCCCAAACGTCCGAGAAAAGAAACCCAAACAAAACTACAGTTAAAGGCCTTTCTTGATTACTTCATTTTTAATTCATTTGAAATATTTAATGTTGTTTGATGTATACTGCATTTGGAAACAGGCAGTTAAAAGTTTTAACTTTAGATTTACTGCTTTCAAAACTTAGCTCTAAAAGCCAGGTACTATGAGAGGAAGCACTGCAGCATTATCAACTGGAGGTTCTACCAGGGCCGTATTACACTAACCTGCACTCCTCGGAATAATCCTGATCCACAGAAATGTTCCTATTGAGTTCCTTGAGATTATTTTCATGAATATGCATGAATATTCACTAGAGGTTGCAGGATTTAGCCTCCAAATAGCCAGCAGAGATTCGTTACTTTTTCAGTAAAGAGCAGAAAGCATCTTTAGTTCTGATGTTTTTAGAGGCTATTTTAACAGGACAAAATGATTTTGGAAATCATTGTTTAGATTTAGCCCCCAGGATTTATAAACTCCTTCAGTAAGCAGTGTGGTTTAGCTTCATGTAAAAATGACTCTGAACTCAAGAAGGAGAGTATGGTGCAGAGCGAGAGCAGGACACTCAGGAGGCCCCCAGCCCTGTGTGGTCCCAAGCACACAAGTCCCCTGCAGGCTCAGGACCCGGGGCACTAGCAAAAGCAGGGCTGAAAGTCAGCTTCCAATCCACAAACCTGCAGGTGTCAAATAGAGAGGGCAATGGAAAGGCACAGAAAGTTAGTCAGGATCAGGCCTTCGTGGTGCATGCTCTTGCTAGTTTATAGTTGTGAAAAATCAGTAGTTCCATCTATTTTACCTGTGATCTTGATGCTTCTGGTCTATATGCTGTTAAGCCGTAGGCTTCCCCTCTCTCTCCCAAAAAAGCAGCAAACTGGCAAGAAATTTTCCCAGCAAATACAGAAAGTGTTGAACTGGGAGAGGTAGAATTGGTGAAAACTCCTTTACTTTCTCCTAAAAAAGGAGTTAAATCAGGATGGTCCAGTAAAGACCAACCAAACGAAGCAGCAAAGCTTTCCACTACTGGTTCTTCGAATTGCTGGAATCCAAGCACGTCTCTGAGAAGGTGCTGGGCAGGGAAGGGTTAACAAGGTTTTTGTTATGGAGAGACACTGATGGCTCCATTTGAGGTGACAGAGATAGTTATGGGCCTGATCCAAGGAAATCGGGAGCACTTTCAGCAGAGTAAAAGCTTGAAACTACACAAGGTGTAGCAGACTACACCTTGTGTCATTTTGTAAAGCTGTTGCCAAAAATAAAGTTTTGATGACATTTCTGTTCAGAATTACCCTTCTTTGAGCCAAAAATTGTCTCACTAACTTAAAACAGGACATCTAAAATTTCAGTCTAGATGTGCAACAAACTTTTATTTAAATGAGAAGTGAAACTTACTTAAAATATAATTAGTAAGTTGTCCTATTTTTAACTTCTAAAAAATAAAAAAATGCATTATTCATAAATAGAAGTTAGTGCTATTCAGGTGATTTTGAATATTTCTGTAATTAAAAACAAAGCAAATTCAAGTTCTGAGTCCATGAATCATTAATAAAGACAATTATTTAAACTAGAAAAGGTGCTTTTATACATGGAAGGTAACTATTACAAGGTATGAAAAGAGTTAGTCTGCTTTAAAAGCGTACCTGCTCCACAGGTATTATTGACCCATGGAGTTGCTTATTTTACCCTTTATTAGCCCTTTCATGGTCGATCATGATAGATTAGTGCTTCCCTAGACAAACCACCCTCCCTTTTAAAAGTCCCCACTTCCAAAGGGTTAACCAAACATCTTAATCCCAGATTTTATTTTTTTAAAAGGTCTATAATTTAACGGGAATCTAATGATCACAGTTTGGTCTGCTGCCAGTTGCAGAGCTCTTTTGCATAGCTCTCTCACTGACTGCACAATCTCAGGTATGTCATCTTTGCTGTGCTCTTGCATCCTCAGCTGCAAAAAGGTCTATCATGCAAGTGGCCAGCCCAGAGGACCAGAGGGGTGAGAGAGGAGTAAGAACTGCCTTCTGAAAAGTTAAAACATTCTGCATTAAGCAGCAAATATCCCTTTTATTACACTTTTTTCCACTAAAGTCAACAGCCGTTAACTAGTTTTTTAAAAAAAAAACAACTGAAACCCCCATGCACGACATCTGCACCATCCTCTTGGGGTCTGCTCACAAAAGCCTCTTGGGGGCTGATCTGCTGAAATCCACTGAGGTCAGCAGCTGTTCTGTGGCAGCCCCCAGTACTGCTAACTCTCTGCTGCAGGTTTATGGCGTGTGCCTTCCAGAAAAGTGACTGCAAAAAACTACCCATTCCTAGCACGTGCATTCATTTCCCTACATATAAATGCAATCTGCTAAATGAGAGTTCCATGGTGCACGGTACTGACCTGTGGTGGAAAACTTCCAGACATTTTAAGAGCAAAGATCCCCACATTTTACCGACAAACTAAAGCTAAAATTACTGATGTGAACATCTCAGCTGCAAAGATTTTAGTAGTTTCTCTCATGTATGCCAGTAAGGATTCAGGTCCATTGTGTGTACTTTTATCAATCTTAACGCTGCCAAACTACCTGTATGAGATACAGAGGGTGGGACTTCAGTCTGCCTGCATCATGACCTCTTACGACTAGAGCACAGAAATCTGCAAGAAACGTGATGAGAGGCAGGAAGATGTACCTTGATTTTCAGATCTTGGGGGCTGAAATGTGGGTAATAACCTGTTTAAAAAGTTACCACCTAACTCTGTGAGATCGCTCTCTGTGCTGAGGGCCAACATGTCACCTACACAGAGCCCCAGCCTAAACTTGCAGAGTGCCAGCCGTCTGCCTGCACTCTGCAGAAGAATCAGTTTTTCCCTGGTTAGAATGAACTAGAGACGTATGCAAAATCTTGTAAGCGAAAATCAGTCATTTTTTGGGCCATTACTACATTCAGAAATCTTTTTTCTTAAACTTAGCTCAAATAGTTTTCTTCATACACACTCTTTCCTTCAAAAAAGCAAAAAACATTTTGCATGTACATTACAACATATTTTCTCCATTTTTTTTTTGTAGTAGGAAAGATAAGTTTTTTACTAACACAATTTTTTCATATTATTTACTGTTTAGCAGGCATCTTGATGTTAGTGTTTTAGGAAATGCTTAGGTGCCAAATTACACATAATTTAGGTATTTATTTACAAAAGCTGTGCCACAGAACCTGCACTTTTCCTCTTTCTAGCAGAATTCTGCCAGAGCCAGCCCCTCTGAACCCCCCCCAAAACTCCACCAACTTCACCGGCTGGAGGCGTATCGCTCTCTGCATCTGTTGGTAACAGGCGGTGGGGGGGGAACCTTGTCATTAAAGTTACACAGAGAAGACCTGCTTACCTTTATGTCAGTCCCCACTGATGAAACTGTCTTCCCATCCAGTACCTGGTTTCCTTTCTCATGGCAAAACAGAACCTATCTTTTAAAATGGATTTGACAGGTATTTTTATATTGCTTTTTTCAAAAGCAATGTTAAGGTAAATGTTTTAGTTAAGGTACATGTTTTAAATAGCTTCCTTACCTTTGTTACCAATAGCACACTGAACTGCTAAAAAGAGTAATTTTTACAAGTCCACTTGCATTTCACAGCTTCTAGTATCTGTCAGCGCACTTTGGTCATGTTGAATGGTGAAGCTGGACTGGCCAGCTTACTCCTCCACCTCCTCGAGTTCCCAGGCTCTATGCAGCCCAGGGCAGCAAGCACCGAGTGGCCACAATGGCCTTGTGATACTATTTTTTAAAAATCATGGAAACTTTTCTAATCTTCATCACAAATGTAAGAAACAAATGGGTTTTAAGCTAGATAGATCTATTTTTAAACATTTTGTTGTTATTTATCATGAACTATTTCACCCTGTTTGTTCTCAAGCAAATGTCCCTCTCGATACTATCTCGGTATGCTAGGACTACAATGTGGTGTGGCTCTATGGATTTTCATGCGCATATTGGAAACTTCGCAAACCAGGCTTGTAAGTTCGAAAAGAAAAAATGTTCTTCTTTGACAGAGACTATGTCAAGTGAGCTAAACACCAAAATACTGTTCAGTTTGAAAGAAAACTGTACGTCCTACTGCAGATAGGAGATACAAGTTGAGGCTGTGTTATTCTAACTGGGATAAAACGGATGCAACGAGGAAGACATTCCTTCCTCTTTTCTGTCAGTTTAAGTCTGGAATGACTCCTGTGAAGTGACTGAGGTTACTTAGACTTTATACCTCTGTAACTGAAGGTTGCTTACCAATATATCTCCTGGATAGTTTAACTGACAGACATGTCTTCTACTATTTGGTTCAAAGTTTCTGTACCTCTGCTGTAGTCAAAAATATATTAATTGGGAACAAAACACCTCCAAATTGGCCAGAGTCCTTCTGTCCCAGAAAGCAATGAATACATGTATCAATGATTCACCACGTCCTACCACAGTGTATTGATAATTATCTCCTTCTTAGCTCCCCAGATAGATACAGTGGAACTTACAGTGGATGCGATCTCCTATGTTGACGAGTAAAACCCTCCTATTTTGGACAACCTTGTAATATAATCCCTTTAATTAATTAATCAAAATCCATAGCTAATTTGCTTGCCTGTTTCCACTGCTCCTGTAAGAAAGCTGTTCCAGAATTCTACACCTGTGTTGGGTAAAGCCCTTCCCTAATTTTGAGCTTATATTTTAGGGTCACAAATTACAAGTACAGATTAGGACAAATCAGTAAAATCTCCAAAATAAAGCAGTGCCCATCTGTCTCAGGACATTATTAATGGGCGACTAAGTAGAATTACGTCGTGAAGAATGACTGCAGAAATGCCCCTTGCTCTAGCATATATTTCCTACTTTGATGTTTTCCAAGCCACATTGACGTCATCTACCTGGAGTCCTGCCTAGATCGACGCATGCAGTTTCTACTGTCGTCAGTGAGAATTCCCATCGTGTACCAGGGCCTCTATACAGTCCTTTAGTTTTAATACTGCCAGTACGGCACAGTCAGTATACCACTGGAAGGATGAGTACACTTCTCCTTGCTTGGTATGTGTCGTAACTCTCTTCTTACTCCAGAACTGTGATGTTTGGGGATGGGATTCAAGATGGGAAAAACCCCCAAACATCTATACTGTAGATGACATGTTGATACCACTGCAGAGTTAATCTCAGAAGAGCAGGAGGAAATCTGGTATTGAACAAATTGAACAAATGTACTGGGGTGCTCCAAAACGACAGGAATCACAGAAACTTTATCCAAATAATAGCTATCTATCACATAGTCAGTAATGCCCCGTTCTTATCAAATTCCTTAGATAAATCCAGTCCTCACAGTGGAAATTCAAAGGTATTGGTATGAACATCAGGATGAAAAAAGGGGAGAAAAATATCCTGGTGTGGCCTCGCAGTATATTGTTTTCTGCACACAGAGAAGTACTATGGCTCTTTGAAGTGCTGGGAGGAGATGTATAAGCCTCGATCCATTTCAGTCACTAGATAAATTCATCTATCTCTTGCCATATCCACCAGAATATACAAAGCTTTCTGACATACATCAATGACATCAGTGACTAGGAACAAGTCATACCATTCAGAAATCAGATATTTAATGGCCACTAATCCCATCATAATAATTACAAAATAATGTAATGATGAGCCAGAGTAAACAAAATATATGAACAAAAATGGCAAGGAAGAATGCAATTAGAGTCTTGGGCTTGATCCAACTCCCTTTTGCTTCAGTGGGAGTTCTGATAGACTATTACCCCTATGTAATTAGAGATTTAGGCTTAATCCAGCTCCCATTTGCTTCAGGGGAATTGGGATAGGCCCCTACGCCCTAATTTTCTGCTGTCTTGCCCCTTGTATACTCAGTTCTGCATAAGCTGAGTGGACCTGTTTCACCACGCTGGTACTATGTGTCATATTAGGGAATAATGTTTCAAGACTCGGATAAGAAAAGTAAGTGCAAAACAGAGCGTCTACACCTGTTTTGCACTCACTTTGCATGGGCCCGAATTATTAGATGAAGCAGTGAAAAATCAGGTCCTTATTCAAGGTGCTGGAGACTTAAATACTTTTTTTTCTGTTACCATAAAAAAAATAATTCCTGGTTCTTTAGCAAACTGTACGAAATTCTCCTAAGGAGATCTTCAGGAAGGTTGCTTCACTTAACGAATTAACTAGACAGAACAACTGATGGATACAGTCCTTCGCTTTGGCTCACCAGACAGCTACAAATAGCCTGTGAAACATTTACTAGGGATGCGATTTCCAAACCTGGGATGAGAAATCTAAAGATTTGTATTTCTAAGCATGAGGCAAAAATTCAAAAAAACCTATCAGAACCAGTCTTGGCCATATTCTGCATTCCCTTAAACAAAGGTCACCTCTCTCACAGTGTTGTAATTCTGATTTTTTTTGGCGGATGAGAGAAAATAGAGTCAGTTTTGTGCAAGAATATGGACATTGTTGACTTGATAAATTAAAATATCTTTAACATTAGCAATTATTACTGACCCTGATGTTGTCATAAGCACTCAGTGGTCAGCATTCTGTACACTGAGAATATGTTAAATGTCTGCAAACTAGCACAAACGCGCTTCTATACCAGCTCTCCAGATGAGGCAAAAACAGGTTAACCATGTCTACATGAGTGCATGCATACGTATATTATGGATGAGCACAGGTCCTGACTAATATATGTAGTATGAACTCAAGTATGTGCATCCTTTCATTACAGCATTGACAGACACAGCTAAATGGATATACTTATACTGACTTGGAAGAACATTTAAAATGGATTGTATGTATGTCCAGACAGACACACATAAAAATACATACAAAAATACATTATCAACTATTTGACATAAACACATACAAATATTAAAAAAGCTAAGTGCACATGCACAGACACACACAGATAGAACACGTGCACGGTTACATTCAGACAGCACACACATTATGTAGGCATTTGCCTCCTGTGTACACATTCTCATATTACTGTCTGCCCAAATCAGTCTGGAATTTTATTTGAGCTTGAACCATCTTTTTTTTTTCCTTGCATAGAGAGACTGTGTACACATAATGTTTCAAAGACATCAATTACAATAAATGCAGGCACACTTTAATGTGTACATACCACCACTTATATACATTCCAGAGAGAAGTCCATATTTTTCAAAAAAAACCCAGCTGTTTTTCCCCATCAAGTATGCCTCTTTCTCTTTATGAGCTGCTTGCATTCTTCAGCAGTAAGTGGGATGAGAGAAGCAAAAATATCAGCTATTAAATAATAACTGCATGGACTACATTTATAAAGAGCTTCTTCCCCCACTCTACTCTACTTCTTCAAGTTTTATTCCAAAGTATGGCTTTCCACCTGTAGCCATGTCATGAACTATCTGAGTTGAAAAGCAAAGCATGGAGGAGCAGAAATAATGAATCCCTTAGTTAGTACACACAAATTTGAGCTAATTTGAGCTAAAGGAACTGTGCTGATGCCTTTCCTGTTGTTACTCATATGGTGCCATACATACATATATCCCAAAATATATGGCAAAATATATGGCAAAAATATAAAAAAATCTGTTGCTGAGAAGCTAATGTTCTAAATTAGACTAATCCAAAACATACCTTAGGGGGCATGAGGAAAAGGGAGAAATAAAGTGGGTATGCTTGGGCAGTGCAAGGGTTTTCTGGCAAAGACAGCCAGTGGTTGCTGTTTTGGTTCCACAAATTCCTTGCCATTTTATTTCATCATCCTTTTCAACCTGTTATCATTGACATTTCATTGGTAGATCTCCTCTGAAAGGACTTGCAGAAGAAATCCATCCTGAGGAATCTGCAGAAAAAGACAGCACCTGAATAGCAAAATTAACCGAGAGTTGGTGCAATCATTTTGAGAATAGAGGCATCCTGGGAGTCAGTGTGGAGATGGGGAGAATGAAAGGAGAAGAGAAAGCAAGGGAAACACCTTAGAGAAGGTAAGTTAAATTATCTAGAAAGCAAGAACTATGGTGAAGATGAAGGTTAACAATGCCCTTTCTCCTCACGCTAGTAGGAAGGTCAAGGCAGTAGTCAACATATTTTTCTCTCCGAGACACTGGAGCATTTATCGAAGGTCTCCTATGAAAAGACTGCTGTAATAGAAGACCCTGGTACTGCTGGAGTGGTTACGAGCACTGCTGTCCTCCTTATAATTACTAGCCAACACTAAAACTGCCATGGGTGCTACGGGACAACCACATTTAGTCCCACTGTGGTAGGGTTGTACAGTCCCACAACAACTGGCTGCCTCTACCCCAAACGCAATCTGAAGGGTAAGCCTGGCCAGAGAAAGAGCTTGGCAGGTGTAGTTATGGCACTCAATTTTGACAGTAAGTATTAACTCATGGCTCACCATGCATTATTGGTAAAGCCATATAATGTAACTCTTTGATGGCTTCTCATTTGTTAAACAGAGAAAAAAAAGCTTTAGGTTTTTGCTAGAGTTTTTCTTCCTTCTTTTTTTCATTTAAATGGGATTATTCCTCAATTAATCTTGGTAAAACATTTGGGGATCTCCAAGCTGGCAGCTGTATATAAGTAACAAGAACTAGGCAGTACGTGCTGTAGTATTTAAAAAATAAATGCACACACACATTTCACTGTCTAGCTCACAGTTTATACTAGACAGTCTGGGTATGGGCTGGTACTTTGAGCTGTAAGTCAGTATCATAAGGCAATACAGATGTATGCTGTCCTCTCAGGTGTATAAGTCAAGTTTCTTCTAGTTCCCTTTATCATCACTTGTTGAAACCTCGTGCTTAAAGGAAATTAGTTGTGTAAACAGCCAAGTTTTAGGGATGCCAATCATAAATCAACACTTTAACTGTATGTATGTATATAAAAATATATATACATATGTAAATAAAGACTTAATGGATCATATTGACTGTCAATGAACAATGTGGTTGGTGTTGAATTTTCATTTTTAATATAGCTTTTAAATATTAGTCTTTTCCAGTAGGATGCACTGGTGAGATGTACTGTCTGATATGCCCTTGGCCAGAATTATCCTTACACACATTGTGCGGTTCACACACATTATGCAGTGTGCTATAAGCTGATTATTTTCTTGGCTGCAGCCCACCCTCTAAGCCTAGGCATTTCAGTGTGGAAGGAATTCCTGGACCTATGTCATTTGTAAAGCACTGCGAGATCCTTTGGGTTGAATACGTACTGTTAGCTGTACACAAAATGAGAAATAAATAACAGATGTGCTATATTTTTGTAGCGTTCGACTGGTTAAAAAGTGCTAGTCTTGGAGATGGACTTTAGGCTACTTGAACTGTAAAATAATTGCACGCATGTATGTGTGTGGTAGTACACGTTACAACTCTTCCATAGCATAAGTTTTGCTGTTTGAACTCCCCCACAAAATTTCCAGGTAAAATTATAAAGAAGCTATATGGTGGAATGGACTGTAAAGCGTAATTCTCACAGTGCTTGGTTTGGGGAGTCTTTGAGATCATCTGGAGAAAATGGGGAGAAGTCTGTGGCAGGATGTTGTTCTCGGGAAGGGTTCAACACAATCCTGCTGAATCACTGAGGAAGCAAAGAGCTTTTCAGTCTTGGTCATGGCATTTATAAAACAAACTTGAACTAAGCAAGTCAAGGAATCATATTCCTGTTAAAACTGAAATCTTTCTAAGGTCCCTAAATTGTAGTTATGTATTTTTGATGCTTCTTGAAGATATGTACAGGCTCCTAATTTCAATCTTATTATCTTAGCAGTTAGGAAATTTGCATCAACATCTTCCTGTCTGAGTAATTTAATTCCCCTTTTTAAAATAAATTCAAATTAGCAACAATAAAAGAAAATACAAAACCACCGTTGAACTCAAATAGTTACCATAAACAACCCCCCCAAACCAATCAGGCATTGTGCAAAGTTATTGTTTTGTTGAGGAAAGAAATCCTGAGAAAGAGGGCCAGCCCCTGTTCTCACAAAAACCTAGACTGTAATTCCCATTGACTGAAAGAAGAATGGAGCCAGAACGAGAGGGACACTCGATAAAAGGGCTAGGTGTACTAACGCATGCCATGCAGGGAGAAGGGCTGGGACAAAAGGTTGGATATTTCAGGCTAGCAACATCAACGTTACCAGAGTTGCTGGGAATGCTTAATTCAGTCTCATCACTGAATGATTAAAAAAAGAAGTTGGATCGAATTGTGACAGGCTTAAAGGCACATGGCTGACTCAAAACACAGATTCCTTAGTAATTTCAGTAATCATTTTGTTATAAGTTTTGTCACTCTTGTCAGTCTCTCTGACTTTTGGGTCATCATCTGCTTTCTGCATTGCAGTACAGGTCACCAATCTACAATGAACAAGATTCATTTTCTAGTACTTGTTAGCTTTCATTTTTTAATTACTGTGTACTAGAAAAGCCCTGTTTTGGTTTTGGATAGCAAATCCTTCAGAGGAAAGCTCTAAATCTAGAAACATAAACAAAAGCATTGTATATTTCATGAAAAAGTTCAATGAAATATCTCTACCCACCTTCAGTTGTTTTATTTCTAAACAAAATCTAAAACTAGAAACAACTTCACTCATTTGCCCCTTTTAACTATTATTTCCATGACAAGACAGATGCAACTGACAGACAAACAAATTATTTGTGAGGTACCTATTGCGGAATGTGGTTTTTTTGCTGTATTTTCACTTAACTGGCCTTGAATGCGAAGGGTTTCAAAATTCTCCATACTTTTTAACTGTATAAAATATAAAACCAGAATTTGTTAACATCATTAACTTGCTTTTGGAATATTTTGATAGATGGGCACACAACGCAAAGTCATTTTAATGCCGATGTACCATCAAATTATAATGGAAGGATATTGGTTTGACTGTGCTAGGGTAGTCATTGCATACTTGAGAACCAGAAGAAATTTTAGTAAAGTATGAAATTATTTTAGTAATGTGAGTGCTATAGGAACTGGATTTTAATTAGAAAATTGTAAAAAACAAACAATTGTGTCAGCAAACTATATTAAAAAAACAGAAAAGGAATATATGAAGGGCTTCATGTCTATACATGATGGGATCTGTTGTCCAGTCACTACCGAGCTGAGGCTGAAATGGTACAAATAATCTTGAAAAACAGAAATTGGAAGTAGCTATGCCAGCTCACCTACCAATCTGAAATCAGTGCAGGCACATACAGACCACAAGTTGCGAGCACTATTCATGTATCCTCCATGTCCCATGTCCACGTCACAAAAATATACCCTTAAAAATGACCTTGCTTGTTGGGAGTTTCAGCAAAGACATAAAAGGAAGAAGGAGCCACAGAAAATCAACTCCTTTGAACCTCTAAAGCATGTCACAGAGGAGCAGCGTGGGAGAACTGATATTCCTGATGGCCCACGAGAAGGGAATGATGGGCCTTCACAAATGTTATAGCTGCAGCAGATCACAGATCATGAGCTATAAACTGTTATGGATCTACCTCCACACCTTATGTGGTCAGCAGAGGTGTTTAAACTAATGATTGCTAATAACTGCGTTTTCAAATACATACTAGGATCCCTAATGCACGTGCATAACAGCCTTTAGAAGTGAATTTTGTTTCAAAGCTCAAATCGCAATCCGTTGTTTTTTAATATATGCAAGTATAAGAATTTGAAATTTTGTTTAAGAAAACCAGCCAGCTGCAAATTTCAGATTGGGACCAAGCCACCCATATAGGTTTGGGTTTTTTTCAAATTGTGTCGTAACTCTGGGGTTACATTTCTGCTGTTCAGGGAACTGGTGGTGTCTGTACATCTAGACAGACCTCTTCCGATAAGGAATATCAGAAGTTCAGAAGGTTAAATATTTGTAAGTGGAGTCATGTGTTTTGCGTTGTTAGCTGGCAAGATATTTCCCGCAATGCATTTATGAGATTTATCTTTTTTTTTTTCCAAAATGTCAATGAGCAGACATATTTTTCACAAATTATTGAATGAGTAATTGCCAACATATTTCTGCCCATGAGATTGCTCATGAGCTATTCACTAAAATGACTGCTTTGTGTATTTTAGGAATCCACCACTCATAGATTAGTATTTATAAGGGGTTGTTGGTCACCCAAATCACCTGACATAATTTTTTTACCCTTGGTTGGTAAATTTACAACCCATCAAAGGCTTTCCTAAGAACTGCACGCAGACTTCCAATTCAGGCATTCATATGGATACAGAAATGCATCATTGCATGTGACAGTTTTTCTACAGAATATCACTCTAATGAATGTTTGTGGAAAGTGAAGGAATTGCCTCAATTACCATCAAAACAAATAGTTATATTCAAACAAAAGTTCACAATTTTTTTTCAACAGTCATCAGTCTTTATGTACTAACCTCCATTGACAGAATACATTTCCAGATTTTACAGATGAATAGAACATTTGTTAAAACTACTCTAAAATTCTTAGTTTAGAACATCATCATTCCAGCGCTGTATATCCATGACTCTTTCTATCCACAGAAGCCCCATATACACATCATAGGGTAAGAAATAGCCATGGATATTACTTAATGCCAGTTGGAGTGTATTGGACTCTGGCTCCACCTGCCCTGTGCATGCCCCCCCCACCCAAGGATTTGTTTGTAAATCCTAAAACATTGCAAACTCAGTGCCACACCTTCTGACTTTCCCACAGGTTTCCCTTTGATTTAAGCATATGGCGGCATCCGCATTAGTAGAGGATCCTCAGTAAAAATATAGTGCAGCTTTCTGAATAGTTTCCAAACAACAAAAGCCAGTTCGCTTTGCTAACTCGTTGAAATAAGCAGACTAGCTCCCACGAGTTAAGCAAACAGCATTTGGCCCACGGAATATTTCACCCAACAGTCTAACAGAATGCCCCAGAACAGCAAAAATACCAAAGACATTTTATTTACTTATCCAGCATAGCCCTAGGAATAGATACACCAGTTTGAGAATGTAAGCACAACCTTAATAGACTACCATGAATCTACGTGGCACTGTATCGTCACTAATTTGCCCCAAGACATATCAGCATCTGATTAAAATTTTTTCTTTTGATTTATATTTTTACTTGTAGATTTGTAAAATATTAACAACAAGAAATTTAAAGTTTTTTCAGTTAACCAAATAACCAGCAAAAAGAAACCACTTCTCCCTGGCTAACAGTATGCCTCCTAGACCACTGTCGACAAATGATCTGACTCTGTGCGCAGAAGCCCTATCAACACGCCTGGCCAAATTCAACCAGGGCTTACACCAGGCTACAAAGGACATTTCAGAAAGAAGATGTGCCTTGGAAGATTATGCTGACACAAAATAGTCATGATCTTCTGCTGCTGAAGAGCCTACAAGGGATCAAAAGAATCTGAATGCCCAAATCAAGAAAAACGTATTCACCAAGTGCACCCTTTCAGTAGGATCTGTACTATGGGGTTTCTGTGGATTGTGGCAGCAAACTATGAGTTACAAAAAAATACCTGAGAAGGTATTAAGTGATTTATTACCTGCCTTCGATACCTTGGGGCATTAGCAAAGTTTTTTATAATAGATAATGTCCTTTGTGGTGGCATTAGAGTTTCTGGCAACAGTGGCACAGGGACTATGGCGAAGGTGGCACAGGAATAAAAACAGAAATGCCTTTCTGCCTTACTGGTCATTCTCCCAGTGCACATCCTCACTCCCCTACTACGTTACAAAAGAAGCTGACATTTATTAATTAAATCAAATAATATTTATAGAATCCCTTTCCCTATCCTTGGGGAGATAGAAATTCAAACACAATCAAATACAATCACAACAGCAAACTATTAAACAGCTGAAAATAGTAAGCCATTCCAGCATTAATCAGAATAAAATCTCAAGTTTGAGAGAGAAGACAAAGGGATTGACAAAGAATTGCAGCCCTTGTGAAAAGGATCAACCCTTCCATCTTGTTGCTGTGGCAAAGGCTCAGTCACCTGCACAACTGCTGGCTACACCTCCTCTGAAATGGTGCCAGGGACACTACCGCTGGCACCTCTTCTCCAGTTTCTAGAAGATCCCTGGCATGGCTGAGGCCGGGGTCAAACAGCACTCTCCCAAACGGCTCCTGGGTGTGGGCTGGGAGTTACCACGAGCCAGGGACTGTTCTCAATAGGCATTTTGCATATGGCTGTCCTGTCTTGGAGTTCAAGACAGCTTAATAGTATGGATGCTGGCTATTTTGCGCCAGTTGACCTCAATGCCAGAGAACGGTCCAGGATGCGTTTAATTTACTAGCATGGACACAGCCAGTGATGTGAGCCTTCAAGATACATGGTGCCAGCTCTGAGATATCTCTCAGTGAGCTGCCAGATCCCTTTTCTTTAAGGATTTTAAAGCTATGTGCCCAGGATTTGAGAGACATGCAGGGAGATAGGCGCACACTCTGTGGCAAATTTAATCTCCTAGATGGCTCTTGAAAATAACTGCATTCTAGTAGTTCCTTTCTCTGCTTATACGATAACATCAACCAGAATATCAGCACAGCTCCCAGACTACAAACGTTTCATGGCTCGGCACCAGGAACAGCCCAAACCATGCGTATGCGACCAGTAAAGTCAGCGATATGGTTCTAGGGAAGCTGGGGATGGGGTGCTGAAAGAGAGTTTCAGAACACAGGTTTTTTGTGCCCTGGTTGGTGGCCAGGAGTACTCCAAGTTTTACGATTTCCCACCATTACTCTAGCAGGCTTCCCACTCCCCAATAAACCCTTGCTGCTGAGAAGAGCTTATATCCCTAGAAGGCCCGACAAAATCGAGGTGCTTACAGGCTGCTGCCGAGTGACTTCAGGGACTCTGTTTCTGCAGCACTGACAAAAAGGAGATAGGATCTGGGCGACCTATGTGCCACTGGGATTTACTAATCGTCACTAGGTCACAAGGCCAGCCAATCCAAGTAGGGAGTTGGAAGGCAAAGGAATCACTAATAAACAACATGTACAGTAAAGAGAGAATTTCCATCCACCAAAGTGAAAGACCATCCAGACAGGACAAGAGGAAATATCTTCCAAGGCTGAAATTTCTGTGATTTTACCCAAGAACAGAACTTTTGTAAGAGCAAGTACGGGTGAAAGTGTGGAAACATAACCAAGTAAGTCTACAGTTTCTGAATTTCTAAAACAGTTATAAGGAAAACAAGAAGTTGGATTTATTCTTACATGATAAATATATGTCCAAATAACTGTGCCCATTTGTAGGCACTTTAATTTAATGCTTACATGAGATAGATAGAGGGATATGTACTATGCTGTATCACTAATTAAGCTGTTTTACACATTCAAACCCAGATGAATTCCTGCTCCTTACAGTTTGTACTTTGTAACTGTATTTGCTAGAAGAAGGTGGTGGAAGAGAATGCAACAATTCATGCTGAAAAGGCAACTAAGTCTCCGCAAGTAACCACTTTGGTCAAAAGAGCAGACAGTTGTGCTGCTGTACTGGGGCGGGAGGGGGAAGAAAGAAGGGTTATACATGAAAAGCTACCAAAAGCATGGCTTTCATGTCCCTGATGGAGAGAAGTTCTTCAAATTTTGCAGCTCCGTGCCTCTGTTTTCGCTAACCTCATATTCCTCTGGTGACAGTCACCCCACCCTTGCAAGAAGTTAGAAGTACCCACATGTATATAGAAGACCAGAAAGGTAATCAATCTCAGCAGATAAGGGGCCTCTGGTATCCATCTGATCTCCTGCCCAGGGTTAGTTCTGCAGCCTACGATACCCTCAAAGGTAGAGAACGCGGTCTGCGGTGAGGAAAGGGAGGGTTTGCCAGCCAGCGGCACTTACAGCAGCTGCTCAAACTGACAGCAGAGACTGCTTCTCCATCTGTCACCAACACATCAGTTTGGAGGGGTGGCTGGCCATCACCTTGGTCACAGGATGAATGTGGTTCACATCCACAAACACGAGGCAGCATAAGTACCTCTGTATTATAAAGGTCTAGCCATAATGCACTATACATATTTATGCTAAAGCAAAGATGACAGTCTTTGAGTTAGTCTTAACCAGACTAGAGGTTTCCTTCATATTTAACCACTGATGACCCGACTTTGGGCTTCTATGCAAACAGTGCAGCCCACTGAAATCCATTTGAGAATACCCCTTGTTCCTGTGATGCTGCTACTTTTTTCAAGGTGGGTAAGACTCTGCGGTGAGATCAAAGTGATTATGGGAGATATTCTCAACAATAAGCAGGGGACCAGGAAGGAAACTTGCAAGCCAAAGCACCAAGTATGACTACCAAATCAAGTAGAGAATGACTAGAGAATGAGCTAAGGCCTGACAAAGATGGCAACCGGACAAACTCCATGGTGGACACCATAGCGTCATGCAGAACAGAGCTTAGCACGCACCAAGTATGATTTCGATTACCTAGCATCCAAGAACACATCTGATCTAATGAATAAAAAACGCCTGTGCTAGCAGTTTTTAAAAGGAGCTGCAAAGGAAAAACAATGAGCTCATGCCTTCTGACCTTGCTTGTTTTTAGCCTGGTTTCCTATGGCAACAAGGCTTGTGATCATGCTGTGTGTGTGCATGTGTATGTGTGCGTACGTGTGCGTGTAAAAGACAGACAGAAAGTGACCATCGGGGTGTTCAGTAACTGTTGAATGCATTCCTATTTTGTAGTCAGACCTGGCACTTGGATACAGGTCCCAACAACAATTAAGTTCCTACAAGTTTTGTGGAAGCAGGTGGCCACCAAGACTACAGAGACCTGTAAGTTTCCCAGGTTGGAGGGAACTGTGAGTGCATGTCTTATTAGGCACTGGAGAATCCACACAGGAGAGGG
The DNA here is from genome assembly GCF_047370975.1 of Nipponia nippon. Classification (NCBI taxonomy): domain Eukaryota; kingdom Metazoa; phylum Chordata; class Aves; order Pelecaniformes; family Threskiornithidae; genus Nipponia; species Nipponia nippon. Next base: position 25,448,667 of record NW_028262291.1, on the reverse strand, counting down.
CAGTTACGGATGTCCCAACTGCAGGAGAAGCATCCATCAAAACTTGCAGCAAAGCATAAAACAACCCTAGGAAATGAGCTTTGTCAGTTCTGGTGCTACATTAGGTAAGACATTCAGGTGACATTCCTTTCCCTATTTTTCCTGGTGAGAGTGAACAGGGACATCCCCATTGCTGGTCTTCAGGAACCTGATCCTGATTGACAGCAAGGAGTCAAGAACTTTTAATTCAGAATTTTTTTTAAGACTGTTGTATATGTCAATAGCCACATAAATAAAATGTTTTGCAAGACAAATGAGAATCAAGGATTTGATGACTGCCTTCTTCAACAAAGGGCCAAGAAACATCATAGGCAGCTTAGCTGGGTCCTCTAAAGACAGCTGAGAAAAACTAAGTGTTGACATTGCTGAGGTCTGCCAGATAAAAAGGATAGTTAATTTCTGGTCAGCGTGGTTTGGGAAAACCCACCAAAACCTTTCTACCTATCTTTGTACACAGCCTTCTGACAGAGCAAGCTGCCTTCTTTCTTCTTCTGAGTCACTTTTAACAACGGAGAGGGAGCAAATGACTATTCCAGACAAGAACCTGCAGAAACTATCAGCCACCAGGCCATTCAGACGGGATCACCAAGCTACACTCATAAGAGAAGTGAACAAAATAGAATAAATGCGGGAATGCCAATCTCCGCAATTCAGTAACCAGTTCCCTAGCATCAGTCTACCCAAAACTGAGTCTGCTTCTTGAAGCCTCCATTTTGCTGAAACGTCTCATGTAAATACTACATACCATTTGAAAAACAGATGCCTGCCCGGGGTTATACTGAAAAGCTGGTGGAGCCTGGAGGAGGACGTGGAAGTCCTGCTTATTAATGGTCTATTTTAATCACAGAACCTAGCCATTCATTTGGGCTAGTCATAGTTACAGGACAGAGGAGCAAAGCCATTTCGAAGTAGTTTGAAGAGGGAATGATGGCCAGTATTGCTGTCACTCCTTTTAGCAGAGACAGTCGTCTGTAGTATGAAGTTCTACATATGAGCAAATTCCCTCTTTCCTGTAAAAGCCAAAATTGCCATTTGTCACTGCTACGTACAGCTAAATAGCTATCACGTTTGACTCCAAAGAGACTGCTCTCACTGCCCGATGAAATCGTATTTCTACACATTGGCAAATCAAGTTGGGATCCTCTGATCGGGAAGTCACTCCAGAGTAATCTGAAAATAGTCTTTTTGTTTTGGTTCCAAGTCAGATGTGAAATGTTAGAATCTTCCCTCTCAGTGTCAACAGGCAATATACGGGTATATCTAAGAGCAGAATTTGACCCTCATAGTTTTTCTTAATTTTCACTACTGTAAAAACAATATTGTTTAAAAACTTAACTGCCATTTCCCAGGTAGATATATTTGTCACACTTGCAAACATGGCTTCTAAAACTTTCATTTTTCTGGCCTCCTTATTTACCATTGACTATGTCCTCAGATCCCTTTTCTCTCATTGCACAAGCTTCTGACTACGTTATAAATATTCTCTGAGTTGTGAAATACTCCTTTTATGCACCTCTGTCCTTCTGCTTTTACACCATACCCCTCATCTCTAAAACTGACACTGATCCCATTAAATTCAGTAGGAGCAGTATCAGGAACCAGGCATGTAGCTTTTTCTTAGCTGGTTTTAAATTTGTGGCTGCAGTTTGGAAGGGATGGGGTGAAGGGGAAAAAAAGCCTAACTAACCCAAACAAAATTCTTAGTGAAAAAACACAGCAACTATAACAACTTCTATATATAAAATAAAAAGCTGTTTATCTAATAGCATCTTTAATAAGCCTTTTGACCCCCCCACAAATTTGAGAGACCGATTCCTGGTTTTGCAAATTTTTCAACCAGGTATCATCGGATGGGAAGATTTCTAGATGTTAGAATGTTACCTATAAATTTAACTAAATCGGGACCAAAGGTTTCAACAACCACAATGATTAGATTTGATTAAGATATCAGGTATTTGAGTTAACTTTATCTTATGGTACCAAATTAAGCAAACATTTTCATTTACATGTTACAGGTCCCAAACAATCCAGCCAATTTAATGAAATATACTGTCATATTTCTTGATGATCCTGGCAGGCATATGTAATTAAAAATAAAACTTATTATCTGTAGCCCTTCCCTGTCTTCTCCTCCATCCAAATATCTGCAGGTCCCAAGCCTGCAAACACGTACTTGTTTGAGGAGCCCTGCTGGCTTAGACTACTCACAAAATTAGACTTACTCATACGTACAGAAGTGTTTATAGCCTCAAACCTGAATCCTAAAGCTTGCAAGAAAGACTATCCCAAACAGTGACTGCTCAAAATAAGAAAACTTTAGTATAGAGTGTTTAGTGTTTTGAAATATAAATGTAAAGTTACAGAGGGGAAATTCTCATTTGAAAGACAAGACATTGCTAAGGAAAATACTAGTAATATACGTAGAAATAGAGGATTAGAATCATACAGAAATTAAAACCTGCTTCATATACTGCCCAGAAAGAAACATCAAGTAAAATATCACATAAAAAGCAATGACTGGGATGGTCAACAATAAGTGACAAGTAAATAAATTGTTAATCAGTAGTTTAAATGGAGGAAAAAAAAATTCTCCAGCCTTTGTTCTCAACAGCAATTTTTTTTATATATTTTTAATGTCAAAATTTTTAAAAAAGAAGGAAAATATGACTGTTACTATGGAGTAAATATGAAAAGAGGATTAACATTTATTTTTAATATTCATACTTATTTAATAACATTTATATTAACAGATGACAGAGTGATAAAATGGCAGTATGCTGCTCTGACAATTTTTTTTTTTTCTGATCCAAGCTTGTTTAACATTTAGCTTCCACTACTACCTCAATGGAATTATTTTTCCTTCCTACTTTGGGTTACATTCATATAAAAAATTCATCCTAAACCTGCTTTGTTGGTTGTAAATGTGCAGGAGACTTTTGTTTCCATATGACTGAGCGAAAACATGCTTGCTTTATGCATCTGAATTGCCCTTATGAAGCCAATGGGCTAGATCCTGCTTACGTGTAACAGGACTAGATTCATGGGACAGAGCAATATGGATTTGACTGTTATCTAAACATGCAATTACTTTTTGTTTTATTAGCTGTAGCAGTCATTATGCACTTTATATCAATAACCCCCTGACTAGCTATAGCAAGAACAAGAGAGTAAAGTTTTAATTCTTTTGTTCATTCTCTGCTTCATTTTAAATTTGGATTTTTTTTTCCAAAGGATGCAAAGGAATAATATTCATGGCTAATTTTTAATGCCAGTTTCTGCTCTGGCCACTCAGATAAATACTTTCATTTACTGGAAACAAGACTATGGTAAATAAGGTATGGAAAGTGAGCTGCATTTGGCCTTTACATACATGGGCTTGGAATCTGTATCATGCCTAAAACAGACACATTTATATTTTTTTTTTCCCCTCCTACAAAACATTCTCTTACTCACATATCGGACCCTTGAATAAGCATATACAAACTAAAACTTTCATTAAGGCTTACTTCTACTAGGCAAATGTGCTTCTTAAGTAACTATTTTAAAACATCCTCAAGGTCTCCATTACAACGCTGCCTAACTTTAGAATAAATAAAACAAAGCTATTACAAATATTACTTCAAATAAGAAGCCAAGCCTGCATTCATCATGCATCCAGAACTTCTCATCTCAAAAAGAGCCCCCAAGTATTTTTGGTATCTTTTTGATGTTTAAGTTTCCTTCTTACATTTTTAGCATTCAGTTTACTTCATTTTTGCTCCTCCTGAATAGACAGATTAGCTGGAGCCTTGACACTGCAGGCACTGAGGCAGGCTGCTGGCTCAGCTGACTGCTATCGGCCACTGCAACTCCAAGGGACTTCACCCATGTTACAGACCTACCAGTTTACAAGACTAAAGCCCACTAAAGTTAAAAACTATTTGGGACTAAGGGTCAGGACCAATTATATTCCATTTTTATTTTGACCCAGATGTTCCAACAGGCTGAGCTAGCGTTGCGGCAGGGCAGCGGACAGACCAGCGGAGCGTGACCTGGTGCGGCAGCTACAGCAGGGCTCGCGCCTCGAGCGGGCGGCCTCGGCGTGATGGTGCGCGTCCCCCCTCCTGCCCACTCACCTGGTCGGACAAGCTGCCACGGCCTTGCGCGTCTGCTGGCCTGAGCGGGTGGGGGACTGACTGCACAGGTCTGGTTCACCCAAGGCTGATGCCTAGATGACCAAAAGAGCACATTTTACTGTGCTTTATAAGCACAATTTGAACCTTTCAAAATTCTCTTAGATCCAAGATCTTGTATTTGCTCCACTGAAATTGTTATTCAAATTCCGTACCGTTCAGGGCTGCTAGAAATGACAGAGAGCAAGTTGACTGGTTTCCTTCTTGATACCTTTTCCCGAAACTCTGTTAGACCTAACTGTGGTTACCTTTTAGACACTAAAAAGTAATATCTCATAATTGTTAGATTCTATATACATTTATACTTAAAGCTGGTACAGAAATAAGTGCTGTATACTTTGGGGACTATCCATAAGGCTGAAAAACAATGGCCCAAAATTTCAAACTTCCTTGTCTGAGGTTAGGCTCCTAAACTAGGCGGCAAGGAAAGGCATGCCAATAAATAAAAGCATTTTAAATCAAGGAACAACTATTTGATGTAATGTCTGTGATAGATACAGATGCAAAAGTCCATCTATGAAAACAACCAGTATTTTTAGCCTTGTAATTAAGTAAGTGGACTTCATTAGGAAAATTTGGATAATAAAGTAAGCAGGATTTGGCCCACAGTTGCTTTATCACTACAGAGAAAAAAAAAAAAAACCAAAATCTCCTTTGATGTGTTAGACACTTGAGATACGTGTTCATGACTTCTCAGTCCCTGTGCCAGAGACATTACAGTCTGTTTCCAAATAAAAATCGTGACATGAAGTGATCACCAAAATAATTTTGACCTTCAAGGACAAATTAAAATGGAAAAAAGCAGCAAAAATTAATCTGCTGTTTTTCCCACTGAAGTCTAGATGATGCCTATTCCCCTAGATATGAAAAATAATAGATACTTGTGCATAAAGAGGAGACCACTGTTACACAGTTCTTCTCATGTACAACCTCATGCACGTGTCTACCTAATGCATGCATAAAGCCCCAGTAAGAATTACAGAAAACATATGGGTTTTGTATATGGACAGATAGATGGATAAAATATACACGGCAACACGTGGACACATACACACACAGAGAAATCATGACAGCTGTTTCCCTCAAATAAACGAGGCTACTGAAGGGAATGATGCAACTCCTATTCAGTGAAAAAACAACCTGTAATTTCAGTGGGGTTTGGATCAGATTCGGTTAAACTAGGTGAACAGTATGCACCTTATAGACATGTATGTTCAAACACATTTTCAAAGCAACCATTGGAACAGCAAAAATCTTGTGAAACCCCTCTCCAGCATAACTGTTTCACTACATAGAACTACACTGCAGTTTCATGAACAACTTAAAATTCTATTTACCCACCCAAATGCCTTATAAACAAATGAACTGAGAACAGATTAATTTGATTCTATTTATTGTTTTCAGTTACTATACTTTTCCTGGGTTTTTAATGCACATATGCCTACATATATACACATATACCTAGTGCCCCACACGTTGAGTCCTACTATACTAGTTCAAATTTATACAAGAAATTCCTTTAACAGGAATGAATCAAGAGACTGATTTAGTTTAATTAGAGTGAAAAGCAATGACCACTATCTAATTGGGACAGTGTTAGCTAAAATTTCACATATGGAGTGTGGGGAACATGAGGGGGGCATGCTTACATGGTACCAGTGAGTTCAGTAGTGTTTAATGGGTGTTACATGACTGGGGGGCAGGGACGATGGATGGACTGTGGTCTTTTGTAGCTCAGAACACCCAAATTAATGTGAAAACAAAAAACAAAGATGAAATGCAATAAATATTATTTTATGCAGAACATTTCTTCCATTTCAATCTCATCAGATTCTCCTGATTTTTTTCTCAGATTGCTTTTCTTGCATGTAATATCTGCTTAAATTTGGGCAGCAAATAAAATAGCTAAATTGTGATGTTTCTACTGTATATAAATACATATCAACTGAACAAAATAAATGAAAGGGATGAATATGCCTCAAAAGACGAGGTCAAATAACAACTTCAGAATAAAAAATTATCACTCTTGAACTAGTACTTTTTGTATACAAATCTAAAGGAGTTTTGCTAATGGCCTCACTGTAGGAACAGAACTGACTCCATAATCTCATGAACCATACAGGAGAGTAAATGAAGGTCTTATGCAAAAAGATACAGTATAGCAGGTTACAAGGGTTTCAGCACTCATGTTCATTTGGGAATCTTTAAACCTATTGGCATGGAAGTACTTGGTCACATTTTGTTTACTGAGCGCTAAACTGCAGGCTTTCCATTCTCAGTTTGGCAGCTGCATTATACATGTATTTTTAAAACCCACTACATTGAGCAAGGCCTAGTTTGACTATGAATAATCAGAGAAGGAAACAAGCAAGCAAGCTAACGAACAAGGTACCAATGGTTTGTGTGATACAAGTTTGGAAGGTCTCTGTTCAGTTGCCAGGCAATAATTGTTAGAGTTAAAAAAAAAAAAAAAAAATACCCCCACTCTCATCTTTTGACAACCTGAGCAGAGAAGACCTGGAAAAGTAAATATTCCTCTCAGGCTTTGAATAGTCCCTCTGCCCTGGAATAGATGTAGCATAGGGCAGTGAATTAATAAAGCCAGAATATCTATTGCTAATGGGTTTACCAAGCATGTGAACAGAAAACCAGTCACACAGTGCCAGAACTACATCTTATGGAAACTGTTCAAAATAACAACAAATAGAAATTCACAGAAACCAGGATCCTTCAGGGAGGGCTGTAAGGTCTTTATCCCACTTCTGCAACTGGACAATTAAAAGTAAAGCAAAATTCAGCAAGAGCTTGATTTTCAACACAATCAAGGTATTTTTACCCATTGTGAAAAGGAAGGGGAAAAATCTCAGATGCAGTAGTGCAAGACAAAAGGCCTTTCCCTGCAAGCATCTGCCTCTCTGAGCAGCGCTTACTGCTGTGAAGAGCCCTATTGTGGCCAGGCTAAGTCCTGTTAGAAGACTGCTTGGAAGAGGAAAGCCCTTGCTGGATCAGGATGTAGTTACTTTACTCAAGAAATAGCTGCTGGGTTTGCAAACAACATACAAAGCTTTGTATTACAACAGACTGCTGGTGAATACAGACAGCCAGAAAATATTTTCCTGACTATTGGGGTTAAAAAACTGAATGGAAGTTGCAGAAATGCAGGCAATCACAGGTCAATAAACATTTTTTTTAAAATGTCCTCAAGTCCATAAACTATGATATAATAAAATAGTTTGCCCTGTACTTCAGCATAATTAATACTGAATAGGCCTTAAAAAAGTTAGTAAATATTTATGAAATGAACCATAATTTTCTTAGTGTACAGTAAAACCTGTATATCGGTAAACCATCTTTAAATTTTTGTAAAACTTATACATATCAAGAAAAGGATCATATTTTGCCTTTACTATTTCTACTATGGATTTGCATGCACATGTATTTGTGGATATGTTCACATGTGCACATGCACATCTGTCCATGCACCCATAAAATAGTCTGCACGCACATACAAAGACTTGTATATTCACAAATACCGGCTAAGAAAAACTAAAGAACTGAAAAATGCACCTTGTATAATTGTTATAATAAGTTAAAACTATTGTGTAAATTTAAAATTATTATGTAAAAAATGTTATGGTTTCTGATACTAATTTTATTTTAAAGAGCAAAACCAGAAAGCACTTGGAGAAACTCAAAAAAAAGGGGGGAGGGCAATGCTGATTTCCCATTTTATAGGCTCTTTATTGTTGTATTTCATTCAGTTTGGTCAGTAAAAAAAAAATACTAAAAAAATCAATTGTTCATCTTCCTGTCCTAGCCATTTCACCTCCTTGCTGTCATGTGCTAACACAAATCAGTTGCATTTGGCTTTTTGACATTAAATATAAAATTAAGTCTTTTAATTTAATTTAAAAACAAAAGATAATTGTTTTTTCTGTTCCTTCTCACAAACATACTTTTTTTTTTTTTAAAGAAAAACATGGGGCTTTAATAAGTCATTGCCATAGGTCCTTCAAGATGACTTTTAGGGTCACACTTCAACATAACATCCCTTATACTGCAAGCCTGCTGAGCAGAGCTCCCAAATGTTTCAGCTTAGTGTCTTGGCACCCTGTTTTTTATGTCACACTATGCCCAAGTACTTCAACTTCTTAATAAAGCCTAGAGACGAAGGTGTGGGTGACCTGCCAGTATACGGACTAGAACAGTTCAGCATACAAATCAGTATCGTAAAGCTGAGAATTTTTTCTTGCTCCTGTTTTTCTTATTTGGTTCAGTTAGGTTGGCCTTTTGCTACAACTGCGTAATAAAAACTCGTGCATATGCACATACACACACACACAAACAATTATTTACAAAACTCTATATAAAAATGTGGAATACAAGTTAACAAATCTTATTTTTGTGTAGCGGATTCTTCCTTCCCACCCTTGCTTGCCTCAACTTATCATAAAACAGGGTGCACATGCTCCCCTCTATGCCTTGCAATTTCCATTGTCATCTCCAACGTACTGCAGGTGGGTAATCCTTTTCTAATCTAGCCACACTGCCTGCAAAGTCCACACCAGCCCTGTGCAACAGGCACAGCAGCATGCACCACTCTAATTTACCTACAAAGCAATTAAGGCGAGGAACCGTAACACCAAACTCAGCAGCCTAGGGGGAGATTTCTCACACTTATATTGACAGGCCCTGACATCTGCTTCCTCTGCTCCATGATGAACTTTGTGATCGTCCAAGCGCCAGAAGCCAGTGGCCAACCCAGCTAGCTATCATGACTGCTGAACCGGCTGCTCAGACTCAGGATCACTCCTCTGCCTTCTGCCCCACCTCCCAGTTTTCTACTCCTGTGTTTACCAGGAGCGCTCGTCTTTTTCATTGTAGGAAACAAGGCGGGAGGAGCAGCGTAGCAGGGGAATCAGCTGAGGGCCCTTTCCAGAGACAGGTGTCCATAGAGGTGAGTGAAAATCTGGGAGACAGAACAGAAGGAAAACAGAGAGACAGTGCCCGTGTGCCTGAGTAAGGACAAAGAAAAAGGAACAATGAAACAAATAAGGGGGAAACAGGAAATTTAAAAAAAAAAAAAAAAAAAAAAAGAGGGGGGATTGAAAGAGGAGAGAGAGGAACTGTCTTGCCACATTCACATCATGAATTGCATTCAGTCATTTCTCTACCTGTGCCGTATCATACTTCCCCAGCAGATGTTCCCATGAGGGTAAGGAGGGTGACTGAGAAGCGCTGCTTTGATGAGGATGAGTCTGGGAACCAACAGTGGACAGATTTTTTTTAAAGTCTATGTGTCACTCTGCTAATTCATTTCTTTTTTTGGCTTCTTACGTCCTGATTTGGAAGGAAAAGAAAGTTACCAAATATATTGCCAAAAAACGACACTCTCCAAAGCCATGTCATCTCTCCCCATACTTTAGGACATCCCTCTCTCTCTACCTCCTTGAGAGGAAATTCAGTTTCTCTTCCAACCAGAAATTCTGCCTGGCCCTACGTTTGGGACGCATGGGCTGGAGCCTCTCTGAGGAGCAAGAGACCACACGAGCAGATCTACAGCAAGGCCTGAGAAAAGTGCCCAGGCAGGGAACCCCTCACTGCACCATCCCTGCACTGGAGATGTACCAACAAACAGCAATTAACAATGAGTATCTGTTTGCATCAACATTGGCAAACATATTGGCACAGCCAGGAACTTCTAACAGGTATATCAGGATTTTTCACATTCTCGTAGAAAATAAATAGCTTATGTACATTTCCCTTCTCCACCCCCCACCCCCCCCCACTGGTTTTCTCTTCACTTAAATCGCTGGCCATTTCTAATGTGACAAAACAGAGCATAGGAACACATGCTGAAAATTAACTAAAATATAACAACATAATTAAAGAGATTTAGAAAGGAAACCAGAAATTGATAGAGACTTGGCATCAGCTTGCCACTAAGGACATAGGCAGCTACGCCAGACATTAAGAATTTTAGCAAGTCACCCAGCCAGGCTTTCCAGACAGAGAAAGGCAAGGGCATTGAGACGTTTCTGTGTTGGCTATTGCACCTTCCTTTGGATGCTCGCAGCTCACGGGACTTATGTTAAATTAATACTGCTGACTATATATTCTGTATATTGTGGTTAAATAACTGATAGTGTCATGGCTGCTGGCCACTTCTCCCCAACACTTCTCCTAATTAACCGGCCTTTTTCTTCTTTACTCCTCTCCCAGGAAATGCTGACATTCTTTCTGGAGTGGACGCTACGTGCCATTCCCCCAGCCCAAGATCAAACACGCTCTCTTCTAGGCCGCTTCCTCCTTTCACTTGTACTGAGGGTGGACACCAACGTGGGCACTGACTTACATCCGTACAGTCGGGACTGTAATGCGACGAGCTGCACAACAGCACATGTTTTTTCAGTGCTTGTCCCGATTCCTCTGTTGGAAAATAACCTTATTTGCTTCAGTAAAGCTATAAGCTCAAGAGTGCGGCGGGCCCTGATTCGACAGTGCTTTCTGCCTCCCACACCGATCTGGTAGAACTGTTCACGTGAGGGCAGATAATTCAAGGAGGAAAAATGGAAGAACCGTGTCCTTTAAAAACTAGATGTAATTTCTCCATGGCAGTTTCCCACTGCTTTTCATTTTTTTCCTTCAACCATGCACTCATTTTGAAAATGCATCATTTAAAACAATCAAATTCTCAGAAGAAATTTTTTTTGCAGTTCCCTTTTTCAGAAAAGTTTGCACGCAAACTGAAAATGTTCAGGTTTCCCAGGCAGTTGAACCTTGTCCACTCGGGCAGAAGCCCATGATAGCTTACGTTATTTAGCATGGCATTATCCCATACTGTTTACTTAAAGCTAGCTGAAAATAAGGGATGATGGAACACATTTTCCTGGGCACACCCTGACTTTATTCTTAGTAAATTGTTTACTATATTCTTGGCCTAGAAACTCACGTTACTCTGAGCCCTTTTTAAAAAACATGCCCAACTGGAGCAGCCACTTTCAGCTGTGGGGAAAAGTTGACAATAACCCTTTCAGTACCTCCACTGGCTGGCAAAGGGGGTGACTTCCAGAGATAGCTTGGCCACCTCCTGGGAGACAGAGCTGCTGCAATGGGAGAGCAAGGAGAATAGGAGGAAAACAGGGACTTGACAAATTCAGAGAAGGAGCTTTGGGGATGAGGGAATCCTCTAATAAAATAAACAGAAAATTAAATTCACCTCCCTTTTCCTCCCACGTGTCTCCTACCTATGGGAGAGAACAATGTGGTGCCTAGACGTTCGGACTAACAACGCCACAACTCAGCAACATTACACAAACACAGTGGTCGTGCTTTGCCTCTGGCTGGACTCGAGGGAATCATCCCTTTTCTCCTGAGGAGGTTAATGCTGCATCCTGGTGACCAGCCCCAGTACCATCGGTAGGGGAATGCACGCCCTCGTCACCGTGCTTATAGCTCAGCCCATGGCTACCTGGACAGCGACAGGAACGCCGGTCACAGGAAGCACCTGAGCTGTGCTGGAGGCTGCACTGCGGCCATGCGGAGTGGGCAGCATGCACCAACCCTGGGGAGGTTCTACAGAGACTAAAGCTGTATTAGAAATGGGACTCATGTCATGCTGCTACCGTGATGCATTTCTCCATGTGCACGTATTAATAAAGCATCTTCTATCGTCCTTCCCAACCCATCTGAACAACAGCATCAAATATGCTATGAAACACAGGTGTCACTTCCTATTTTAAGTGGAAACTTTGAGTTTCACAGGAACAAGTTTTGTAATTCTCTTCTACAAATTAGGAAGCTTGACTATCCAGAATTAAAACAAAATGCTAGGAAAAAAATCCATTTTATATTCACATACACATGTATTTTGCGTGCATGTGTGCACGCACATGTGCAGCCAACCCTGTGCCTCTGTGTATTGTTCTAAACAATACTAGGTCACTTATACGGAAAATTGCCTGTATTTAAACGAGGTGCAACTTCTTCTCCCTGCTCCAAACAACATCCGTGGACACTGCTGCAGGTCCAAATGCATCTCTTTCCTGGTTATATTTACAAACAGAAATGGATTATATTTACAAACAGAAATTAAAATGAAACAGCATATTCTCATTTCAGACTAAGTTTGGCTGCTAAGTTTGACTCCTCTCTGAAGTTTGGTAAGTCTACACCCTCTATTTTCCCCCACACTGCTTATCACATCTGCAGTACCATAAATCTGTTAACCTTTCCTAACATTTCTACTGCTAATTAGGTTTCATCGGGGTTGTCACTCTTACACTCCCTACGTTAAATGCAGTGGCAGCTAAGCATGCTGTAAGAACTGCTAACTGCATTACTGGGTATCAGAGCAGTTCCAGTGGTCATGTTAAAGAGGTGATAATAACAGTGGCAATATTTTGGCAAAAGAGACTTGTGTGGACACTGCCAGCGAGCCAACAAACCCTACTTATCATTCCCTAAGTACTCCCAATAAAATATTTCAGAGAACGAAAGATAAATAACTTTCTGTCCTTTTTTTTTTGGGGGGGGGGGGGGAGGGGAGGGGGGATGACATGACGTCAATCAACTTAACCTGCCCCTGCTGAACCTGGGGTGTATCTAGTAGTACAAAAGCCAAAAGGTATTTATTTTCATTTCTAGAAAAAGCTCCTCCAAAAGTATATTTAAAAACTACTAGCATTTCAGCAAGAATTGATAGTTATTGAAAGCTACACAAACAACCACCACCACAAAACTTGCCTGAAAATATAACAACAAAAATAAAAGTTAATTTATGTGTGTCCTTTATTAGAGTGATCTCTATAGCCAGAAATGAGATGGCAGCATACCACAGCTAATGCAAATATTATAGCCAAATGTATTTGTGTTAACAGATTTAAAAGAGAAAGAATGAGAACTGATGTGCAGATGATCTGTAAAGGATTCGAATACTAATAAAAATTGGGGGGAGGAAGGGTAGCAGGAGGGGAGGGTAAGAGTGTTAATCATTATTTCATGAGGCCCGTATTCACAAAGCAATTTTTTACAGATGGTTGGAGGTATTTCTCAGCCCTTAACTGACAGGAATACAGGAGGCTCAGAGGCCTTAAGCAGCAATTCTATTCATAGGCCCTTAGCCTTTATATAATTGTATTAAGTGCAGTAACAGACGTAAATTAACATGCACTGACCCCATGCTCCTAGCAATGTATGCCTTGACCTTTTAAAAAACCTCAAGAGTAGTACTAGTTTAATATTTGATACATCCTCTTTTGGGGGAGATTAAATGCTGGTCTAGGAGGTGTATGTACTTGAGGCTCTAACAGGCCTTTTCCATCTTTGGCTACGAGGCTCTGCTTTTCTTTCCTATCTCAAAATAAGCAGAGTTTGTCTATTTTGGTGGTAAACTAACAGATACCAGTAAAGCGCTGCTAAGCTTTATGGGTCCTAACAAAGTGTTTGACCTAAGTCAGGTGGCAACGGAGCCCCTAACCTCTGAAAACATCTGTCCATAATGGCAGCTTTCTGAAGGAAGACATTTTTGTTGTTTTACAGTAAATTGTACAGAGCAATTCGTGAGCAGATAATGGCCATTGAGAAATTAGATGCCAAAATGAAAGAAGAAAAATGTATTTTATTTACTCATAAATTGAATTTAAAATTCAAAATACAGTAAATGTAAAGAGACTTTGTTGTAGTTACTTATCTATAAACTTTTAATTTTGTAACTGGAATGTAGTTCCTCTTTCTCCAAAATTGCCAGGTCTGGAAACAGAGCAGGGGACGATCACTAAACATGACTGAAAACGACGATATGTTTTGTTGCTTTACTGGGAGGGGGTCCTTTTGCTTTTAAAACATGTGCTATTAATTAATTTGCCTCTCAATTTTCTATCTCATTATTATAGTGGTGGGCAGAAAATTGTACTAGCTGTCTCAAGGATCGTGAATAAAAAAAAAAAAAAAAACCTACGAGACAAAAACTACAAGAACTGCAAACGTCGGACAATGCATTTAACTATGAAGTGGAAGAGAACGTCAACTAGTGAATAAAGAAGGAAAGACGAGGTAAAGAAGGGGATTTTAGGCAAAGCCCACTAACTTTTTTCCTTCCCCACCTTCTTACGACGACAGGTTTCACCCGAAATCAATGCGATGGCCTTTTCCTATATAATTTATATAACTTTTAAGTGGGTTTTTCCACCTGTTCCAACACCCTGACCTCCCCTCTGCCAACCCGGGCTTTCCCCTGTGCGGACGAGGGGTGCCTGCCTGCACCCGGGGGCGGCAGGCGCTGCCCTGGGCCCTGCCTGGGCTGGGGGACCCGGGGCGGCCGCGGCCTAGCGCGGCGTTAGGCCGGGCCTGGCAGTAACCACCGCCGGGGTCAAAGGGGAGGGCGGCAGCCGGGGAGCCGGGGTGCCCGGGGAGGGGGCGGCAGCCCCCGCCGCGGCTCCCCGGCCTGTGTGAGGGCCCCGAGGGTGTGGGGGAAGCCCGTGGCGTCGCCGCTCTCACCTGCCTGCGGCCCTCGCTGCTCCCGCGGCGCCTCCGGCCTCGACGGCGCGGCCGCACCTGAGGGGAAAGGCAGAGGGAGAGGAGGGTTAAGCGGGTCGGGGGGTGGCGGAGCCGCTGCCCGCTCCCGCTCCTCCCCGGCTCGCCTGGCTGCCGCTTGGCCTGGCGCCTAGAGGGCAGCGGAGACCAGCCCACGACCCCACCCGGGGGTCCCTTTCACCCGTGGGCACACGCACGCACGCACGCACACACACACACACACACACACACACACAGAGCCCCAGCATGGAGGACACACACCCCCCCCCCCCCCAGCAGCCCCAGGCCCGCAGCAGAGGGACGAGCGGCCCGACCCCGGCACGGCACCTCGGGGAAGGCGAGGCCAGCCCGGGGCGCGCCCCGGCAGGGCCGGGCGGGGGCCCGGCGGGAGGAGGGGAGGGCCGGGGCCTCCCCCGGGACGGCCCGGGGGTGGGCGCCTCGTCGGCAGGGGCAGGCGCGGCGGCGGCCCGGCCCGCCCGACGTGCCGAGCCTCCCTGCTGCGGATAGAAACCTTGGAGGCCGGAGGGAAGGGAGAGGGGCAGGGCGGGCCGGGGCAGGGCGGGCCGGGGGAGAGGTGCCCCGGGGAGCTGCGGCGGCGGCGGAGGCCGGCCGCGGGCAGCCCCCCAGCAGAGCGGAGCGGTCCCCGCTCCCGCCGCAGCAACAGCAGCCCTTAGCATGGCAGCAACAGTTGGCTGGCAAGGTAAAGAGACGTGGAGCTGCACCACCGTGGCTCGGATTTCCACTCGCGCCTGAGCTGCCCCCCCCAAATCACTCCTGGTTTCGATCCTCTTGAGGGACGACGGTAGGCAGGGAAGGGAGAGGATGCTTTTTTAGCCTGAGCTTGGCTGATCCCTCTTATCACTTCTCCTTTTCTTTTTTTCCCCAAGTTCCCTCCAGTACCCTGTCTCTCCCTTTAAAATATGCTCACATGAATAAAACCCCCCGAAAAGAGGTTTGCTGGCGACCGGGAAGGACAAACACTTTTTTTTCCCTACATACGAGAGGATAAATAATTACGAAAATGCGAGTCTACTTGAAAGATACTGTGACCCTTCCACCTTTGTTTTCATCAAGCCAGCTAGTGCTCAAGCTACGTGTCCGGAGCAAGAAGGAAAGGAGGGAGGGGAGCAACGAGGTGCTTTTCCTTTGCCTTCTTTCCCCGCTTATCCCTTAGCCGGTCTTTTACTCTTTTCTAAAGTGCAGGCAGGTCTTCAAAATCTCTTTTATCTCTCGAGAAATATTAACTCTTAGCCTCGACTGTGGTCCTCGCCCGATCTCTCCAATGCAGGCTTCCCTGAAATGCAAGATCAGCCCTTTCTCAGCCGGATCTCCCTCCGTGCCGCTGTCGGGGGAGCAGAGGGGAGAACCCTTCGAGTTTCTAACAGCTGAGACATCAGATCGCCCCCCCACCGCCTTTCTGTTCCACAGCCGGGCGAAGCATAGGCCCCTGTGTTGCGTCAAGCGGCCACTCTGCTCCCAACTTGCTGCTGAGATCTTGTCTCTTTCACGAGGCTGATCTGCACGGACAGATCTGCTCTGAATCGCTCCTTCTGCCGGGGGGCGGCAAGCAGGGAGGATTTCTCTTTGCTATTTATTTCTTGCCCACGGAATCCGGGCTGGTAATTACTGCAAAGAGAGGGAAAATGCAGCTTCCCCAACTCCTGCCTGAGATGCTCTCAGTGCTGTGTGCATGCACAAGGCAGTTTCAGAACCAGAGAGCTGGTGCTGATGCTGCTTTGCTCGCTTGCAATCACCTCGTCCAAAAGCATCGCCTCGGCTGGGTTTTCCCCCGGATTCTGCCTGTTTTACCCTTTTCGGGGGCACTAGCTTTTGGGGAAAGAGCGATCGGAGAGATCGCCGGACTGCAAGTTGCTTAAAATCAGGTTGGAAGTGGGCAGGGGGGAGGGAGGCGCCTTTGGCAAGCGCTTCCATGGTGCATCTCCTGCTAACTGGGGTCTCCCCCAAACCGCGGCGGATCCGTGCGCCTCCCCCTCCTCCTCCCTCCCTATTATTTATGGGGTGATCCCAGTAAATCCCACCCTCCCCACCTCGAAATAAGCCGAGGCGCCCGGTTACAGAGCATTTAATGAATCGCTCCGAAGATTTTTTGTTTTATGAATTAATCTCGATCAACTAGGACACCCGTATTTTTTAAACACAGCTATGCCCTGGAAGGAGGGGAGGGGGAGAAAGGTGAGGGGCGGAGAACTTTTAGGAAGTTTTATTCTATTTTTATTTTTCCATTAATGAAATAAAAACCACCATACAGTTATCCGAATAAACGTGTGATCTGCTCCGTTAGGCAAAAGTCGATTAAAAAGTTAGGCTAGTAGGCGACGGTGAATATTTGAACGTCGGGGGGACCAAGCGGAGTAGGAAAGGGGGAAAAGGGTGTTTATTTCCCTCACTACATATATATCTAGAGAGACACATATATACACTCACGGCGGGGGGGGGGGGGGGGGGTGGATGGAGGAAAGGGAAAGGTGCCAGGAATTAATAATAGAAGCCCACAGAGTCTAGATAAGTCCAAGGCTCGGCGATCGCAGCTGCTGCTCCTTCGGCGAATGCGCCCTCCGCGAATGCTTTTTGGGGTAAGGGCTTCCCGGGTAGGTAGTTATGTACAGCAAGCCCAGACCGCAAAAAGATTCGCGAAGGACAAAGTCTCCCGCGGCTTCCTACATCCATCCATCCGGCTGCCGCCACAACATCCACAGGACCCACGGGCGATCGGCTCCGCCATCCCCCGCCACGCCGGGTCCCCACCCCCCATCCCCACCAAGTCCCGCTCCGAAAACCCGGGGCCCCGCCAAGGCGAGGCGGCGGCGGGGGTGGGGGGGGGGGGGGCCCGCCGGGCCCCCGCCCCCCCCCCCCGGCGGGGCCGGGGCCGCGGGAGCGTGGCGGAGCGCGGCGTGTCCGCGGCCCCGCTCCGCGCGGAGGCTCCGGCGCCGGGCACGGACGCTGCGTAAAGAGAAAACTCTCCCCCCTGAGCGCTAAATAAATAGAGAGCAGGCGGGCAGCTCATTGGTGCGGGCTAAAATCGTCACCCACCAATCAGGCGGCGCCTCACATTGCCTAGTTCGGCTTTTTTTTTTTTTTCCTTTTTTTTTTTTTTTTCCCGAAAGGGGGAGAGGAGAGGAGAGGAGAGGAGAGGAGAGGAGAGGAGAGGAGAGGAGAGGAGAGGAGAGGAGAGGAGAGGAGAGGAGAGGAGAGGAGAGGAGAGGAGAGGAGAGCGGGAGCGAAGGCAGGAAAGAAGGCAGGAAGGGGAAAAGGAAGGGGGGAAGAGGAAAAAAAAGAAAAAAAAAAAAAAAAAGCCCTCTCCGTGTCTAATTAGTCACCAAATCCGCGACAAGAGCACGTCCGAGAGCGCGGCCGGGCCAACCCGGACCCTTCCTCGCCCCTGCCGCCCCCCCACGCCCCTCTCCGGGAAGCCGCTGCCCAAGGGGCACCGTTAACTAAGGACCAGCCCCGCCGTCGGGGGGGCCCGGGCGCGGAGCCGCTGCTCCCCCCGGTGGGGGCGCCCCGGGCCGCCCGCCACCTCCCGGCGGGCAGTCGGGGACATGGGGGACCCGCCGCTGCCTCCCCCCCCGGCGCGGGGAGCCGGCCAGCCCGGAGGGAGCACCCTCCCGGGGCGGCGGGGGACGCGGGACGCCCCCTCTCCTCAGCGCCGTAACAGCGTCCTGGGCGCTGAGCCACCCGGGCACCGCCGCCGGCGGGGACACCCGCTCGGTAAAAGTTTCCAGGACATGTCACCGAACTCCAGAAGTCTTCTACTGAAAGCCTGCGGGGAACCAGCGGCCCCGCCGGTGCCCGCCGGCGGCGGGAGCAAGGCAAACACACGTCCACGTCCACGTCCACGCCGCGTCCCGCCCGCCCGCCGGGCTCCCGCACGAGTTGGGGCAGAGACCCGCGGGGGACCGGAGCGGCCTCGCGCCTCGGCCCCACCTCCAGAACTTGCGCGTCCCTCCGCCGCTGCCCCGCGGCGGCACAGCGGCGCGGGAACCCCACGCGAGACCCCCCCGGGCGAGCGCCAGCCCGCAGCGCCGCGGCTCCCTCCCCGCGCCCGCACCGACGCTCCCGCCCGCCGGGCGGCCCGGCGCCCCGCGCCCCCCCAGCCCCCGGCGAGACCAGCGGCGGCGGCGGCGGCAGCGGCGCGGCGGAGCGGAGCGGAGCGGGGCGCGGGCAGGGCGGGCAGGGCGGGCAGGGCGGCCGGGGCAGCGCAGGCAGCAGAAGTTTGAAAACCCCCAGCACTTACCTGGCGGGGCGCGTCCCTGGCCGCTCCGGGGAGTCCCGCGCGGGGTGCAAGCATCACCAAGAGTGTTTTGGTTTTTTTTTTAGAAAGCCCAAAAGCAAAGGGTCCCTTCCTCCAGGTATGTATATAAGTTACTGTACTGTGTGGGAGGGTCACGATCTCACTAGGTGCAGAAGATTCCCCAGGATTAACCCCTCCTCTCCCTTCCCCTTCTGCAACTTGTTGAGGATTTTATACACACACGCGCGCAGGCACACACACACACACACACTCTCACACTCACACAGAGGCACACGGGCACACGCACACGCACACACACACACACGGACAGGAGAGCAAGGAGAAAGCGAGCTCCGCGGAGTCCGGCTGCCCCCCGACGCCGTTGTGATTGGATGGTCTTTTCATGGAGAGGGGACGTCTCAAGTCGAAGTCACGATTTCTCCTCAGTTTGGAACCATCTGTGACTGGAGCCATGACGCAGCCAGAGCACATTACTCACTTTTACAGTCACGACTTGGAAATCCGTGCAGTTTCCAACCAAAATTACACCGCCACCATTGAATTATTTAATAGGATCCAGTTAAGGGTAATCTTATGCATTGTGCCAAGAGAGGCAACGATCTAGGAGGGGAGGGCTGGGAAGGCGAGGGAGGGGGCGAGGAAGGAGGGCATTTCTTGTTTGTAATGACTGTTTTATAGAGATATATTAAGAGTTGCAATGATTGGCTACACGTGTTGTAAGGGGATTTTTTTTTCTTTAAAAAACCAAACAAACAAACTAGATGTCGGGTCCGCTTGTAAATACGACCACGCAAGCTCGGGGAAGGGACGGTTTAGGCATTAAGGGCAGCCGTGGGTGGAGTACCGTGCTGTGAATTCAGGCGCTGGTGTTTGATTAATTGCAAGAAATGATGTCTTTTGTGTGCCTAGATTAGAGCCATTGCATGCGGTCTTGGCCAGGAGGTGCTCTCACCCCCCGACCCAATGTGCTGTGCTATACTGGTGTTCATGGCTGCATCATGCCATTGTCTGCAGGATCCGCAATTGTTGCTGGGCTTTGTGTGGTAGGTGCACCATTTTCTAAGCTTGCTTTTGCTGCGAGGCTACGGCTAAACGTGCTGAGGGGAAGGCTGCTTCCTTGGCTATTGTCTGCCTTGTGCATTTTCCACCCCTTGCAGGTCTGAGTCTGCGGCTAAGCCCCCCTCCACGGCGGTTTCGGAGGGATACCATTGTGCGGGGTAACGGGGTGGTGCATGTCCGTGCCGGACGGTGTTCCCCTGTCTCTTTTAATGCAATCTGATGACATGTCTTTGCTAGCCGGAATGCCTGTGAACCTGCATGCTCACAGCCTAGCGAGAACTTCCCCGACTCCCAGAAGCGGTGAGGGGATGACGGGTGTTTGCAGCACCGAGGTAACCCTACAGATCTACTCCGTACACACCACAACAATCCCCCACTACTTCGCCTCTAATTCAGTCATTCCACCAACTCATCTGGTGAGGATATGACTAAGGACGCGAAGGACGGGCAATAATAAAAACAGACACTCGCACACACACGGTCTGCGGAAGGTGTGAGCGCTTGGAGGGGAGAAACGAGGTGGGAGGAGAAGGGGTGAGTCCAAATAAAGCAACCTATAGCCTCTTATTTTGCGGAGCACCATCATCAGGTACAGGCTCTTTCAAACGCACGGGCGGGAAGGGCAGGCGGAGGCGCGGCGGCGGCGGGGAAGCCTCCGCGGGAGAGGCGCTCCCGGCCCCCGCCCGGCGGCCAGCGCGGCCGCCCCGACCCCCGCCCGCGGCGGCGGCGGCGGCGGCGGCGGCGGCGGCGGCGGGTTCAGCACCGGGGCGCGGACAGCTCCCGGCGGCCGCCCCGCGGGGAGCGCGCGGCCCTCGCCCCCCGGCCCCGGCCCCGCCGCCGCCGGCCCGGCCCTGCCTCGCCCCCCCTCGGAGGCGAAAATAGGGAGGGGGGCGGGCAGGGAGAGGGGCTCAACAGCGCCGACAGAGAGAGAGAGAGAGTTGCAGCTCGCTATTGATTCAGAGATTTACCGACAGGGTGATTCCCCTTTCTGCAAGAATTCCCTGTCTCTGGGCTCCGTGCATGCACCAAATTCATTATGTAGCCGAGTACACCCCTCTCGCTTTAGAGGAAAAGTAGAAAGCAAGGGGAAAAATTAGTCCAGGCATGCATAAAATAAAGACGAGACTCACAGCCACTCTCTGCACCATGCACAGGAAAGATCACTACTTACCCAAACGGGAACTCCTCGGTTGGGGGAGGGGGGGGGCGAGGAAAGGGGAGGGGGGGGGGGAATCCAACAATTAATTTCCAGACAGGAGTTGGAAAAAAATACTGCGGTGATGTCCAGGTTTTCTTCCACCCGCGCTCGCTTTTTATACAAGTGCAACCCTCTGTCTATTTCTGGAACGCGATCAAAACCCTGATGCTATTTTTAGCAGGTACTGGGGAAAAAAATCCACACACAAAGGCATTTCGCTGGAACGCTACGTCCAAAACATTAAATGTGCATTAAGTCTGCCCCCCTACAACACAACCACCCCCAACCACGCACCCCCCTACCCCAGCTTCTTTCTGCACCACCATCCACAGTTGCTTTTAGGTGCATCATTGCAGAGAATTAAAAAAAAAAAAAACCACCACCAACAAAAACACCACACCAAACAACCCAAACTGACCGCCTTCCATGCTGTCCTATTGCACAAACCCCTAATCCACAGTTGTATTGAGTCTCTCTCTCTGCCTCTCTGCCTGTTGCCTTGCAAGCATTATTGTATCTGTCTTCTTGCAGTGTCTTTATAAAGTGGGCTTTGGAAAAAACACAACAACCACCATGCACCAGTTTGCCATCATGCACAAATGTGGATTTCAGGCAGGGATGCTTGCTTTGCCGAGAGACAGAGATGGTTTCATGTAGTGAATTGCACCCAGCACAAAGGAGGGTTGTTTTTTTTTTAAAAAAATCTCTCCTCCCCGCCCAGTGCCTTTCCCCCTTTAAAAAATCCTTTGTTGGGAGAATAAAGGATCTATAAATATATATATATGAAAAAAAAAGGGTGTGTGTGTGTTTGCGTTCTAGTAATTCACTACGAGGGGGGACTGGGGAAAAAATAGAATCATTAGGGCTTGCAGGCTGCAAGGAGCCAGCCTGAGACTCCTTTGCAAGGCTGCGTCAGTTATCAGCTATTGACGTCACGTTCAGATTCTCCTCTTCAGAGGCTCTAGTTCATCATAAAAGATGTCTGTGCTTGGAGCTTTGTGCTTGCAGTAAGGCACTTCAATTCGAGGAAAAGAGTTAATTAGCAACCCCCATATTTTGTGTTGTGCAGCTCTGTACGGTTGCACAAAAATCCTGAGGGGGGTGCATATGTGTGTTTGCAAGGGGGGGGGGGGGGGATGCGCTGAGGATAGGGAGGTATTTCTTAAAAAACACACACATATCCCATGCAGAAGCACAGGCAGCGAGAGCAATCTGCATAGCCAGACCTTGCAAGAACATCTTCCCCCCCCGCTTCTCGTGGTTAGCAATTTTAACAAAAAGCAGTTTGGATAAAAATATCAGTTTTTTGAATATTTTTAAGGCAAACAGCATGGGGGTAGCTGAATATATTTTAGCATCCTTTCTTTCTCTCTCCCCCTATCATTCCCCCTGCCCCCCCCCCCCCCAAATCCGACCAACAACAACAGCAGCTAGTCCCCCTACCACCTTACACTTGTATTTGGCTACTGTAGCAAAAGACAGATATTGATAAAACCAGGATTAATTCTGTATATTTGTCAGGCAAACAGCCCCGTCTCCTAGAATGACGCAAATAACAGATTCTATGGCTCTGGTTTTCTATATTCTGCACCCACGCACTCTGCTTGGTCTCCCACGGAATCAGCTACAGAGAGCAATGATCCAGATTATACAGAGAGAGGGGTGGGGGAAAGGGAGAGAATAACAAATGAAATTGCAATTAAAAATTATAATGCTGCTATAGCCTGTACGCAGATGGCTAAACCTGAGCTTGCACAGTGGCACAGACTCGCCCCCCGAGCCCCCTGCCCCAAACCCAGGCATCAATAGCAACCAGACAAAAGAGAATTGTCGTGCTGACAAATGCAGGGTTTATCTGGCCAAGGGAGGTATTTCCTTTATGCACCACACCTTTCCCAGCTCCCGTTAAGCAAAACACATCTCTGAAACGACCTCGCTTGCCACTAAGTGTGTGAAGAGGGGACAATTAACACATGCAGCCGGGGAGGGGAGGGGGGCCACCAGGAGCCCTTCCAGGGTCCCAGAGGAGCTAATGAGGACCTTGAAGAGCAGGTCGTCTTCCCCGTCTCCCAGACAAAGGGACGCAGCTCTTTCTTAAAATGCCTAAAAAAAGGCAAGCGCAAAGGGCCGTTGCTATTTTTAAACACATCTCTCATTTGTTGGAAAATGGCACTAAAAGCATTAAGCAACCTCCCCGCCCCCGGGGACAGGCTCAGGCACACACGCCAGCACCCGAGGGAAAGCCGAGGTTGGCGGGGACCCTCTCTGCCCCAGGTGAGTATCGAGAGTGCCCTACCACGCTCTACCCACCACCAGCCCACTTCACACCTTGTATGAAGAGAGAAGCAAAATGCCGGGGCAATCAAGAAGCCAGTAAGTTATTTACTGTCTAATCTGTACACACACATTCCTTATTTATTAACTCACTTAATTATTACCAACTTCTTTCGCAGACAATGAATTTCCTAATGTCAATAAACTGCAATCAATGAGGTAAGGCTCTTTCTCCCCCCCCCCTCCCCCCTCTTTTAGCCAGACAATACCATTGCCAACTACTGCAACTGATACAGCAGCACCCGGGGAGAGGAGCATCACACACCTATATGAGATCACATCGTAGGCACTGCCAGGCTCGGGGAGATGGGTTAGGCATTGAAAATGACTACACGCACTCTCGGGTAGAAGCAAGCAGACGCATTGTCATTCACACATCTCCGCACACGCCAGCCATGAACCCATCTTCCCAGGACTGGGAGAGATGTTGCACTTCAGATCTGGAAGAAAAACCCAGCTTAAACCGTGTTTTCACCATATACACCTGGAAAGACAGCCTTTACAGCACTAGTAGCCCAGAAGCCAGAAGGACACGAAGAAATACCACAGTAGGGAAAGACCTTATACCAAGGACAAATCTTGTCACCTCAAGACCCCAGACAAAGAGCCAGCCACGAAACATACCTTCTCCGAGGAGCTGCAACGAAGCTCATCCTGGACGAATAAAAACATTAGGCCACACGGGAGTTTAAAGATGCAGGTGTGCACACCTAAACTACCTTCTGCCACTCAGCCCCAAGAGCGTTCAGACAACCCATGGCCTACTGCGGAGGGAGGGGATGGTCATCTTCTCTCTTCCCTCCTGCACATACCCTGAGAACTTTGTATTTCTCTGTAGCGTTCACCTCTGTGCATGCGAGCAGAGGAAAGCTGTTTAGCTTTAGCTTTTCTCTGTCGCAAAGAAAAGGTATCAACATGGTTGTGTACAAAGGATGATCTCGGTGGCAGGTCAGGAGCAGGCACCCTGGCAAGCCCTGCAACTCCTGGACCTCAGGCCCTCTCCAGCCAGGCAGATTCCTGGAATTCCCTCCCTGCTTCCCATCCTGAGCAGCTCCTTGCAGTCCCGGGCATGTTTTTGTTTTTTTTTCCAAACTCTCCAATGTTAGTAAAAGAACTAAATCTTTCCACCAAAGGGTTTGACATGTTCTCCTGGAAGCTGTACTACCATCTTGCAGCCTCAATTTCACAAAAGCAGCCTGCCTCTTCCTATGTTCTCCTCTGCTTCTCCACCCAAATGTGTCATCTCCATCTCAGCAGAACCATCGCCCATCTTGCCTGTCTGCTGCTAAAGGCTTGGTGGAAGCAAAGTCCAGTGCCCAGGGAATCTCTGGCTTAAAAAAAAAAGAAATGGAAACCATCCAAACTGGAAAGAATGTTTGGCAGGCTATCGTGTACCAAACAGCAGTTCCCACTTCGCCTGATCATTAGAAGCACTAAAAGGAAGATTTATCTTCTATCTTGATATTTTAGTTATCAGCAATCTCCTTGTTTCCAAACAATTAAGCCTCCCTACCAGTGAAGTCTTAATGAAAGCAATGGTTCCTGTACTTTTTCCTCCACTGAAAAGTACTACCGCTGATACTGGCCGAAGCAGCAGAGTGCCCATCAGCTGCGGGTACGCAGCCTCTGACTTAGAGCAACTAGAGATGCCAAAGTGGGCAGCCCAGGCTCTAACACACGTGATCTGCATATCAGGCTGTCCTCACCCTTGGAAATTTCCCTTCCAGACTCTGCCCTAATGGACAATGGCAGACATTGGGATACATTGGTAGTAGAAAATATTAGCCCGCACAAAATTGCTGCTCAAAACAACTATGATCTGCCACTTACAAAGTAGTTTGGTTTGCAAGTAAAAGCTACTTTAGCAGTGTTCATTACTTGTTTGGGTTTTTGACCCAGCAAGTTCAAGGCTTCACCTCTTTGTCATTTTGGCCTGGAAGATGGTTTATCACCTTCTCTCTTCAAGACAAGGATCAGCCAGAGGGAGCACCACAAAACAAGGGGAAAACAGCCTAACAACATTTTGCTGTAGTTCGAGAGTTACCTCCTCAGAGCCTTGGAGTTCTGCTGACCCGTGAGCCAAAGACTGATTCATTAATATAATTGCTATAACATATTCTCCTAACTCAGTCTTACTCCCAGAAACAGAGTCTGCTCTTGGCCTGGGCAAGTTCACCTGGGCAGCTGAATGACATGTGATATGTTCCAAACACAAGGAGAGCAGAAGACGACCAGAAACAGTGAAGTGCCACCAAGATATACCAGGAGCTCACAAAAAACCTCAGCTTTTTGAATATCATTCACCTTATATCAGAGCAATCAATAACTTATACTAGTTAACTCTTGTTACAGGAAAATATAGTACCCAGAGGAAAGAGCAATCACACTGAAATGGAAATAAATTAGAGCAACATCTATTCAAC
The DNA here is from genome assembly GCF_047370975.1 of Nipponia nippon. NCBI lineage: Eukaryota > Metazoa > Chordata > Aves > Pelecaniformes > Threskiornithidae > Nipponia > Nipponia nippon. Next base: position 25,422,636 of record NW_028262291.1, on the reverse strand, counting down.
AATCTACTGGCTATTATAGGTGGCAACATATAAGCTAGTGAAAGGACCTGAAGAAGAGTAATTGCTAGTTAAAGCAGGGGATTAGGATCCAGATATTCCTCTTCTAATCACAAATTTGCTGCAACAAGTGTTGATCTGAAATTTCTCATGGAAAGGCTTTTTCCTTGAATATTTTTGAGGTTCACCTCAAATTTCAAGTGAAGTGCCCATTGCTTTATGCTTGATTTATCCACCCATGAAATGAAGATAAGATGACACCTACTTACCTAACCAGGATGTTCTTGAAGATATCTATAGCATTGAGATAATCAATAAAAGTCATCAGTAAGAAGACAGCAATATTATAAATAATCAGAGAGATCAGAGCATACAAGGAAGCACAAGGAGGAAAAGAGTGCTTTTCCTCCAACATCAGAGTGAGAGGCTGTGCAGTATGTTAGTAAAGAAAATCTCACCTGTGTCAGAAGATCAAGGACTTATTAAGACTTCAGTTTATGGAATTTTTGGAGAATCTGGATGCATAGACCAGGAAACCAACAAAATAGACAACTCACGTGCTACTGTAATCTCACACAGATTGTGTTAACAAACACTTTGAGCAGTTTTGGGTTGAAATGCCAGTATACCTGGGTCGCTTTGTTATCTTTAGCTTTTCTGTTTACATTAGAGATATATCATGGCTATAACATGTAAAAGGATAGAAACTGGATCTTCCTCCAATGGCTGCAAAATCAGGCCCTAGAGACATACTTCTGTGTAACAGGGATGAAAAGAAGAAAACCATTAGCATAACGAAGCTGGTGGAAGAGAGTCCTAAGGTCTCTATATTGAGGATGATATAAAAAGAAAATCATACCACTTTTATTAAAAAGTTGAACCTATGGAAGAAATACAGTGAATAGGCATCATACTTCGGATACATGGAACATAACTTTTGAGGAATCCTGCTACAAATTTGATGAGCCTTTACACTAAGATTTGGTTTTCATTAGCCTTTAAAATGGAACTTTTCATGAATAAGACCCATGACCTTTAACATAATGTCCACACATATCTGGCAACCACCTTAAAGAAAGAGTTATAAACAAGAACAAAAGGATAAGACAACACTTTGAGGTGCATTATACAGGATCTTGTACTGGTAGAAAAAAGAGAAAGCAGTGATGAAGAAATGCCAAAAATCTGTGTCAGTCTTTACCTCAAGCTAGCCAGTATCACAGCCAGTGGAAGAGAATGGGATATGGAGTGGGGTGATATTAGAGTAATTTAGGAAGAATTTATTTACTGAGACAATAGAACATGAAGCCAAAGGATCCAATAAAAGAAAAAAAAATCAAGTTCTCTCAAGGAAGAAGACAGTGGGGTGGAAAAAGAAAATACATTCATTTGGCTGCATTTCCTAGACGGTGAGGTGAAAGACAAGGTGAGATGCCTAGGGTTATGAAGACACGGCCTTGTGAGCTCTTATCCTGACCCGTGATGCTCCTGTAATACTGTTCTTTCCTAGTCTGTTGCTTTTGATTTGTTCTTCCCTATGATGTAGCTCAATCTAGCTATCAAAAATTACAACATAAAATTGCTACTCAACCAGAAAATCTAATGGATATTCAAACCAGGACAGGATGGCAATTTTACCAGTCACTTCTCTACTTACCTTTCGGGGTAAGAAAAATCTCAAATTCACACCATTCAGTGGTTCTGGCATTTCTATCTACCTAGAGCCCAAACTTGCAGAAATCCACATTCACTAGGGCAGAAACATCTGGCAAAGTGGTTTCCAAAAACATCATGGAAAATTAAAACATGAATGGAGCACAAGATCTAGATCACATATGACTTTTTGTCTGAACATCTATTTTTATTACCAGTTCACATTTATGCACTGCATGCTAATAGCAAGTTCAACCCTATAAATGGCACCGAGATCCAAGCTGTTTCTGCTTGGATCCAAGCTGTCTGTGCTATGCACAGTTTACAAATTAAGCCACTGGTTCCCTGACTGTGACTGGCAAATCATCAGTGTGTACAGAACTTGTGGAAGTCCCAGGAGGACCAGCTGGCCAAGCAGCAATGGCTTTTATTTTCCCAGCTGCTGAATCTTCTCTATAGAAACTTACAATAGTTCACGTCCTTTTACTTTGCCAAATAAATGACTACGGCTATTGGCACATGGCGTTATTTGATCATGAATCGGAAGGAGGTAATTCATGTGACTGTGCATGGGAGTGGAAATATCTACAAGTTTTTACTGGTTAAGACATGCTTCAGTTCCCCTAGGCAAAACTGTGACAGCTACTGGACTAACAGCTATGACTGAGAAGACAGGACGTGCCATGACATTAGCAGGAAGAAGGACACACTTCAATACTCGGAAGACTACAGGCCCTTAAGACAGTCTTCAGAAACACCACTGCATTGCATACACCTGATCGCACCACTACCATCAGCCAATGGAAGGCCAAATATCTGTAGTGGAACCACAGTGGTTTTCTCCATTTTGTCCCCTCATCAGTGGGCCCACCAAAGCAAAGGATGGGTAGCAGCTGTGCCTCTGTTCCTTGCTGCGGCTACATTTACATTTTCTTAACGTCAGAAGATGTTTATTAATACTTACCCAGCTCATCATGTGAACTGGATGGGGAAGTGAGTATCATACATAACTTACTGAGTATTAGTAGAATATCTGGAGATCCATGGATGAGCAACAGAGAAGTGCAGGCTATTATCATATTGCTATAAATGCCTGCTGCAGAGCCAGCTGATGAAACACATATACTTCTGCAAATCCCTCACAGATCATCATTTTGGTGCCGCTTTTGCAGTAATTGCAATTATTGTAAGGACTATATGAACAGAGGTACAAAGTCTGAATTATATTCCATGTAATGATTTTCTGAGTAGTTCAAGGTTTGCATATGAAAGCTATCCTGAGTTGTTGTTCAAGACTGACAATGAGTACTTAGCTAAATTTAGAAATGTGTTAATTTTTTTTTACTTTAATATTGTATCAGTTGATTGCTCCTTACATTAGCAACACATGTCACAAGTTAAACTTTCAAACACGAGCCTTATTATTATATATCAGCGATCACAATTTAAGCTCCCATTCTGTTGGATGCTGTGCAAACACAGAATCAAAAAGGAACCACGTGGGACATCCTAGCTGGGAACCAACACCTGAAAACAGAGGTTGGGGCATTAAAATAAAACTGATCCTTATTCAGGTGGGAGGAGAAGAAAATAATGACAGATTATGTCATGGCTACCTAACCACTCATGGTGTGGTGGATACTGTACAAAACAATGAACAAGACACAGTACCTGCCCCATGAGGTTACAGTCCAAATGGAAGGGCACAGAACAGAGTCCCATGAAGAACAGAGGAAGATGACTTGTGTCCCACCATGGCTTTGTATTTTGGAAGAGATGTGGATAAGTTAAATGGGGTATTTGCAGAAAGGTATCCCAGCTGTGCAGATGATTTTGGTAAGATCACAGTAAGAGACAGACACAAGTTGATAAGAAGGAGATCTTGGGTAGAACAAAGAGGAGTGGAAAGTCACGAGTGGCACAAGCAAGATGCACGGCCTCACAGCTGATCTCACCGTGGGAGTCAATGAGAAGCTGGTGACTAAACTTGAAATGTGGAAGAAACTGAAGCTTCTGCACACCAAGAATTTGCAAGAATCATTGCAATAAGGCAAATATCAGGGGCGAGACAATCTTACAATCTTATTTGCAATCCTGGTGTTTCACGGGGATAAATGTCATGGAGTATCAAAAATACTCCATGGAGCATGTGGATAAGTGGAGCCACTCATCTTGGCTTGATACTAGCTTTTCAAATGAGAAACCAGAGGTGAACTAACCTGGCAGTGACACTGTACATGGGTGTCAATGAAGCCTGGAGTGTCTTTCAGAGAGGTCTGCAATGAAATTGAGAGAGGGCGATACTTCTGCCAGGCAGTTTGTGGACTTGTGCCCTCTTCTTCATTTTTCTATAAACTAAAGGTGAGTCCAAGCAAAAAACTGTTTTGTTCTTCCATTTATCCACTCATAAAGTACAATATTTAGCACAATTGAAGCCTGATTACTCAATGGTCATAAAATAGCATAAGATGTCTAACGAAAGAACAAAATATAGTTCTACCTCACCAGCATTGCCTTTTTGTCCAGTCCTTCTACTACATACATAGTTGAGTAGAAGAGAGGGTTTTGCTTCTTATTCCTGGAGTATGTAAGGTAGTGTGGGGTTGCCGCTCTGAAGGTTTTTCATAAGAAAGTGCTAGTTTAGCTGCCCTTTTACTATGAAGAAGATTGTATCTAGATCTCTAATAATAGTACTATGCAATTATTAAGACAGTCCAGAGCGGTACCGTGAGAAGAAATGCAGGATTTTCATCTACATGGCCATCCACCTGACACTCTTAATATGTTGCATGGTGGCATATGCTACCACCATCTTGAATAAAAACTTCATTTTAGCATTAGCTTATGTGGCCTCCTTGAGATAAGTGGCATCACAGGACACAGTTTGACCTGAGAAAATCAACAGCAGCAGAAGAACATACAAAGCAGGAGGAGCCTCAACAAGGAATATCCTTCAGCACAAGCATCTAAACCTAGATAAGCACTTTCAGGGTAAGAACCTGTGTTGATGCAGTCCTATTCATTGTTGGACTAGAAGGAGATGGAAGTAGAGAGAAAGGACAGGGCAGAAAAAGACGCAGTGGTTAGCTCTTTCGACACAGAATCCTTCTAAACCTGACATGAAAAGACACAGCATCTGGAATGCTGTAGGAAGGTAGATGAGCTGTGTGCAAGCTGGAGAATTCCCTCTGTTGCACAAGCTATGCAAATGTAATTGTAGGCTAGAAAGTGCAGTGACTCATAGGTGAAGTGGATGTGAGAATATCTGGGTTAAATAGAGTTTGTACTGAGAAGACCATGTGTAGGACCTCAGAAGTTCCCAGAGAAGGGGAAGTGAAAGGAGTTAATGAAAACTCATTATGAAGAGTCATCCTGTGACAGATTGTTTCCTTGAAGCAGCAAGCAAGGAGCTCCTGAAGCTGTTTAAACCTGGTGGCACTTCAAAACACTCAGATATCCAGAGCAGTCAAAGATTTTGGGGTGGGGGTGAGAAGCAGAGAAAAGAAAACAGATGAAGCCCAAACCTCAGAAAATGAGGGTTGGGAACAACTTGATTTTTTGGCAGGAGTTGATACAGGTCATTGAATCAGAAATCAGAGTCACTAATGCATATTATGAGGGCACAGGTTGGACCTGAAACAGCACCCCCAGGTGATGGACTCCAGTTGTCATAATGCTATGCAGAGGAAAGAAGAGTGGTGCTGCCTCGTGGTGTTTCACCTCCTGCAGTTCTCACTAATCAGATGACCTCGATGATGTACGCATCAAGATTCACAGCAATAAACCACGGGATTTCCACCTTTTCTCAGCTGGATAGGCAAATGACAGATGAGGGGTAAGCAGATGGCAGCAGAGGCGATTTGAGGCCAAGCTAACTTAAGATCTCCATATTTCTGCAGGGGAGGTGGACTGATGGTGCAATAGGCAGGAGAATTAAGAGATGAGGGCTTTGTAACCCCCGGTCCATTCCAGACAGATCTGCACTTCATGACAATGGGTGAAAATAGTGTATCAGCAAGCGAGAAGGGAGAATGCTGCCTCCAAACCACCTCACTTTTGACTTTCTGCACCACCTGCCACGGCTTTAACTTCCAGTGCCACCTCACACTTCCGAGGCATTTGGGCATCACCCTGCAGTTGCATGTTGGGTCCCCTCTGAGGTCAGGCTGCTTCATCGCTCCACTGAACGCCCTGAGGTTCCTCAGAAGAAAAGGCACTGCACAAGGTGTGGCACATTACTCACATCGTGCCCTGTGTCAGTTATCACACGGTGTTAGTTATTACTCTTTTGGTTACACAGAAGTTGAGCAGGGTTCTCTAAGGGGAAAAGGCTTTCCACTGGTTAGAGCAGTCAGTCCTCACAGCTACTTTGGAAACCTTCCCCTCAGACAGTGAAGACCATCCAACTTCTCCCAATTAAGAAACCCGCTTGAAATTAGCAATAAATCAAACCCACTCTTTTCAGGCAAGACTTCTGTTGATAACCACGTCGAGTGCAGCAGCATTAAAGAAAACCAGGACATGCACCACAGATGGCTGCAGCCAAGGTGGAGGCTAAGACTCAGTAGCTGCTAAACCCTAGTTTCTCCCAAGCTAACGGGCTCTGCAGCTTGCAAGCCCCCGAGAATTAACTGAGCAGCTTGGCATCTCGGCTTGCACATTGCAGAGCAGCAAAGTTTGGAACATGTAATTCTCTTTAGTTTCTCTATAGATCAGCTATCAGAAATTACTATGTATAAAGATTTCCCTCTACAGGTGGTTAGAGCTTGTGACAGCCTCGCACTTTCCTGCATCACTTTAATTAGTATTTTGTCTCATCATTTACTTTCTTATTATTTTGCCTATCCTCCCCCCCCCCCCCCCCCCGGAGTCTATTCTCAGTGGTGGCAAATTCTCTGTGCAAGAAATGTCAACTCCCTTCCATCCTCCTTAAGCTTTAACGCTGCTGACTGACTCTTTTTGCAATTAAAATTTAATTTGCAAGCTCGTTACTCGAGTGAGTCGATGCCTTCCTCCCCCCTCCCCCCCCCCCGCCCCAAATGTGACAAAGTGAAAGTTGCAACCTCTGCAAAAAGTGTGGGGGGGTCTTAAATACATAGCTCCCTGGCTGCAGTTTGAGCTCGCAAACTAGCATGCTTTCCTGCAGGAACATCAAATACACAGGACACACGACACGACAGCCTAGAGAACTCTTTGCAAGGAGGGGGAATGCAATGTTGTCCAGTCTTTTCAAAGGCAGGCAGCAGAACAAATCAGAAAAGTCTACTTCTTGTAAAAGCATCTAACAACTGAAATCAGGAAACTTTGCAAAAAGCAAAAGCAAAACACCTGCACACACACACACACGCGCGCACGCACACACACAGAGAAACCTACCTTGCAAAATCTTCTTCACTTATTTTTGTATGCAAAGAAAAAAAAACAAAAACAAAAAAACCAAACCAAAACAATCCCCGAACAAAACAAAAATAAATAATTCCCTCCCCTCCAAAACTGCTTTCCCTTCTTCCCCACGCCTTAGCTGGATTTCTAGGGAATTTGGGGACGGGTGGGAAGAGCCGAGGGTGGAGGGGCTATATAAATAAACTAGAGCGTTTCGAGCTGTGTATCGCGAAAGGCTGTGGGTTTCGCGTAATGTGTGCCTGCACTCTTCCAGGAGAAAGGCAAAAAAAAAAAAGGGAAAAAAAAAAAAAGAGGCAAAAAAAAAAAAAAGCGCCAGTTCGTGTTCAGAGCCTGACTTGGAGACAGGGAGAAGCAGCCCCCTCCCTCCCTCCTTCCCTCCTCCTCCTCCTCCTCCTCCCCCCCTCCTTCCCCCCCCCCCGCCCCGCCGCCCACGCACCACCCCCGCACCGCCGAGCCCGGCACCTCCTGAGTGACTGCGCGGGGCGGAATCGCGCGGCCCCCGCGCCGGCCCCGCGCCCCCGCCGCTATTTATAGCCCCGCGGCTCCCGGCCGGGCGGGCACACGCGTGTCCCTGCCTGCCTCCCTCCCTCCGCGTGCACCGCCACAGGAACGCTGCCTTTCACAGGTAGCGAGGGGGTTTTTTTTTTTTTTTTTTTTTTTTCACTGCACTGCGTCTCATCACATTATTATTTTTTTTGGGGGGGGGGGGGGGGGCGGCCTTGCAAACAGCCCACGGGGTGCGTGGGGGGGGGTGGCCGGGGAGGCGGCGGGGGTGCGTGTGCGGGAGCCGGGGTGTTGGAGCGGGCTCCCAGCCCTTGGCTCCCGGTAGCACAGTCAGTTCCTCCAGTGTGTGCTATTGACCTGCATTGACGTCATTGCGTCATTAGGTCTCCCTTAGAAACACTGACTTTCAAAAATAGTATCAAATTAATTCAACTGGCAGAGAGAAGCCACTAGCTGGAATGAGCCATAAAACTCCAGAATCTTCAGCCCGGCTTTGCTGTGCCGGCCCCTCCGGCCCCCCCAGCCAAGCGGGCAGAAATCAGATTGTATGGAAAATACCACCGATGGAATAAAAAAAGAGAGAAAGAAAGGGGGGGGGGAGAGAGAGACTAAATTAGATTGCAAACCCTAGACCAGCCTCTCTCCCTCTTTCCTTTCTCTCTCTCTCTCTCTCTCTCTCTCTCTCCTCTCCTTTCCCTTTTCTGATCTAAAAATATCCCCCCTGCTTGAGCTGACTGCGGTATCTTTTGTGTTGCATCTTTCTGTTTTTAGCCTTTGCATGAGCCATTGAAGGGTGGCCCGCAAGAGACCAGAAGCACAAGATATTGATCTATCGATACCCTCTGGGGCCAAGAATTAATTTTAAATGAAAGAGCTGCACCTTGATTTTGGCAGAGGGTGGGTGGGTGGGCAGATGACAGGGGTTATTTTAGGATACCATTCACATTCTATGAAGCCACAGCTTCCACTTTCTCCCTCTAGATTCATTTTAAAAATATCCTTCCTTCCTCACCCCACCTCTCTCACGTGGACCTGTGGGCAAGCACATGTCACCCCCATTCATACAAACATAATGCAACGGAGCAGCGGTAATTTGCAGAGATGGTACATTCACAAACAGCAACCCAGTCCCTTTAATGCAGGTTGATTTCACAGAAAGGACACCGCAGCCCAGAGGAATTTGATTAGACTGGTGATTTAAATTTGCAAGCTGCTTATTGGGTTCCTTATTGTCTTCACCCTAACTTAGCAAAACTGATTTAATCTCTCTTTCTTTCTTTAAAAAGAAATAGGAGAAAAATTCCATTTGAACTGTAGATGGAAGACCTAAATCTTAGAACCAGTGGTAAAGGACAGTAAAAAACATCGACGGTGACTGGCTTCTGACTGCTTTGCAGGCACACACCCATGGCAAGATACAGCTATATCTATCCATGACCTACGCTATGCAGAGCTGTGCGTATGTACCATACAGCAGATCTAATCCTGCAACGTTCACAATTCAGGGGAGTGTTTGAGGCTTTTTTTTTTTTTTTTTTTTTTTTTTTTTTTTTTTGCATCGGTGGAACTGTTCAGGAACAGAGGCACTGTGCTAGACAGTAATAATTTGCAAGATCAGGCCATAAATAGGGCTCTCACCCTGCAAACATTTATTCACGTGCCAAGTGTTAAGACTGTGACTAATCTAATTTGAAATCAAGGGGATTACTCATAGTAGTAACATTAAACTCATGCATGTTTGCAGGATCAGGGCCTAAATGATTAATCACCACTGCAGCTAGGCACTATTGGGTACACCATTTATTACTTACAATACTTCAGCACTGTATACGCTCAGATCCATCCTGGAGAGCGTGCGTTGATCTGCTGTAGTGAAGAATGAGCATCATATTCTGCTTAATGAGGAAGTATGCAACACACCTTGATATTCATATGCTCGGTCTGATTTTTGCGATGCTGATGAACTCCCAGAGGCCCTGGCTAATACCACTTGGGGCAAATTTGGAGTCATTTGAGCAAGAAGTTCTGGATGCGCAGCCTGCCTCAGATGGGCATCTCACGTGTCACTTTTTTTTCATGTAATGGCCACACGCGTACTGTGGCTGCAACTGTATCTGCAGACTGATTACTCCAAGGTTAGCATGCGTGTGCACAGAAGCTCCACCCTTAGTTCTGAGGGGAAAACCAGAGGGAAGAATGAAAGCATGGCCATTACATGAATCATTCATTCATGCATTCATTCATGTTTGTATTACTGTTGATATTATTATTTTGCAAAAGATGGTTTGGTCCTGCTTAGACTGGCCCGTTCTTTGGTATTGATTTCTGCTGGTGCTCAGCACCCAGTGATGACACTCTACTGCAAAAGTGACTGACCTTTGAGCTCAAGTCCTCGCATCAGCTTGTGGCCAACTGTCGAGTCAAAGAAAGTGAAGCGCACATGAGCAGTAAGATATGTGCTCAGGCAAGAAGGTTTCCAGGCAGCTTGCTGGTAAAATAACTGGGTGACTGCAGGTGACACGGGGTGTTGGCTGAACCTGAGCCGCACCCGTGCACTGTGCAGGTGACTTCTTCTCTTGACAGCTTTTGGGAGCGGAGTGATGTACACGCTTCTTGCATTTTACAAGGGTGCCTTTTGTCCAAGCCCTGCTATCTCTTTTTTAAAAACAACATTGGTGAGTTCTCTAAAATAAACAGTCCAATGTTGTTTTAGAAACATAAGTAGTCAGGAAAAATCAGTAATGACTAACTGAGGGAAGATAGAAGACAGTTAAAAAAACAGGATTAAGTTACCTGGAGCATGGAAAGTGAATGCAGTCAAAGAAAAACAAGCAACTTGGTCGTCTGCTCCAGTAAGTCACTAATGAAAAATACCTTTAGCACAAACTGCCCTGGAGTTTCTAAATTTTTTACATTTTGGGGGTGGTGGTGGTGAAGAGAGTGAAGGATTTGGGGCGCGTGTGCTGACTGAACAGGGGCAGGGTGGGTTGGTTGGATGCAGAGAGAAGGGTCGGGAGGAGAGGCTAGGGCTCCAGAGAGGTGAAAGGGATTAGAGGGAGGGGTTTAAAAGGTGGCAGGACACAAAGGCAAGGGAGTTGAGCTAAGAGCCCTGGCCCAGAAGGGTGATGGGAGGCTTGGGTGAGAATGAAGGCCAGGTAGGCAGTGGAGAGAGCGAGTCAGAAACTCTCTCCCTTCCCACCGTGTAAGCAGAATATGTTAGTCAGGAGGGAATCTGCATCCATCTCGCTGCCTTTCTGTTGGTCACCGAGCCCATCTCTGTCCGGAGCCACTTGGAGCTGTGCAGACAGTGTTTTCCTTCGTGTGGCATTTTAGTTCAACCAAGAATGAATCTCTGAATTTCCAGGGCTGTCAACCCGCTTCCCAATGCACCAGGAGCAGCCTGGGGCTGGACCTTGGCTCTCGTTCCCTGTCCTGCCACCCTGCACCTGGTACAATCATGCCTTGCAGCGCTGCCGTGCTCCTACTTGCCCACAGGTCTCTCAAATTACCTCCGGGTGTGGGGTGGGAAGGAGAAGGGTAAAGCTGAGATGGACAAGTGGGAGGAAAAGAGGGAGGAGAGCTGCAAACAGTGCATGCATGGAGACAAAGAGAAGGGTGTCAGAAGACAAGGAGGTACAAAGTATGGGTGTCACAGAGGGGATTTCAGAGGAGCTGGAGCACCGTAGGGGAGTAAAAAGAGCCAGAAGGAATACAGTGGATGAAAGCAGTGAAGAGGAATGGGAGAAGCTGAGCAGTTGGGCTTCACAAACTTCACAACCAACATCCATACCTCATGGGGCTTTGGAGGACGTTGTTTCAGGTCTCCTACTGTTTGTACATGTTCCCTTCATGTTTGTCCTCTCCACCTTTCAAAGTATGCTCAGTGGCTCCAGGCTACTCCCCAGTCCTTCCCCAGCTCCTCTCCGGGGCTGCATGCTGGTACCTGCAAACACAGGAGGATAAAGGAGAGGGAAGCAACACAGTGAACAAAATGCAATGTGGGGAGCTGGGGTCTGGACATGGAAAAAGTTGCTTTTTTTGGGGGGAGAGGACACGACAACTGAAGAAGATTGAAGGTTCCAAAACCTTGCTTACAGGGAATTAAATTTCCTTAATTTCCTTTCAGGAAGTAGAGAAGCAGAGGGTGGCTGAAAGCAAGCATGGAAACCCTGGAGATACAGAATAGTGTTGCACATGCTGTTTGCAATGAGACTTCAACTCTGCCCTCTGGGCACTGTGCCACAGCAGGGCCCTCACCTGCACACCAGCACTCTCCCTCACCCACCACTGCAGACGCGCTGGAAACGAGCACGAAGGACTCCTGGACAAAGTCTAACGTCTCCCTTGCTGTGGCAAAACACAGGGCAAGGTCATGCACAGCAAACAGGAGCAAGCTAGGCTTGGCCTATGTTCAAGTGCTGAGCCTACACACATCACACTAAAAGTTATCTTGACTTTTCCCTTTCTATACAGATCCCTTCTGCGAGATGGCCTTGCTCAGCTCTCCCAACAACCAGGAGATCACGCTGAAGTACACCACCAGGCTGTGGACGATTCCTGCAGCAAGAGTTTACTACGGGCACATTGGCCAAACCTCTGTTGGCAAACCAAATAACCTACACTCCATCTCTCAACAGAGACCTTGCACTGTATCATGATATCAGCTTTTCCAAGCTGTTCCAATGGATAATCAATACAGCTACAGTCAACACAGTTAATACACTCAGAATAGATGCAGGTAAATGCTGGATTTCCAATTTGTTGTCTGTGATTCTAATAATAGCATACCCAAAGAGAGTGTCTGAGGTCTATTTATTAGGCTCCTCACTTTTTGCCGTGCCATTCCCAGGAGCTAATGACAGCAGGACACAGTTAAGATTGTGTTGGGGAGGGATATTTCTTCTAGTGTTTCATTGCTGACTTCTCAGACATTGCAGTCCTGTGAATATCGGAGTTTTCTAGAAGAGCAGTAAGACACCACATTAACTGTGCAGCAACAAATGTTCCAAGCACTAAATAATGGTGAAAGAAGGCAGTTCAGTGTACACAGTGCTTATGATCAAGTATAGGAGAGCATCCTGTACAGAACGAGATTAAAGGAGGAACCATACAAAGAAGAACAATTAGAAAAAGGGAGGGAGGATGGACAAGGTAAGTTACCAAATTTAACTGTAGGTGGGACAGACACATCTTGCTATTTTCAGCTTTTTAATCAAATTGGCATCCTGTGTTTAAAGACTACTAGGAATTACTGCAGAAGGTTCAGTCCTGGAAGAAGAACCAGGAGATTTTCAGTCTGGATAGGCTGCGTGGCCCATGGGTTTAGGGGTATTAGAGGCCATAGGCTACACAGGCACCAGAGCACATGAGCCAGTGTGTGTCTAGCCCCAGGTCAAAGGAAGATGTCTTTTTTCCCATGTGAGGGAGGGCTACCCTCGCAACTTGAAGTCCAAAGGGAAATTTCTGGTCTGCACAGAGTGCAAGCAGAGGAGGGATGGGGTATTTCTCTGGAATTTAACAAAAGCAAGATCACGATCAGCTACGGCACTACCAAAGCCCTGTCAAACTGGTAACACAGTGAAAAGCATCCGTCCTGCATCCTGCCTAACCAAACATGTCCCAAGGGTGAACTGGACTTCCCAAAGCTTTGCCCATGCCACAGACAAAATGTTGAGTGGCGTGGTGTTGCTGTCAGCATCGTGCAATAGTCACACAGTTTCTGACAGGAGACTTCTATGCAGCAGCCTTGGATATGATGTCCCAGGCTTTAGAACACTTCAGGCTGGGTTTGTTTCTGCTGATCTCCCCACAATTTTATCGTACACGCACATCACTTGCGTCAGTGTCGTTCAGGATAGAAAGCCTTTTGCAGGTTTATTTCTACCTCCAGTGCATTGTAGCTCAAAGTCTCAGAGAGGCCATTTTGGGCAAGCTCATTCAAGAGCTAAATCTGTTTCATACCACAGGTAAATCCAGCCTGCTTCCCCTTTTTCTTTTTGTATAAAACCTTGCAGCACTTACGTCCTGCTCGTACCTGGGCAGGGGGAGAGACAGAGACAGAGGGTAAGGTTACCTTCTGACCCGTGTGACAGGAGCTTTCTGCCTTTTATAAGTGAGATGAAGGGGCTTGAAGGCTGAATCGTTGAAGCTGAATGACGGTGACTGTAGGCCTCATCCTCCCCTGTGTTGTTACTGGAGGAGGTGCTCCCTGTGACGCACCAGCTTGTCACTACGGAGCAATCCAGTATCTCCCCTCCGTGTGCTGTGGGGACAGCACTGGTACTTTTTTTTTCTGCCTGGCTTTTTCCCTCCCCTTCACCATCAAAGAGAGGAAAGGGAGGCGGGAAATAATTCAGAGCGTGGGTCAGACTTGCCCCCCACAACCCTGCCCCGTATTGCAGTGCAGTCTGTAACAACTGGTGGAAGAGCCCTCGACCATGCGCCCGCTGGTCCCAGCCCGCGGTGGGTGAAGGTCTGACTGCATTGCCCTGACGCTTGGAGAGGCAGTGTGGCAGCAGATGGGCACGGGCTCGCAGGGCAGGCAGAAGGGAGGGTTGCTTACCTGTACCTGACATCGCTTAGGACCATCCTGACCACTCCTCTTTGCCAAATCTGTCCTTGGCTGAACTCCACTGCAGCCACTGGAGTTACAGGCAGTGAGCTGCACATTTTGACTCATATCCTGTGAAGTTATAAACTGACTCCCAGCACATCTGGCTCCATTTTGGATTGAGAAGACAGGACTCTAAAAAGCCAATAAAACAAGTGTTTACTGTGAGATGCCAGGCCAGGAAAGCTTCTGGTCATCTCATATTTTCTTTTATCCATTGCATAGGGAAATCTGTTTGAAAGCAAGACTTTGCAGTGGTCATTAGCAGTTCCTAGTCCTTTAATTCATCAGAGCACTCTCAGGCACCTGATGAGACCATAGCAGAGCTGGGCTAAAGCATCTCCAGTGGTCCAGGCTCCCTGTTCAGTGCTTGGCCCCCCTCTCTTCCCTCTACTCTGGTTGCCCTTTGGTGCAACACCCCAAAACCCCGACACCGTGCCACAGGGCAGGAAGAGACAGCAGAAGTCCGGGAACTTACCGCGGCGAGGATGGGTTCAGTCACACCAGGCTAGGAGCTGGAGCTGGATGTTGGTTTGCTTCGAAATAAATATTCTGTGTGTAAATATTCTTCTTAGCCATTAGTATCCTCTCCCATCTTGCCTAGTGGAGGAATTAAAAACGTTTGGCAGCTGAGCACATTTGCTACAAAACCTTAAAAAACCCAAAAAAGCATCCCCAGAGCCAGCTAAGCCAGCCTGTGACTATCACTAACATCCTTCCAGCTTAGGCGTTACTGCTGTCATTACTTTCAGTGGAGACTGGGAGCAGAATTAGGCCCTCCGAGTCTCCCCCCACCCAAACTCCCTGCTTCAGCAGGAGAGAGCCGTGGAGAGGCCACAGGTGCATCTCGGGCTCCCACCGCTCCTCCGTGTCTCCCTCTTTGCCTGCAGACAAGCCCCACGGCCACGCTCCCCCGTCACTCCCCGTGTATCCTCCAGCAGCATTAACTTATGCACTCACCATTCACCAATTGTTCAGCATTTTTGTCAATGAAGGCACATTTTGTGAATTAGAAGAGCACATGCCCCCTTGTGGCTTGACTTCGCTCCCTGCTCCACGCCGCCAGCCCCCCCGCACCCCGCGGGGGCACTCCGGCAAGGAGAGGCTTCGCTCAAACCTTCACATGGGTTAAAAATAGCCCACGGCACCCGAAGAGATGGCCGGAGTGTTTGAATGATGAGCTGAAAGGACAGCATGCAAGAAAAAAAAAAAAGCAGTTGCTTGAGGAGTAAAGGGATATTTATTTCTACAGGGTTTTAAGAAGGGTTTAGTTAATTGAATCGAATGGAAAAGCAAGGCAGCTGACACGTATGCAGAATGCAGTCCCCTGTTCATCCATGGAGCAGGTACAGCACAGCAAATGGCTTCTGCCTGACCTATATGGCTCAGACACTCGCTAGAGAGCACAAGTGGAGCTGATTCTTCACAGCCTTTTCTCTCCTCACCCCTTCCAGCCCCTAACACGGGATTTTCTGGGGTCGGCTATGGTAGCAGTTTAATTATGAGAACCAGTTTTTACTGAGAACCGAAATGAACTCTTTGACCTAATCCACAGAGGGACTTCTGAGAGGACCTAGGTACAATGCCTTGATTTGGAGAATACAAGACCAAAGCGCACCCACCAGAGATGAGGCAAGACTGCCAATGCAGAGCCCACCCGTGGACCTCATTTACAATTAGGGTCGCATCCTGCGGCCATTATTCACGGCAAAACCCAAGGAGACAGAAGCCAGAACGAACCTCCCAAAGCCAGTGAGAGCCCTGGTGTCACAGGTTGTGGGATTGCTGTCTCTGGGATTGTGGCTGGGATTAGGAACTGGGAACACTGGGGCTCCAATCCCAGCTATCACATCACTCCTTTCTTAGGCAAGTCTCTGTAAAATGAGTAGTTAGTTCTCCATCTCCTGGGGGCTATGTGGCTGAATTATTGATGGTAGAAGGTGAAAAGCAATAAACAAGAAATCAGCCAAATTGCTAGCATGAGGGAAGAACAGGTATTAATATAATTATGAAAAAGAAAATCTTTGTTCCTGCAAATGTGGGAAGGATTGCAGTCTCATGGTTACCGGAGACAGGGAGAGACAGAACTCCTGGGCTGCAATGCCGACATGTGCGTGGCAGCTTGTTAGGCTCGGACTAAACACTCAGATCGGGTTGGTCTTTACTTGCGGTTGCACATTCTTGGTCAGGGATTTCCTTGTTACTTTTTGGGAAGCATCAAGCACTGTGGGGCCCACGGACAGTATTATGAAGAGACAGGATGCTAGACATAAAACACACACACACACACACACACACACACACTTGTGCATGTGTATATTTGCAACCACTTCCTGCGTAACTATCTGTGTGCATCATTAAAAGCATTTTGGGGTGGGCACCTTACCTTTATGTCTGTACACACAAGGACCTCGATCATGATTAGGGCCTCTGAGAACGGACATAATAAGAGTTTAAAAATACATACGGTAGTGGGTGTTAGGAGTGACCTTTGTTTCTTCTGCCTTAGACAGAAAGCCTTGTTTTTCAGTAAGCCTTACACAGTCTTATATAGCTTGTGGGATTTTTTACTTCATGTGGCTGTCAGTTTAAAATACTCGGGTGGAATATTTAACTTGAATGCTTTCCACCTTCTCTCGCTCTTTGCATGAACCAGCACAGGTTTCTTCTCCTGAGTGAGCACGGTGTCTCTAATAAAAACTATGGCAGCTAAATCGGGGATTGCTGTGTATTCTCCTTCACAGGTCTTGGTTCAAAATACTCAGTCTTGCAGAGAAAGCCCCTTCACACACAGGGAGATCCAGAGCAGCCAGTAAACTAGATCATCTCTCTTTCCTCTTCAGGAACGCAGAAGAAGAAAGCAGCTTGCTAAGATGCCTGTCTTGGGACCAGCGGGCAGCTCCCCGGCTCCCAAAAAGAGAAGGGGAGTCAGCACGTGGAGAAAAAATTGTAACTGTCACCAGTTCACAGGAGAAAATTACCAGAACTGCAACCCAAATTTCTCCTTGATGCTTTCCCAAGGTACAACACACAAGATACTATCCAGGAGAAGGCAAAGCTGCTTTTGCCCTGCTGGATTTGGAGGTCCTCTTTGAGACATCTGGAGGATTACTCTAGTTAGCAAAAGCATCCTAAGGATCCCATACAGCCCAAAATATCTTTGGTGCTCCATGCTACAGAGAGATCATCTCCAACTCAAGTCCCTTGTCTCATGCCCACTAAATTAATGAGGAAATTAACACAATGATTCTTCTGCTGAGGTACAATTCTTCCCTGATGTTGCTGGTACCTCTCCCTGCTTTGTTTTCCAACAGAAGTGGGGGCGTAGGAGAGAGCTTGAGGGATTTTTTCCCCTGTTGCCTGGAGTGAAATAACCTGCCCCTTTGAAGGAAAGAGTATTTTTCACCTGGATTTCCTCCTGTCTGGGCCTGAGCCCTCATTGGACTGACCTACTGCAATGGGAGCTGGGGGGGCTCAAGGCTAACCCCGAAGGGCTCTGGAAACCCCCATCAGCGCTGGTTGTTTGCTGGAGAGAGGTCTAGCCCTGCCGCTGCTGGCCACCGCCACTCCCGAGCACAGTTCAAAGGGTTGCTCGTTCTGGCTCACCACATTTGCTCTGGTGTGGACATCGTGCACTGGGGATGTAATCCCCTCTGTGCCATTCACCTGGGACAGCCAGAATGAGTCCTTGCCCACCCATGCTGGAGCAAAGGTGCTCTTCAAGAGGAAATTTGCTCTCCCCTGCCCGTGTCCCTGCCAAACCTGGTAGCACCCACACCTGGATGCTCTCCAGGTCTTTCCATCAATGCAGCCTTAAACAGGGGGTGGGAGGAAGCCGGCTGCAGAGCTCTATGTAGTAACATTATTTCTGCATGACAGAAATGATGAATCCAGGTGGTTCATACATTTTGGACCCAGCATTAGAAGAGTAGATGGTAAGAAAGCGCTGTATAAACTGGGCAAAGGTACAAGTACGGAAGATAAAAGTGTGATATCCATTACCTTGGTGTAAACCCCAGTGGGGTCAGAGCAGTCATATTGCCACAGCTACACCAGCCTGCCAACAGCCAGAGCTGTATTTCGGATTTTTCTTCCCCTCCTTTTTAGCTCCTTGTCACAGTGGGGATGCGACTGCCAGAGGCAAGGTAGGGCAAGTAGCCTGTGGTGGCTTGGGAATGGAGGCAGGCAGGGGCACCAAGCACCAGGGCTGGTGGTGGGGAGGCGGGCTGCAGCGATGTGGGGCTGCGGCGAGGAGCATTTCCCACCCTGCTGCCAGATAACATTTACCTTGGGGATCTCTGGGGTTTGTAACGTGGTTGTTTGGAGCTTATCTGCCCCCCAGCACATAGGGCTTATGTGCCTGTGTTTAAATATAGACTCAAGCTCACCAAGTCCCCAGTTGTAGGGAGGAAGGCAGAGGCTGTGGCTTGGCAGAGTGCAGCTCACTGCCCCAGCCTGCGTGGTGCCGCAGGGATGCGGAGGGGAGCGTGCCGCTGATGTAACCCCGTGTCCCGGGGAAGGGTGGGATGTGTGCTGGCACCGTGCTGGTTTTGTGTGCGGGGGTCACGTGGAACCGCTCCCGCAAGGTGGTGGTGCGTGGGTGTGCGGGGGCGTCAGGAGGCGGGGGGGCTGCCGGTGAGGCCTCCCCCGGCCACCCGGGCTCCAGCTGCCCGGAGGGAGCATGGAGTGGGGGTATGGCTAAGCTGTGCTGAATCCCCTTTAAAAATCTGCAGTTTGGTGTCTTGCTGGGTTTTATTTCTCTCTCCTGTTCCTCTCTCGCCCTGGAGTTCTGTAGTAGCCCTGAATTAGCATGTCACGTGTATGGCATGTGGAAATGAATCAGGGGCATGTGAGGAGGAGGAGGACGCCTGTGTCTGTGTTTGCATCCAAGGATCTCCTCTCACTCTGTGTTTGCGTAGGTGTCTAGCTCCCTTCTCCCCCCTCCCATCCCTGCCTGCCTCTCTCTCCCTGCCTCCCTCTCATCCCTCCATCTGGCCAGCCCAGCTCTCCCTGCCAGCTCAAGCAATACCTCAAGCAGAAACTGCAGCTTTTGCCCTGCACCCCATTAGGAAAATAAGGTGGCCCTAGACTCCAGACATGTACTTGGGGGAGAGCATGCACACATACTCCCAAATGTGAGCTCCCTTTCCCACTCCCCTCCTTCCCTGGATTTTCGCTCCTTAGTCAGCACCTCAAGCCCTGCAGACTGCACCAAGGGCAAGCTTATTAACGCTAACAACAACAAAACACAGCTGGCAACCGAGCCCCAGAACCTGCCTCTGTTACTGGGTAGGTCGCCCTCACCCCCTTTTAGGGAACTGCCACTGTCACACGTCTGCAGATAAAGCCAGGCATGAATTAAACCCACCCACGGGCAGGGAGGGGAAACGTCCCCGGTGGGGCGCAGGAAGCAGGCAGGACCCCCGGGGAGAGGGGCCAGGCGCGGTGGGGGGAGCAAAGGCTCAGCTCAGCGAGAGCTGAGGGGGCTGGGGCGGAGGCGCCGAGACCCTCTCGGGGGGTTTCCCCACACGTGCTGCCGCGCTGCCCCTCGCTGTGGAGTTTCCCCAGCCAAGGTCAGAGCGGCACCCCAAAACAGGAATGATGCCGGGGAAGGGATGGGGAGCATACCCTGCGCTCAGTCCCCTGTGGCAACCGGCCGCGCAAGCCCAGGGTCCCCCAGTCCCAATTATGACTCTCACTGGACCAGTCGCCCCCTCCCCATGGATCAAACTCCAGTACTGCTCTTTTTTAAACTCTCCCTCTGTATTGGGCGAGCTGGGATGTTTCTGCATCCCCCAAATCCACTTCCCAAGAGGCAGGTCTCACTCTGACCAGCTCCCAAGCACTCCCAGATCCCACGCAAGGGTTGCCCCAAGACACTTCCACTCAAAACCCCCTTCCTACCCTGGGAATAGCTGCCTCCCTCCTCGAATCTCTCCCAACCAATTTCTGATGCTTTCAGCTTCCATCCCCTGCCAAGCGCCTGAGATGGCTCCCCTTGTCCGCCTGCCCTCTGCTCCTCTCCACCTCGCATGCCATTCTCCCCGCTTCGCCTACCTCCTCTGCTCTGCTCCCTGCCCCTCCTTGCCTTCCAGGCTTTCCCCTGCCCTCTTCTCCTTGCCCGGGGGCCCTGCGCCCTGCCCTGCCCCATGGCCTGCCCCGTCCCGTACCCCCCGGGGCCGGCTGCTGCTGCTGCTGCTGGCAAGGTGCAGCCTAGTGTGGCGAGAGGCTATAAATAGCTCCGTAAGCTCAGCTCTCATTGACACCGTTTGGACAGAGGATGGAAAAATAAACAAAGGAAACTCCGTTCGAGCTGGGCTCCAAGCGGCAGCCACATTCCTCATGCTAAATAATAACAGATTTTCCACCAAGGTGTGTGGGTAATATACAGATTGGCATGGCGGGGGGGGGGGGGGGAGAGAGAGAGAGCAGGAATCAAAACAAATTATACACACCCAGTGCATGTCAATATTTTGGTCCCTCTCATTCTGCCCTGTAGTAGTTAAACACGCGCAGATTGCCTATATTTAGAAAAGGGTATATTTTTAAACACTCCGAGATGGAGATTGTTTCCATTAATAATGGTGGAGCACATTGGAGGAGGCAGACCTGGCGAGGAGCTGTCGAATGTTGCTTTAGTGACATACAGAGGCCTGAGAGATAAAGGACAGGGCAGGAGCAGAACAAATATTTTGAAATCAAGCAGTGATTACCCTGAAGTTTGCAGTTGCGTTGCTATTTTTACACAGGGGGCTGTTTGCACTGGGAGATTATTCACAGTTCCCTGGTGCAGAGATTCAGGCAGTGGGAGAAGAATTATATTACCAGGGGTTTATTTTATTTTGTGGTTTTCCTTTTTTTAATTGAGGACAGAATATATTCTGCAGCAGAAAGGTTCAGCTCAGAATGGCTGAAAGCAGGGATGGACACACGAAAAAGTAGCATTTATTACCCAGTTCTGGGATGCTAACTCAGCCTGGCTTAGGAAGGGCAGTGCCTGCGTTTTAACAAAATCCGTTTTTTTTCCCCTCCATCCTGTCCTTCCCAAAATAACCTCTCCCAATCTCAGTATTCCTACAGGGATTTTAGTAGTGAATTTTCATTTATATTATCGGAGGATGTAAACAACCAAATAAGATCTGCACAATAACACACTAGGAGCTATACATGCCTGGTATTAAGAGACTGCCCAAGAAGTTTAATATGTGAAAAGAGGAGAAAGAGAAGAAAAAGAAAAGAACAAAGACAAAAGAAAAAAAACACCTTTACGCTTACTTTATAGTCGGGTAAATGAAAGTTGGGTGACTCACCCAAGGCTATAGAGGGAGTCTGTGGCATTGCTGGGATGCGAAGCCATCTTAGCACAAATTTCCATCTTAGCACAACATCCTTCATGTGATCAAGAAGATGCTTCATTTTTTTTCCTCCTAGATGTTTCTGCTTAGCTATTGCACAGGCAGACTGGTTTCCAGAAGCACAAATTCCAGTAATTTTCCTATTACTCTCTCATGGAGGAATACGTACCAGTTGGAGCCACCCTCTCCAGTGAGGACCAGCATGGTGCGGGGGGACACCCCAAGCACATTTCAGGGCCCCCTCCAAATTACAGTCACTCCCACGCTCAGTCTGGCCGTGCAGCTCTGGCAGGCAGCCCCTGCCTTGACCCTGGTGAGCAGGCAGGGGCACCAGGGCTCAGGGCGGCAGATGCCTGCGGTCACCTTACGACCACCCAGTCTTGGTGCTGGTGGGGCTGCCTGGTGGGATGTCCCCCCTCCCTGCCCCTGCTGAGCTGAGTCAGCCCTAGCCCAAAGGTCTCTCACCCCTGGGGAGGCCAAGGCAGAGGAGGGTCCAGCCTCACTGCTCAGACATCTGGTGTGGGGGGTTTAGCTGTTCCCCCAGAGGAGCGTCCCAGTGACATTGGGAAAATCCACTCCTGAGCGGCCATGACCTGTCCCCCATCCTCACCTCCTGGTCAGGGATCAGACACACTCCCCAGCCACACCAGGCAGGGATGGTCTTCTTCCCCTGTGGCCTGCTAGGAGGCAGTCAGCCCTCACCAGATATGGCACTTCATTATCGGATCTGAACATGCAAATACACTCCTACCTCCTAGCGAAACCCATTCAGGCACGAAGTTTTCCTCACACTTTTGTGCACAAAGAACAGTCATGGCCTGACAGGTAGGAAAGCACTGGGAGCAGATGCTCCTCAGACTTTCTCTTGCTTCTGCCACAGTCTGACCTGGGTAAGTCATGCTACCTTATGCAGGATAGAGCAGGAGTAACTGGGGAAGCCATGTGATGAGATTAATCAATGTCTTGTAAATGCTTCTGAACTCTGGGTAAATTAAAGTTAGGTGATGGAAGACACTGAAGAGCTTGGAAATGTGGGGGAGCTCCCAACTAGAGGCTTTCTTAACCTACCCTGCACCACACACACGCCATGCTGCCGGGAAAGGACAAAGCCCTTCCCCTTCCTCAACTGGCCTTCACCAACACTGGGGT
This sequence comes from Nipponia nippon, assembly GCF_047370975.1. Taxonomy (NCBI): domain Eukaryota; kingdom Metazoa; phylum Chordata; class Aves; order Pelecaniformes; family Threskiornithidae; genus Nipponia; species Nipponia nippon. Next base: position 25,399,965 of record NW_028262291.1, on the reverse strand, counting down.
GAACCTCAAGCTGTCAGTTCACTTGTGAGGATCTTGGTGGTTTTTTGGTTTTGTTATTTTTTATCTTGGAGTGCTCAGCCCACATATTTGAGATTTTCCCTCACAACTTTCTTACAAACAGATATAGTGAGAGGCAACAGAACCGAGCTGCCTCCTTTCCCTGGATGGAGAGGGGTGGATAGAGCTGGGCATTTCAGGCTAAGCCTACTACAGTTGCTGAAAAAACTTCCCTTTAAATATACGTGTGGAGTTCAAATCTATCTTCAGCTAAACCTTTGAACAAAAAATAAGTCGACAGCCTCATTCCGCCCGTCTGATGCACAGGCAGCACACCCCACACGCATGAGCTAGAGATTTTGGGGGAGAAGCAGTGGAGGGATTCCCATTAAGGAAACCCCACTCACTGTCTGCTTGGGTAAGACGCGGGGGAGGGCTCCTCTCCTTCCCAGCGCTATGAACATGAGATCAGTTGCCTCATGGTTGCATAATTCCCTCACTCATTTGGGAATTCATGCGTTACTCCCATTTAGAGCCACTAAGAAGAGCCCCCATCTTTTGGGGATTAGGGGCTGAGGAGTGCAGCTTGAGCAACGTAAATGGGCTTGTGCTCCCACCGTCCGTCTGGCACCTCACGCAAAGTCCTCCCTCTTCCAGGCTTTCCTCCCCAAGGGAATCGGCTGCTTCACCCGGGGCTGGAGGCGGGGGTGAGTTAGCACGTGTGCTGTGCAAGCCCCCCGGGGACTGGAGCCACAACACGGGAACTGAATGGATTTGACCTTTTAGCACAACACGGATGCGATGTCAGCATGCTGGTAAAGAACGGCATAGAGGAGAAGACCAGCTATTTCTGGAAAACTAATCTTGCCCTCGCAACCTCCTTCTAGCCTGCTCCTTGGCAACACAGGGTGGGATGAGATGGACCCTGGTCTCAATTATGGCAGGGTACCAACTTTTGCATTTGTGGTATACCTGTATCTACACAATCAGAGGTTTGGAAGTACACTAATTTACTACAAGCTCTCTTCCCAAACTGAAAAAGGCTCTTGCCTCCTTTTACATTTTGGTTGCGATGGCTCATCAAGATAATGGTGGTGGAAACGGCTCTAAGGGGGTTGTCACAGAGCAGCAGAGCTGGAGGGCACCTGTATTGCTTATCTAATCATCTACCCCGCTAGCTGGAGCAGAGTCAACCGTAACCAATGTCATTCCTGACAGATGTCAGTTCAACCTTTTTAAAGGCTTCACCAACATCCATTACACCACAGTCTCCATCTCACAGAGGACTTATGTGCTTCAGGGAGCAAGCACAATGGCTCAGCACTGGCCACACTCATGTCCCCAAATGAAGAACCTGGATGAGCCTGGCCAAGGTCTGTGGTCACACCACGTTAAAGGGACTTCATGGCCATGCATCGGATTGTTAACCCTGGCAGACAGCAATCATCTTCCCCATTAGCCCAGAAACATGAAGGCAAGTGTAAGCTGAGCCCTCACTGCAGAGCTGTTAGAGTTGTGGCCAATATAACCACGAGAAGAAGAGACCCAGGTACCTACTATGACTTCTTTTGAAAACTCTCTTTGGGTCATGAAAATCAAATGGGGTGTAAAGGCAATGAAGAGAAACACAGCTATGGAAGACGGCTCCGAGGAAGACTTGCAATGGGAGGCTGGGGTGTAGGATGACTTTTACCCCAGCACCAGGACTAAGATTTCTCTTGGCCTTGATGACAATAAGCCTCTAGCTGACAATGCAGGCTGCTGTTATGCTCTGATATATCTACAGGGACAGTGGCACCATGCCAGCTGGGTGTTTTATTCATACTTTGCTACTCTTATAAAGATAGGCTCAAGTGACTCTTATGTCACTGGCCACACACCATACATTTAAACTCACTGTCATGGATTTGATTTCTGGGGGTTAGGTTGTCGTTGTTTTCTTTCTTTTTTTTTTTTTTTTTTTTTTTTTAATATTAATTCCTTTCCCTCCACTCTCCTCAATTTAATTATGGCTGTGTAATCTGGAGATCTGTAAGGCTCTAGCATGAGGTCTCTGGCTATCAAGTTTCCATGCTCACAATTAGCAAATGGAGACGAGAAGAGCAGCACTGGAAGAAAGGGGTTTTAACTTAAGATCCTTAAGAGGATCTCTTATGCTCTGGTCTCATCACTAATAGGAGGGCCATAGATGAGGAAGGTTTTAGGCTTCAAGCACAAGTTTTGAGGCACTCAAACCAATATGAAAACCAGTCTTTGTTGGACTTCCTAGAGCTAGATAAATGTTAAGCAATTAGGAGCACTGAAGGGATTTTAAGCCTTCCTCTGTAGTGTTCAAGAAACATTGAACCACAATGATGTCTGCTTGATCTTAGCTGAGAAGTTCTCATTTCTGGTCAAATGCCACTGAACAGTGCCTTCTGAGCAACACAACCCTGAAATTAGTGTTTTTTCACATCCTGATTGTCAGCTGCTGCTTTCTCCCTCATCTCATGCCACAATACCCTCAGACACTCCTCTCTCAAACTTTGCACTTGCTCCTAGAGAGATCCTCATGGAGGGCGAGGGCCTTAGGCACAGTCAAGAGGAAGACAAGAGGCTCAGAAAAGTCCAGGATTCCACCTTTGGCGCTTCCCCCAACACTTCTACAGTATACTGATGTGCAGAGGGCATAAGCGCATTAGACACAAGGCACGCTGATCAGCAAGATCAGCCAGAAACTTGCTGGCATGATTTTGAATTCAATATTGGTCCACCATACTTTTCATACCATGTAACACCTGAATGTCTCATACCACATTCCTGCAATGCTAGCTAGGCATCTTCAGCCTAGTGTTATCTTATTTTAGGATGAACTCCAAGTATAGATTCAGAATGGTACCATCCCAGAATTAAGAAAAGTAGAGGTGGTGTTTTGGGAAAAGATTTCTATTAAATCATTGGATAAAGCTCGTGAACATTTTCCATTTCTAGAATATATGTGCAGACATGAGGAATTCCCTACCATAAATCCCTTCTCCCCAAGAAGCCATTTCCCCCCTTACTTTTGAGGGAGAAATTTAAATTTCTTTTTTGTAATTTTCTTTAAGTGCGGTAAAGCGAAAACTAGTAAATATTTCACAAGGAAATATTGGCTTTCTCAAGGAAAACGTCATACCTGTTATGACCTACCTGTCTCCAAGGATCTACCCTCTGTCACAGGAGTTTTGCTGCCATTTCAGATGCTATGGAGCCTCTTGCTCAGGTCCTGTGCTGTACCATGCTAACTCATTATCAGGGAAAGAGAGAAGTGATGTCTACACATCTTCCATGCAGATACCACTCAGGCACCCCAGGATGCTAGTCGTGTCCAGTCAGACCTGAAAGTAAAAAAAAGAGAACTCAAAATTTGCTGATTATGGTGAGAAGGTCAAGCTCATTTAGGCAATGCTATGACTTAATTGTCATGGCAATGGAAAAATTCTTCTAGGCTGTTCCCAATTTTTCTTGCTGCGGCCACAGTTGAGACCTGCTACTGGCTGTATCCCTGCACAGGTAGTCCCGTGGTGAGACTTTGAATTGCTCACAGATGCAGGGACCCTAAAAAGGGAATAGGAGTACGTGGTACCTTGGGAAAAACATCAGTCCTTCTCACTGTGTTTAAACATGGGACAGATGCAGTGACACAGTACCTGAAGCAAGTCATTTCTGTGTAATTCCCTCCTCAGTGATGATGCTCCATTATAGAAATAAAGGATAATGCAGATAGCCAAAAGCATGAATCTCCTAGTCCAGGTTTCTAAATGGCAGTCACCTAGAAGGACAAGTGAGGGTCTGGAGGCTTGCAGGCTCCCTCCACCCCGACATGGTACCAAAGATGGCAAGAAGATGGAGGATGTTGTTGCACATTTGATACTGCAGTGGTCTGGCACTGCAGGTTTGGGAAAAGGAGGAAACCTGACTTGAAGGTTAAAGTCAAAGCTGAGAACCCCACCTCCTAATTTCTGTTCCAGGTACTGCCTGTAAGGTGGCTTTGCCCAAGTCCCCCCTGTGGCTCACTGCCCCTCTTTGTATAAGAGGGGTTAAATAACACCAGCTCTCTCCTAGATGGGGGTACCTGAGACTGAATGAAGCAGTAGCTGCAAAGGGCTTTAGGAACCTCAGTTAAGGGGTGAGGGTAGCAAAATATTAACTGATTGGTAGTAGACATGCAATAGCCTCCCTTCTGCATATTTACTACAGTAAAGCAAAGGGGAAAATGACTAGAAGAGCTTCTGCCTTTCGTTTTGCTTTAGACTTCTGCTGCCTATTTCTTGTGTCTGCTTCACAAGGGAAATTTCTTTGGATCTGTCACATAGGCAGAAAAATCCTGGACCAGGGTTGTGGGGTTTTTTTTGGATGGAGGCAACTGCAGATAGGTACTAAGGCTGTACCTTTTAATCTCCCTATCTGGCTAGATTAAATACATTTATAGCACACAAAATGTGCTGCAAAGTAGAAACTAGAAGGCTGGCTTTGTTGGGCAGGAGAGAGTTAATCCCTATGGGGTGCTCATGTACGTCAGAGCAGGTTCCTGTCTGTGCAGTGCTCAGCTAGGATTGAGAGCTTTTGTTCCTTGTTGTTTTTCATAATTTCTTTGCATTTAATAGTGTTTGGATTTTTTTAAAATACATTTTAAAGAGCATTTCAAGCTGGCAAATGGGGGGCAGACTGAGAACCCTGTAGACTGCAGTCCCCTACATATCCTAAGATATTAAAGAACATCATAGACACGGGCAGCACAAGTTCCCCACCATGGCCATGGCTAGTATACTTCAGCCTTTAGTGCCTGTGCCACACCCTGCAGGGGCAAAATCCCAGTTCATCTCCCATCACCTTCCAGGGGTCTGAGCAGGGACTAATAAGTGGTGGTGGGACTTGAGGTGGGGGTGCTCGCACCTCGTCTCCATCTCTGCCCCTCTAGGTCTCCAAATAGGCAGCTGTTACCTGTCTCAGCGGGACTGGTGGCCAACAGATGAGAAGCCCCGATGTTTCACTCCCAGGTCCTGAGCCAAGCCCAGCCCTGAGCGTGACTCTTCTGTTTGATTTTTGACTGAATTTAAATCAGTTTGGAAGAAAGCGGTGTCATTGTTCTCTGAGAATGAATCCAGCCCAAAAGGTTTGAAGCTGGCAGAGCCTGAGGTGGCTTCTGGTCTGAATTACAGACATTTCAGGACAGATGCAGTGCTGGATAACGCCTCTGCCTCCTCCAGAGGCAGGAAAGGTGACCAGGGAACTCCCTGCAAATAGGCTGTCCCCTGAGCGCTGGGGAGGCAGGCTGGTGCGAGAAGCTGGAGGGCACGCAGAGGTGAGGGACTGATCCGGTAAAGGAGCTGAGGAGGGTCAGCTTGAAAGAAAAGATCGTGAAATTCATGAAATATATATAGATTAGCCCAGCTGTGACTAAGGTTTGGGCCAAAATAACAACCCACAGTGAAAGGCGAGGGAATTGCACAACGCAGCCCGAAGGGCGGATCGGCGTGAGACTGCACAAAGCAGCCTCTCGGTGGGCTGCGAGGATCGCCAGGAGCAATCTCCTGATGAGCAGACCTTTCCCTTCCAGAACCTAGAGCTGAAGGGGGTAAACCCCTCAGAAATGCAGTGCTGGACACCACATGCCCGGGAGGGGGTCGCCGGCAACACCGCACCGCCTCCGTGTTTCCACCCCCGGTACCCCGGGTCCCGCATCCCCCGCCTTAAAGAGCCCCGGTTTCCAGACGGTGTGGGCGGGGGGGCGGTCCCCCTCAGCCCCCCGGGCCCTGCAGCGCCCGCGGGGGAGCCACGGCCGCCCCCGGGGCCGTTCGCCGGGCGGGGAGGCGGCGGCGAGGCGGGAGGTTTCGCCGCAGCCAGAGCTGGCACCGCAGCCGGGGCTTTCCAGCCTGGCTGCCGGGCCGCCGCCCGCCCCCCCCCCCCCCGCGCTCCTCGTCCGTCCCGGCCCGGCCCGGCCCGTCCCGTCCCGGCGGCGGGGAGCGCCCGGCAGCCCCGCTGCGCTACCGGCGGAGCGGCGCGCCCCAGCCGGGGAGGGCCGCTGGGCTTTGCACCCTGAGCAGCTCACACGGAGACCCCCGGGTCTGAGGGAGCAGCTAACGCTGCTCAGCGGGGCCACAGCTGCCCCTGGAGGGGGGCGACACGAGGGCGGCGCGCGGCCCCGCGCAGGGTGGGTCTCAGAAACACCGCAGCAAAGCCTGGTTTTCCCCCAGCGGTGCCACGGGCTCTGCCGTCGCCAAAAGAGCCGACAACGCACCAGACGCTCCCCCCCACACCCCGAAATGCAAGGGGACGAACCGGGGCCGAAGCGGGCGCCCCACGGGCGGCCGCACCTCGGTCGCGGAGGGGAGCGGGGGGCGGCCCTCCCCAGCCGCCCGGCGCCGCTCTCCGAGGGCAGCCCTCCCTCGGCTCCGTTTTGGGCCGCGGGGCAGCCGGCTGGCCGCGGCGGTGAGCACCGCCGGGCCGGGGGGACGAGGTGACGGTGGGGCCCGTACTCCCCTGCCCCACGCGTGGCGTGGATGGCAGCTGCGGTGCCCTAGCCTGCCACCCGCCGCGGGGGCTGCCGACATTTCGGACCCTGTACGGACCCACGAGCCAGATTTCGGGTGGGCGCTCCGTGCGGGGGGGCCGAGCACGGCAAGAGGGGCGAACCGACGGGAGCCGGGATCCAGCAGCGGCGGCGGCGCGGGGGCGGGCACTCGCCGCCGGCAGCCCGGAGGGATGGGGGTCCCGCCGCCCGGGGGGCGCAGGGCGCGGCCGGGCCCGGCAGCAGGGGCGCGACGGGGCTCCCGGGCCGGGCCGCGCCGCCGTCCCCGGCTGCGAGGCGCTGCCCCGCCCGGCCCGGCTTCCCCGCCGCCGACGCCGCCGTCTCAAGCCGGGCTCCGGCTGCCACCTGCAGGCCGCGCGGGGGAAAGGCGCCTCCCCGCCGCCCCCGGCCCTGCCCCGGGCTCCCCCGGCCCTGCCGCCGGGGCCGCCGAGCTGCGGCAGGAGCAGCTTAGGGACGGGGGGCAGACCGGGGCATCTACGGCATGACGCCCCCCACCCCCAGGATGAAAGGCTCCTGCCCAGGGCGTGAGTTTACGCCGAAGCTGGGGGTACGGGGGAGTCGTCGCCACCGTCGCCGCGTTGCCCCACTGGCAAAGCCCGGCCAGGAAAGGAATTCAGGGGAAAGACAGAGAGCTGCCATGAATCAGCAGTGAGGGGCTCAACCCGGGGACCCCCTGGAAAGGCAAAGAGGGGATTGTGTGGGTATCTAGGAGGCTCTGGCGCTGCAGGTGCGCAGACACAAAACTGCACTACGGGGGAGTCACAGAGCCAAAGCTGGCACACAAAGACAGGCAGTGCAAAAACTGGGACCTGAGAAACAGAAGTCAGTGGAGCCCAAAGCTGTGGTGGCAGAGGAGATGGAGAGGTAGCAAGACTGCAGGCTGGAAAGGCAGCTCGGGAAGCCTGATGCCCCCAGACGGGCACAGAGCTGCGAGGCCCTCGCATCACACGGATTCCCCAGGGAACATACTGGGACAGTCTGTGGGATAGGACAGGTGTACTGGGACGGGACAATTCTTACCTGCTCCTAGTAGGACAGACCATCAATCTAAGTCCAAATATGTCCAGAGAGGAGGCAATAATAATTTTGTCCTTGGGCACTTCTCATCTTCGCTTCAGCTGCCCATTCATTAACTTAGAGGTACAGGGAATAAGGCTGGAGTGGTTCAGGATCAGTAATGGCTCGTTTCCTGGCATGGAGAAAGGCAGGAACACAGTAAGGGTGAGGGAGGTGTGGGGATTGCCCCACAAACCACTGCTCACACCAGTACCTGCTCTTCAGCCCCTTCGGCTACTAGGTAGGTGACAAGAGCACAGCTGGAGGGGGCTGTGAAAGCGAGCAGACCACGAGGCTGGCTCTCAGCCCCCAGGTGCTATTCCCTCTTCTTCCTCCCACTCCTCCCACCTTCCTCCAGCTGCTGGTGCTGCTCTTTCCTCCCACACAGCAGCTCTAAGAGGCTGGAGGAGACAGTAAGGAACAGGGGAAGCACTTAGAGGCTGACAGCTGCCACAGCCTGGTTTCTTTCCAGAGCCCCATCTTCCTTCGACCTTCCCTGTCTCCTCCGTTTGCTCAGAGCTGGCAGCAGCGCTCGCAGAGGTGGCTGAGCTACGCGACGTGGACAAAGTGGGGTGCAGAGAAATGCGGGTGCCTGGGAGCTAAAGCTGATCACCACAGCCCTGAGAAGAAGCCACTTTGCTGAGAGTAAGGGAGGATCCTAGGAGGATTAAAAAAGAAAAATAAAAGAGTAAAACTCATTGGTAGTCCCCCCAAAACCAAGCTGTGCCAGCCAGGATCCATTTTGCTGGAGACCGCGGGAGTAGTGTGCAAGCAAGGGTATGAGATGGTAATCAAGGGCTGCTGGTGACACTTCGAAGTGAGAGAGTCACAGGGATGGATTCATTTCCATCTTATCCACTGTGCCCTTGTTGTTCATTCTACTAAATATCGACTTTTTAACTAATATTGTGAATTCATCCACACTTCACATTCCTCTTTCAAACTTCCTAGTGCCATGCTGACACTATTAGAAAGTCTTGTTCTTATTTTTCACTGACTTGAAGGATTGTATGTTGAACAGACAAATCACAGTAACCTGATATGCTAGGACATGCTATCCAGACTGAAAGAACTACAACTGCCACTCGATCACTTAAAAAAAAAAAAACCGAAACAACAAAACAGGCAAAAATAAAAGCTCAGGGCTAAGCCAATAAAGAAAAGGATGGAAAGAAAATAAAAGCCCTGTCCCTGGATTCACATAGCTAATGGGCAGGCTCTACTCCTCTGCCTAGCACTGGGGAAGGTTGAAACTACGGTCGGCACAGAAGGGGTTTTTGTCTTGGCTTCTCTTCTGAAGAGTTTCTAAGGAAATTCTCACCCCGTTTCAGGTTTTTTTTCTTTCCCCCCTTTTTTTTTTTCTCTTGCAGGTCCTCCAGTTGAAGAAAAAAAGCCTTGCCTACACTAAAATATGCCCAATTGTTTGTTCCTCTGGTCAAAATGTCTTTGAAACATTTTAGGGGAAAGTGGTTCATGAGAGACACTCTAGGTTTCTAAAAGCACAAAATATCCTGTTTATGAAAGGAGACACAGGGCTCTTTGTCAGGGTACCAGGATCAGTGCTGCACTGATCTGATCTGCCCCTGAGGAAGTGCTATCCTTCCCGCCTCAGCTGGAGAAGCTGGAGAGGACTTCAGTCAGGTTGTAGCCACCCAATTATTTAAGAGCTTTTAGTGGTGCTCCCGCGAAGGATGGCTACTGTATATGGGTGCAAGGGGGGTGTCGCTATAGAAATTCAAAGGAAGGCCCGTGTAAGCCTACAGTGACAAGGATAAGAACCCCTTGCAGAGCTCTTGCAACTTGATGTGCTGACCAAGCTGCTCCAAACAATTAAAATTGCCCTATGATGACAGTCAGGAATTAATTAATTAGGGTTTGGAAGATCATTCAATTCACCTCTCTCAGTTCACTGAAAAAGACCATAAAGCACTACTGTAATCAACAGATAATGCACAGATTACAAAGGTTTTATTCCCAATTTTCGTTATGGCAGTCTAATAGTTAATAGAACTGGCTCAGTGAATGAATCAGTGATTAATTTATACCCCATGGTCACAATTAACCACAGGGTTGTTTCTCATAGTGGTACACCCATGCATTTGTATGCTGGTATGCAAAGACATTGGTGTGGCAGGGCAGACAATACCGGCTAGTACAAAGTCTTTCAAGAAGCATTTGTTGTGACCCCATGGAGCTTGTATGACCAGATGCATGATCATCAAATGATCAACAAACAGGTGTCCTATTTCTGTAACCTGATAAGCTAGGGCGTGTCTCCTGTACTTTTTCTTATGTGAATGTGTGCATCCATCCATGCTTATGGATGATGCCATGAGGACATGCCATCATGCCATCCGCTTGCATGGAAAAACTTTTCCTCAGAGGACCCCACAGGCAGGCATGTCCCTGTGCCTCACGACAAGACACAGACCTCACTGTACCTGTAGGGCCCCGAGAAAGAGGGCGAGGGCGAGTGGGCCAGAAGATGCATCTGGTGTGTGGGCTGTAGATTGGCCACCCCGGTGTTAATACTTCAGTTACCTGAATCATGTCCTGACCTTTCTTTTCCAGCAGTATTTGCAATCCAGGTGGAGAAGTCAGAAAAAAAGCAGATTGTAGATGCTGTACAGTCTCCTTATAAAAAAAAAAAAAATTTGCTTTTGAGCAAGTGTTCTACCTTCCTAAACAAGTCAGTAGGCTAAAAGCCAAACTAGGTCTAGTCAGGCCTCAGTTTAGTCAAGAGTGCATGTCTTAGATAAGCATGTAACAGAAAAGGTGAGGGAGAACAACTGTTCATGATCACTACTAATACAAGATGTAGGAACCATCACACGAAACTAGTAGGTTCAAGACAAACAGATACCTCTTCACTGGAAACTAAACTGAACTCTGGAACTCCCAGCCATAGGTGACTATGGACACTAAAATGTCTACAATTTAGAAAATGGACCGACAAAGTCATGGGAGAAAACCCTGCAGTATTACATGACCACGTTCAAAGGGAGGGATGGCAGCACACCAGGGTGTTGGTGCAGTAGGGCTGAGCAGAGTGCTCTCAGGCACACTGCCCCAGGCTCTGGGACCTCCCTCGGCAGTGGGAGCAGGGAGGGTGCTCTGGGAGCTTTCATCCCATCGTCCATGGGATATGTGCTTATGCTCATCCCTGGGCACCTGCGCTGGCTGGGGAGGCTCAGCAGCTCTTGTCCTCCAAGGACTACAAGGACAGATGGCACATCCGAACATGCAGAGGGCTACATGTCAATGGCAGGTTCTGCAGTGGTTTTGCAGCATTGACTCATGGTTTCTCAGATGTCTTCCATCTTCTCTGACTTCTCCAGACAACCAGAAAAAAACATCCACTCAGGCCACCTCTTTGTCCTTGCTACCTTGCCCAGTCCTGGAGCCAGAACAGTCTCTCATGCTAGAAAAGCAGGACCCTCAGCTTCCTCGCTCTTACCTGGAGCTTTCTCTCCCTCCTCTGAGAGTCTCACCACTAAAGCCTGGTTTCTTTTCCCTGTTCCCAGAGAATACGGTTTCCTACCTCAGCTCCTAGCATGGCAGTTGGATAAAACTGGCTTCCTCCATCCATTTATGTTGTTTGGATTGCATCTGCCCACAAGTTAGTGTCTCTTAATGACTTTTAAATATTACTTCTTTGCTCTTCAGCACATGGATCACAAGACAGGGTACAGAAGAAGGCACTCATAAGACATACTGGTAACTCATGCTATCATACTGTAGTCTGTAACACCTGCAGCTCTGGACAATAATTTCTTTTTTTAAAAAAACAACAGTAGAATTGGATAATCATAGAGAGAAGACAAGACTGGATTTTGATCAAAAAGCAGAACAGTCAAAAATTCAGGTTGAAAGTTTTCCATTAAATTGTACTAGAATGATAATTGCTTGATTTGGCGGAGTACTGTCTTCTCCTCAGAGAAGCGTGGATAGCTCGGATTTTGAAACCGGCAGTGGTGCTATCGTGGAAGGACTGATGCCAGAAGGTTTGACAGAAGAGCAGTCTGATCCCGGTCATGGAATGAGCTCCACAAAGTCTGGAACCACTGTAAATATACTGTGGGCCGATGTCTGGGCTGTACAGCCTTCAGAGCAGAGACTGGCTCTTCTGTGAAACACCTGGCATGCCATGGGCACAAATAAATATAAAGAGCAAAACTCTGTTAGACTAGCAATAACCCGATTCTGAAGGACTGAATGTGGAAGGAGCAGCCTGAAACTAGATTAAAGAAAAAAACTCAGCAAATCTGCCTTAAGACAACCCCCCTAAAATTATAAACACCACAAAGCTACTCGCACTCATCTGTATTTGAAACTGTTCCTTCTGTGGCACTGTCATTGCACCTCTTCTGGGACTACTGAACTCAGTTACTATTATTTTTGCTCTGGAACCCAGAAGCAGATCATTAAGTTTAAAAGGTTAAAAAAAAAATAAAGTACTTGCAGAAGTTTGAGGGGCTGCTTTTTTAAGCAGTCAGCCTTATCAAAACACTGTTCCTAATCAGTCCTTAAGCTTTTCTCATTTTTAAGTATTGAAAAGCTCAAGTATGAGAACCGTCTCACTTAATTCAGACTTTCGCTTTCTTAACATTATATGTAGGTTGTATCACTCTTGTGCAAATTCCCTAAAACCAATAATAAAAATAAATGTTTTTAAGTTCACTGCCTGCCCTTTCCTGGCAGTCATTTGCAGGACAACCTTCTGTCAGCTCTCACAGATAACCAGCCATCAGACTTCAGCAAGAAGACCACAAATTGATAGGAAAGCTGCATAAGCCTCAGTGTTCATGGACCCATTTGCTTTGTTTGAATCCTGGCACACTTGATTACATTCAGCAAATTAAGAGGGGAAAAAAAAGCGGCAAAAGCAACCCCACAAGTGACAGACCTTACTCTTTGGGGACGTTTCTTTCAAGAGAGTCTCGTTGACCCAAAAATGGCCAGCTGGTCTTCTAAGAAATCAAGGCAACCTGCAGCACTCCAGAAGGACACCTCTAAGTGATGCTTGAGACAGGAGGGCCACCCTGAACCTGCCACACAACATCCAGTAGCTCCGGAGAAGAGAAGGAGCTTGTGTTGCTCTGAACACCAAGAGAAGTTCTTCTAAAGCATTTTCACTCTTTCAGTGCTGATACAGAGACTATTAAACTCTTCTTTTTCCCTGCTTCATAGGTCTCCACACAGTTGTTTTTAATTTGTGTTGCTACTATTTGTATTCTCTGGCACTACAACTGTTTCTCATAAAAAGACATAAACAGCAATGATTCCAGCTCCAAAAACCCCCATATGTTCTAAAAAGACATCAGACAACATGTGGGAGGAAGAGAGGTACAGCGACAAGTGGAAATGCCTTGTCTAAAGTCATACAGGAGGACAGCGACACGGATAGGAACGTTACTATTCATGAAGCAGGTCTAAACTCAGGAGGTCCTAAATTGCTAGCCAGACAAATTCAGGGCAGCTACTGAAAATCGCAGGAAGCAAAAGCATCACAATACTGCAACAGAGCTAATATAGCATCTTTGGCTATATCATACAATTGTTAGGGAGAGGTTATGGGGTTTTTGTTTGGTTTTAGTCTTTTTCCTGTAAGAGGGAAGGAGGAAGGGTTAGAGAGTGGGGAAAGAAGGTTCTAAGTTCCATCAGAAAACTTTTCTGAGTAATATTTTCAGTTTGCTACAAAAATTGGCCATCACAGGTGATGCAAGGTGTCCACAGGTGATGGAAATTAAGATCCCAGCCTCCATTGCGCTGTAAAATCTGTTATTTGAATGTGATGCTATGGTCACATTGGGTGCCAACATAGTATTTTATTTTATTTTTTTTTTGTCTGGCATCACTGCAGCCCCGACCGGTACAACTATGCCATCAATGGTGAATCAAAACCACCACTCCATAGACAGAAGTATCTGATTCTTGTCTTGTAGCTGTTGCCCTCAAAAGCCCCTGGATGTCAGGAGCGTGATGCTATCTGCAAACAAATGGAGACTTTTTTTCCCCATCTATACTTCATTTCTGGGTATGCTCTGAAAACAACAGAAAAAAAACTTTTTTGGAGAAGAGGGGATTTTGCCATTTACCTATGGTTGTGTCATCCCTAAATTAGACTACTTTGGCGATACATTTAGCAGAGCCAGTCAATATGAAATGAGTTACTAAGTCTCATTATTAGAAATCATATTGAAGTTCAGTTGGCCAAAGGTACCTCAACAGTCAATGGAAAGGAACAGGCAGTTTGAACAGGCCATTTGTCACGCTCTACAACAGGGAGGGTGGATCACCCTCTCAAGATAATAATCTTTTCCATTTACTGAAGACAGAGCCAAGGCAACTTACCTTAGCTTGTTTTAAAATAGCTTAAATGGAAGGAGATGAATGTCATCCTTAAATAGCTAGCTCATCCTGCAGAGTCGCACCTTTGCTCTGTAAAATTCACTGGCTTCCCTTTCAACACGCTGCCCAAATTGTCTTCTAAGATCTGCATAATTAGTTTTTCTTTGACTAACATTTGAACATAGCCAAACCACTCAAACCCACCATTCTCTGCATTTATACAGGAGGGTTGAAGACATGGAGATGAGAGAGTCTTCCATTCGCCTTCTCCAGGGTGGGAGCCAGCCTTCCCCAGTAGATTAATCCGTGGGTGATATCTTTAAGACACACACTCTGTTGCTGGTGTTAGGTCAAGTTTATGCTCTCGAGTAGATCTTTTTGCTTCCCTGCTTCAGTTTTATGTACTGCTTATGCAGTACACTTAGAATTACCTAAAATTTCTGAAAATACAGTTAAGAGGGAAGCATGGGCTATTTTCAAATTAGTTTTATGGCAGATACAGCATACAGTAGCCAAGTAGCAAATGAACAGCTGTACATACAAATTTTATGAGAGTACGGCAGTACACATTCCCTTAAAGTACTTAACCAAGATTCAGAAAAAAATTACATGAAGTCAGACTACTGCAGTTTTCAAGAACCATTTATAAGACGCAAGTTCTCTGGAAATGCAAACAGAGCAAGAAGAGCAAAAGCCTGCTATCTCCTTGGTGGCAATACCAATTTACAGTATGGTCATGCACACAAAACTAGGGTTCCTACCTTTTGGATGATGTCGGTATACAGTGCACCTTGCTGCATTTCTTAATAAAAAATAATACTGCAGTAAGCAAGACGTAAACTGACATGAGTATTAACGTCTAATTTTAAATGCCCATCAGTGCTGTCTATGAGCATAATCCTTGGTGATCCAGAAAAGGTCTATTTTAATTCCATCTTTTGTCAAAGCCAAGGATGACCATCTGTGCTCCACATATTGCTGCTTTAGGTTCTTACGGACCAGCCTTACTCTTCACTTATATCCCAGCATCTCTCATCATCAATGGGACAGATGCAGTAGAAAAAAAGAGTTCAGCATGTGGCAATCACTGGATTTGACCATAAGACACACTAGGAAACCAAGTAGTAAGGTGGATCCTCTGTACCAAGAGAAGTTTTTGCATATTACATTTTAAAACTAGCCCATGAAATGGGAGATTTACCAAATATATTTAAGTGACTGTCAAGTATCAACCACTATAAAAGTAAAGCAGATCACTTAATGAAACTGAATAAAAGCAGCCTCTCTGTGCATTGCTTTAGTTCAAGGAAAAGCCTTTGCTCTAACTTTTTTCTAGCTCTAACAGAACTTCTTTCCATTTACTTTTACCTGCCTTACTGGTTCCCCCTCCCACACCTCTATGTGAGAGATCACTGTGATTTGTTATCCCAGTCCATGATCCTAGTGGTGTATCAGACCTTCCAGAAGGTGATCTTCCTCTTGGAGTTTATTCAGATATAGCTATGCCCATCTCCAGTCAACAACATCCAGGCTTCAAGTAGCCTTGGGAAGGGAAGGCTTTGACACGCTGTTGGCTCTGTTGACAAAAATTTAACACGTTCACCCATTTTTAATAAAAAAACCTACCAAACAGTAGCACTAGCTCATACCTCTGTCAGACTTTCTAGATGAACAAAAATTACTTGCAATAAAACAGAGGTAAAATTTCCACTAGAACTGCTCACCTGCAGTTATATATAAAAATATACAGGGAACCTTTTATGAAGTAAAAAGTTACAGTATTAAAAAAAATTACGTTGACGTCATAGTTTCCACCACTGCCATACTTGCTCTTAATTTGCATCACTGAAAGAGGAAAAAGATCAACAAAAAGAGTAACTTCATAAACATTGTTAGCTCTTTAAAAAGAATCACTGAGCAGTACGTTTAACACTAAGAGCTGGAGGGTAGGTTACATGACAGACAGCTGATTTAGCCTGACCCCACAGAAAAGGGGTCAGGCACAGAGGTGCAGGGAATTTTCCATGGATACGCAGAAAATCATTGTCTAATCAGGAGTGTTAAAGGCTTTCCTGCCTCCCCACCTCTGTCTGCTCATGAGGAAAGGCTGTAGCTCCCCAAGCCTAGACTCCTGCAAACGGCGCATGACACAAAGATTAGAGGAGAAGCTGTGTTTTGTTCATAAACAATTTATTTCATTTCAAATATGTGCCCTTGTTGATTCAACAATGATGTCTGGAGAATCATGTCCTCCACCAACCAAAGCGAACTGATTTGGAAATCTTCCACCTGACTTATTTGCTGATGATACCTTGACACCGCCTCCCTCCTCCTCCTCGGCAGCTGAAAGTATGGCTCAGAGTGAGCATAAACTTGCACCTTATTCTGAAATGGCTAAAAATACAGTGAACAAAGAATTAGTAAATCAACCATTCAGGGAGGCAGAGGGCTATGAATATATAGACAAATATAAAACATCTTATTGGGATTTTTAGCAATTCTTTTTTGCAAGTAAGATTAAAAACCACTTTAATTTTAGTGTCCTGCTGTTCCCTCCTCCTCATTTCCTCCTCATCCCACAAGAGAAATAAACAATTCCAAAAATACTTGATGTTCCTAATGTTTTTTTAATAAACATTTTAAATCCTGTCCCTCTCCTTCCAAAAAAGCAGGTAATGTGGTATGGAGTGAACAAGACTGGACAAAGCATGAGTTTCACATGGATAAATTGCTGATTATCTCTTCTATTCGGTACAGGTGTGTGCTTTGCATTTCCATTGACTTAGATCATAAGACATGAAGCGAGTTATTTTGGATGCTGATGCCAATCTGAGCATTAAGGAAAAACTAACAGTGCCTGGGTCCTGGTACAGGTGGTCATGGACTCATGGAAGTTTCTTGGTTTAATATTTACACGGATGTTTTAAAATTATGGTCTGTGAAATATATTTTCCAAAGATGCTCCTATATTTGAGGAAAAAAAAAAAAAAAAAGAACCCTTGATCCAAATCCCATCTCTTTTTAAAAGTCTTGTTAAAAATTTTGATTCATCAATTTATCTTAGCACACTTAAAAGCAGAATAGAGAATAATGACATTTTTAAAAAAGGAGAAAGATGCTGATCTCTAAGGAGATCGTCGCTCTTTTTTCATAAGTAAATGACACTGAATGGTGCGGATTCGATTTTTTGCTGGGGCAAACTCCGGCTGAAGTTTTAGTGTTGACTCATACCATTTCATCGCCTTCTCAAACTCTTCCTGTAAAGAAAGAAAAATTGCAAAGAGTCAGATTGTAGAAAACAGTAAACACATTTTCTATGCCTTTCTTGTCCTAAGCAGTTGAGTAGTATGGTATATACAAAAGTAACTGAACCAACGCTTGTGGTTTAGGATTTTTTTCCCCCCCTCCAACAAATAATTCCGATATTTTCTTGGGCTAATGATCCAATTCTGCATACTCCACGGAAGGGAGTCAAATCACTGCTGAGCATTATTGACCAATGTTCTCGCATTTTCCTTTTAATAGTAGATCTTAGCATTCTTGCTGTAAAAGTAACTTTTAAAAACAGATTTCCGTCAGATTTTACACAGATCAAAGCTTTAAAATCTTAGACAATGCAAAAACATAAACTTTGCTAAAAAGCCAACATTTTTAGAAACAACTTGAAATTATTTTAAAAGATTACTCGAAGTAAAAAAACCCAACAAACAAACAAAACTTTAAGAGCATACAGTAGCTAGACAATTTCAATTGATAAACTGGACTCCAGAATGGTAGTAAGAAGCATTCATGCTGAAATAACATCTATTTTTATACAGCTGAAATGTAATTACCTATGCCACTCCGCTTTTTTTATTAACTAGGAAAGCACACCAACATCCAATAGTGTATTAGAAGAAAAACGAGAGGGGGAAAGACCCGAAACATTTTTCAGTCACTTTCAACACTGTTTTTGTTCTCTTAAGTTCTTTTCTCAGTACCTTTATTTGTCCAGTAGAGATAATCTTCATTTCTAGCCACATTATAAACACTAACTGGATCAATGTGAGTTGTAAAGTCTTGATTTTTAAAAAAAAGTGTATTTTAATACAGTTTCAACAGGAATTACACAGAAAACCCTGTATTAGTTTGTAGGAACACTGACAAGCAGCAATGAAAACAAGAATCAGATTTTTCCATTTTTAGATGTAATAATTTACATTTGCTGTGATCTGATATTATTTTGATGTTCCTTTAGATTCCCACATCAATAGTTTCTATAGCATCCATCCAAAGTTCTCAATCCTTAACATGGCCAACTGTTTCCCCTTTGTAAGGCAACTTACTGAAAAGTTTTGCAAATAAAGGAACCTTGGCCTCTATGATGCTATACTATTAATTAGTATGACATCTTCTACAACCTGTTGGTCAGAGTCAGCTCTCAAATACAGCAGGTTAAATATGACACAAATAAACTAACTTGTCTTTATGTTAGTATAATTTGATCCAGAAGATAAATTTTGTCCTGTTGCTACAGTCATTTCATATAATGAATATGGGGCTTCATTGAGATATCTCTCAGATCCAGGGAGAATGAAGTTATCCTTAGGCACTGTGCTAGCTTTAAAAAGACATTAGCAACTGAAGCATCAAACTTCTTCTTTGCTTCTTTCAAACAACTGTCAGAAGTAGAACAAAGTCATGCCTTTCTTCAGTTTGTTACCATTGTGCGTTTGACAGCACCCTGCATTCCAACTCATCTCAACCCTGATAGCCATAATACATGACGACCTGCTCAACTTGCCCTGTTATCTCCGTGATCCCCTCAACCACAGGAGCAAAACATTAAGGATAAATCAATGACAAGTGCTGAAAACTGGCAGGGATACATAAGAACATGTGTAACTGAAAATACTTTCAACACATACATTTTTTTTATATCTATCTATCTATATCTGTATCTATATATCTCTATCTCAACTACGTCTCAGTTTATGGTACCTCTTTTACCCTTCAAATACACTGTCCCTGTTAAAGATAAGGACGAAACACACAAGAACCAGTACAGCATTGGTAGAGATAAAAAAGGAATGAACATTGTGTTCAGAGTAAGCACTGAAAGCTAAATTGAAGTTTAGAATATATAGAGAGTATGAAGAAATTTGAGTTCAATCTGCAAATTACTCTGGGTGTTGATAATCCAGATATTGAAATTACACTTCACTTGTGTTTGTTCATCACAACTGTCAACTGGGTTTTACTTATTATGCTAAGCTCAGCTCTTCAGGATAGAGACCAAATTTATCATTAATTTTCCAGTATTATAAAAATATCCTGTGTTTAGACGGGCAGCCAACCAAAATTATCAATTGTTTGCTACTGTCTTAACAAAGCTTTGCAGACAGCATTCTGAAGCCAGCTTATAAAAATGTTGGCCTTCAAGTACTAAATGAATAATAAGAGTAAAATGAGTAATAAGAGTTTTGGCATTCAAAAAATATTCTCTCTGTTGATCCTACCCATTTCTTGAATGCTGCTCCTCCAAAACTATTTGTAAGAATAAAATTTTTTTTTTTAATATATATATATATATATACACACACACACACACACACACTGTACCAAAGACAAGACATAACTGGGTGACAGCACACTCACCATTGCTACGTAGACATTTGCCAGTGTGAAATGATTAACCACAAAGTGTGGTGCTATTTCCACTGCCATGGTAGCCACAATAATGGCATCATTCCAGAGTTTTGCGTTGTGGAAGATGTTTGCTAGGCTTATTAGTGGTACATCCTGGAAGAGAAGAGCAAGTGATAAACAGTGAGGTTCTTTCCATTGAAACTGTCTCAGGATCAGCAAGACAAACAGAAGACTCTACCACCTGGCCACTCTCACTTGGCTACTGGCCACTGCACTATCTGGTGACTTTGGAAGTGATGAGTCAGACCTGTTTTACTATAAAAGGGCATTTGGGCCTGAGTTATAAACAAAAGAACATTACATACACACATGTGCTCACAATAGTAACAACCACTACTGTTGTGTAGACAAACAACTAAAAAATTTACTCACTTAAGTGTCCCAGTATGTACCTGTATTTTTTTAGATGCTCTTAGACTAGTTTTCTCCCCAAAGATGAGATGCATTCTCAGAGACAAGAAAAGCTGTTTGTTTGACCACCCTCCTTCAGCTCTTGCATAAAAGGGGGAAAAATATGAATAAAAGGGAACTGCGGGGAAATGAAAAAAGGGTCTAACCATTAGTGATGCACTGTTTTTTATCCTGTCTCTGCCACAGAATTCCTATATGATGCTGGGTAACAGCTACAAATAAAATTTTCTCAGCTAGTCACTGATGCTATGTTTTTTATTTCCTGGATTTCCAGACCGTGACTTTGTCTGACTGGCAAAACTGTTGGGCCCTGACAGCTATAACAGACTCTGTGAGCTGGGCTTCGCAACTTCAAAGCACGAAATACTGCTTAGTAGCAAGTCTTACGTGCCCTCAACAGGACAATAAAAAATTTTGGATGTATTTGGTCCCTGCCTCCTTGACCACTACAAAGCAAGGAGTACCTTTGGTGGGTAAGTCATTTGTGTTTGCAAAGCAGATATTATGGAAGTTGGAATCACAAAAGAAACCCACAGGAAAATTAATTACCTTTTATTTACATGAGAAAAGGCAAGAGGAAGTAGTGAGAGTGCATAAAACCAAAGAGGAGAATAAAACAAAATATTAAATAGCTGTTCATTTGGTGCTAACTCTCACTGAGTTCAAGTTGCAGCTGGATCTTTACAAATAAGACCCACTATTTTCTCTGCAGGCAGCTTCAGTATGGAGGATAAAAACAAGTCACAAATTTGGAAAGTCAGCCAGTCCCAAGCAACTTTATAGCACATTTCTAGAACACAGCACTACTACACCATAATCTTGCCAAACTGTAGTTTCCAATCCATACTCTGACCCTTACAAGTCACACAGTTAAGGGCACCATTTCTGAGGAACCATCCCCAGTTACATAGAAAGACAGGAAAACAAGCAAGAGCTTGCTGTGTTAGATCTTGGTTCCAACCTTGTTTTAAAAGGACAAGTGCAAAGAGACAGAATTATAGGGGACACAGGTACATAGGATGTGCCTTTCTGAGCTGAGGCATTTCTACTGTTAATGGTTAAATCCTCCTAATAATATCCTGAGAGTGTAAAGTACTTTAAATCCTTCTCTGAAAACCGAGAGATAAGATCAAGATTCAAAAAGGAGTATACATTTTGCAGTGCTACACAATTTGTTGCTCAGGTCCCAAAGTGAAGTCTGCAATGTTAAGTGAGGAGCCTATATTGCATTTATTAGTTTGTAAGGAGGATCTTGGTGTATAAGAATAGACATTATAATGCTCAGCATACCATGTGGCGAGGTGAAGGGTACAAAGCACTTTAGTCAACTGAAACACTGAACAGAAGATTGTGTCCAAAGTACTGCCTTTTTTGGAGTAAAGCACAGAACTGCTGCACGAAGTCAGGCACTAGTGTCCAGCTGAGATTCACAGTCCAAACACTTAAGAGTTAAGCATTTAAGTTCTTCGTTTAGATATCACCTCCTCCCCTCTTTAAAAGGGCAGCCAGAAGGTATACTCCCCACTCTTAGGTTAGAAGACTTGACCAGGCAAAGGCTGCTGAAGATTCAAAGTCCTACATAACAGGGGAAAGCTCAATTGCCCAGAGAGGTGTCAAATACACTGAACTGCAGGAAATTCCACTGAACCTCTTTTGCAGTTATTTTTTTAAATTATTATTATTTTTTAAAAAGAGACAGTCCACACTAAACAGGTGGTGAAAGTCTTGAAGTTTCACCACAACTAGCTAATATCTAACACATTATAGACATTTGACACACACAGTGTTGGCCTTAACAATTGTCTGTGAAAGCTCTGTCATGACAAGCAAAACATTATTTCATCTGAGCAGTGGGCACACGTATACACACCTTCATGTGATGGGGTGCATAGTGCAATGCTTGCCGTAAGCAATCAATTGCCTTCTTTCCTTGGCCTTTCACCCTCCAGTAAAGAGCTGCCATGCTAGAGAGGACCCATGAAGTCTGATTCTGGTGAAAGAAGAACACAAAAACCAGTCATGTAAACACCTGTAGTGAACAGTCTTACTGTCTCTCACTCTTCCAATTTATTTGATATATTGAGTTAGAGGGTGTCACGCTTAAAAATAGTATTAAACTATTTAAAAGTAGCAAAAAGTTTCTTATCTAACAACATATATGCAATAGCCAGGTAAATGAGATTGCTGAATGAAACACAAATTCCAAATGCAACATCATTTTCTTAAGAAAGGAATAGAAGCTAAATAGCTTTAAACAGCAACAACAGTTTCAGCAGCCACAACAGCTTCTAACCAGCTGTCTGATGCTGGGCATCTAGATGTATATACACATTACCCAACATAAAGCAGAAAATTTAGCTAAGTTAGCTGATTGGACTTGTAGGCTCTCTGTAGTCATCGGAAAGAGAAAGGATGCTCTGGGATGCAGCTCAGAGCAGAAGCCTGACAAGTCTAGCTGATTAAGTTTGGTGCCTTTAGCTGGCTGACTCCCATGTCACGTGTTAGAAAAGAAAATACTATGTGCTTGAATTCTGTGGACTCAGATATAGTAAATGAATGTTTATGCTCACATATGCAATTAGATAAGTAGCCATCTTGATTTGTTTGATTAGCTCTTGTGAATACTGAATGAGACTGGTAGACAGAAGAACTGCATTTTATTTCCAGCACAGCTAGCCTTACTGAGAATTCTGTTTCTGGTCTCAGCGTTAAATTTTCAGCTTATTTGGGTAAAGCTTGCCGTCTGCAGGGGGAACTGTAGCATGTAAGAGAAAAAGTTAGTATACATCTAAAGTGAAAAGAAACTAAGTCTTGTAACATGAGCATAAGTGTAACATCTTTACTTTCTGGGAGTGACAAAGCTATACTGGCTTTAGTTTCAAAGCATAGTAAGTTCCTCAGATGGCTTTTGGTAGAACAGGCTGGGGCACCAAACTGTTTTGGCTGAGCCCTCTTTTCTATAGTAGTTTGGGATATCCTTCCCACTAGCTGTAAACATAGAACAACAATCCCTGCATCCTTACCTACCTCGTAGATCCTAGGAAAATTATGTCCCTAATCATCTCCTCCTAAGGACCTCAGCTGAGGTCCTTAGCAGCCTTAATCTAGCAAGGAAGCTTGGCTTTTTCTGGGGAGAAGAGGAAGTGCAGCCTTGCACATGGTGCCATGCCTCTGCCTGAACACATCTGATGCTTCAGCCCAACATGGCATGAGGTAAAAGGAAGTAGGCAGAGAAGAGAGGAAGCCCCTGCCTGTCAGCTCTCTGACCGCTGCATGCCAGGAGCACGACTGGAAAGTTGAGCCATGGCTTTACTCAACTTTCCATAAGCTCCAAGTCAATGTAGCACAAAAAGAAAGAGGAGGGCTGAGAGCTGCTGAAATAGTTGAATATATATCAACAACCAGCAACACTGCTCACTAGGGCTTGAAACATCGCGAAATTTGACAAGCTTAGGTTTTAGCAGAGAGATAAGCAAGACACTTGACAGCGTAAGCACAGGACGCAGCTCAACAAAATACCTGTGAGGGCATTACAGATGCTGAATAGACACAAATCCCTAGTCCAAGTACTAATACGTTCCTTGACCGGGATTTCAGACAAATGGTTTAAGACTGGATTGACCACTACATCAGTCATGAGCAGTAAGCCCAGACTTCTCATTTTTCTCATTTACACATACCTTTTCCAAAGCTTTGGCTATTCGAGTACCAACTTGTTCTAATGACTGTGGTGAGTACTGGTCCTTACCAAGATTCTGTAGCACCTGTGGAAGAGGAAGAACAAGTGTTTAGATGCCGGAACCTGGTAAGAGATGTCCCTCACTTGTTGGTTGCTTTTTCCTCCAGCCTTTTACAAACGCTGTAACCCATTCCAACCTAAACATCACTGTCTATCTTGAGTTAATATAATCTGTATCATCACACAGTGTTATAACTCCATGGCACTGCAAACTAAGAATGGCAGAAGTTTATGTATGCTCAGTTGCACTTTTCTTTCACTAATTCATCCATCAAGAGCTATAAATACAAAGACAGTAACTGTGTTTTAGGATTTCCCTCAGGCCAGATCATAGGTGGCTGAGAAAACATTCTGGTAAAATATCGCTTTCAGCTTGCATTGTTCTTACAGTTTTATCCAGGCATTCACTCACTGAAGGTCCCTTCTGGAGACAGGGCACAGAGCTAAACGTGCCTTGAATCGCCCATTTTTGTGTGACAGCCTTCAACTCTGGCATACCTCTTTCAGCTGACTTTCTCCAGTGTAATGCAAGCTGGCCCGACTAGAGACACCTTGCAGGTGGTCCAAAGTATGCATACTGGCTGGTAGATTTGGGTTACAAAGGGGCTCCATGGCTGGTTCTTGCAGCTGCGTGGCAAAATCAATGTGTTCTGTAATGCTACAAAGGTCAAAACAAGTTGAATCAGTCAGGATAAGAAAACAAAATAGTCATTACAAAGTTCTCTAGTGAGTGTAAACTGCCCAGAACCTGGCAAAATCTCATGAGTAGCTCAAGAAGCAAGAGAAACTGGATCTTCCGTCTGCACTTGCACTTTTCTTTGCAAGTCTATCGATGAAATACCACATGAAGTTTTCAAAGTTCTTTGAAATCCTGGCAGTCCTTTTTTACTTTAAAGAATACTAAAATCTTCAGTTTATACACACTGAAGGCCATGTAACTGTCTTGCTTTGTGTGAGCAGGTTCACATACAAGATACTTACTCGATGTTTTTAGCAGAAACAGCAAGCCACGTGCTGGCTACAGTTGTAAGCTCTACCCTACGGAGTTTCAGGCATTCATCAGGGCTTGGCCAGCCAAGGCTACGATAGTCATGCCTTTTTCCTTGAGAAAGGAAAGAAAAAAAAAAAAAACTAGAAGAAACTGTCTGGAAGCGGAAAGACATTCTACTTCAGTACAATGATTTACAAAATACTTCATACCAGTGGATACATTCCCTACGTGATAAAAGTCACAGTCCTGCAGCCAGCGTTAAGAACATTCCTGAACCTAAATAGACTGAATGGAACTTGTGGGATCCAAAGACAGAACTGGATCTTACGCAAGACAGATTAGGAGGCAGAGCTTTAAAACCTTATTCATTACGCTTTTTCAATAGCTACACATTAAGAACAATTGCCACTCTTGTTTACAGGTAATGTCTCTACTTAAATGTCCTTAAAGAAAGTTCATAAGTGAGTCATCATTTATGTTCTACGGGTACAGTAAAAACTAATAAAAGTTGATTGCTCCATCTTCTGACAATCCCAGGTGAAAAATACTGCTGTTTCTTTTCAATGAATATTGTTTAAGACAGATAGTGGCTTTTACTGCATTCTTACACTCAAGATAGCAACATTTTTGAAACTATTAAGCAATTACACTTCAGCCCTCCCATTTTGCAGAGAAGTTAACTGAGGCAGGGAAAGGTTAAACAACTCACTTTATGTTAACAAATAGATCACCGGGAGAAGCAAGAACCTGAACTTCACATTTGAACCAAAGCCTACTGAAATCCTTCCCTTACATTTGGTGGATACTGTACCAAGTCCTAGGAATCCAACTGTGTTAACTGTTAGGAAACATTTTCCTCTTATATCAGAAACATCTGAACTGTTTGGAACATAAGAAAAATTCATCGTAGCCATAAATTTGCACAGTGGGAAGCCAAGTTTAACAACGTGCCAGTCTATCGCATCAGCTACGTAGGC
The DNA here is from genome assembly GCF_047370975.1 of Nipponia nippon. Lineage (NCBI taxonomy): Eukaryota > Metazoa > Chordata > Aves > Pelecaniformes > Threskiornithidae > Nipponia > Nipponia nippon. The sequence goes on along the minus strand of NW_028262291.1, from coordinate 25,374,205 downwards.
AGTATTTCAGTATTTATTTCTAGTTACCTGAAATTTTGCCCATTTGGATGCAAATCCTATTTCCCATCCAAAGTATAGTAAAATGCTTCACCACAATTTTGCAAAATAACGATGAAGTCCGTAATACCATGTCTTTCGTAAAGTATTCTGATTAAAGGAGAATTAACTTCGAGAAACACTGGGAAACTTCAGAGGGGAATGATCAGTTCTCATCACCACCACTGTGAACTATCCGATTGTTCCTATTTGCATGAATGGCCAAAGATAGCGGGAGGTATGGAAACACTACATAGAGACAGTTCAGTAGTCTTGAGAGGCAGTCAAACACACTACAGCTAGCGTCATTTCCCTGTTCTACCAGGAACTCCCCAGGTGACCTCCAATATGTTACTTAAACTTTTGATGATTTAGTTCTTGTAAAGAGGATGTCAGCGGACCCTGCCTCACTAGAGCATTAGGAAGATAAGTACTTTACAATTGAAGGATGCTATGTAATAAAGCCACAAAAGTAGCTCTGGGGAGAGAAGATGCATCAAGGAAAGGACAAGTGCGTGCTCATAAATGATAGTCTGTTTTCATATAATCCCTCCCCCCTATTTAAATATTTAATTCAGTAACTTACATTCGTCAGTTGCTAAAAAAAAGAGCTTGTTAAAGATTTAATGCAGAAGACTTGAAAATGTGAAATCACTTTCTAGGTCACCAAATTGTCAAGAACTAAAATGTATCGAAGAACCCATCTTTGCTTACACATCACCCCTATGACAAAGATTTTACCTCCACTGAAATCAAGGTAAGACAAAAAGTATGGGGGCCAATTATTTTGGTTCTCTTCTTTTGCATCATTAGGTTCCAGCAGCTCTAAACTTCATCCCACGCAATCAGGTCCTGATGATTTCTGTCCACCTGAACACACCAGCGGAACTAGCTTGCACCATAATAATAGACCACTCTCCAATTCCTGTTACTCAACTAGCAAAACCTCCACCTCTCTCTCCAAACCACCTCATCTATGTTGGTGCAAAACTCTACTCTTCTGTAACTCCAGTCTTCTGGAAGACAGTCTCTAAGTTTTCTCTTATAATATCACCAAACCAATTATGGCAGAACACTTAATTTTTATTTTATTTTTATTAGACCAAGTTTTCTGCCTTTTGTTTTTGTGTGTCTTATGTTTCATCAGTAACCAATTCAAGCTCTCATCCTGCATTTGTCACCAAAGGGGTGTCTCTCATCTGATTAAAACTGAATGGGCAGAGAAGTTAGTTTAAGAAAAATATCATTAAAACTCCTTCTCTCCTTTACTACTTCTACTCACAATATCTACCTCTTTCATTCTCCACTCTTACCACCTCATCCCCAGAAGTTCTGGGAATTAACTATGAAGTTTTCATTCAGCAGATAAAGTTATGCTGCACTTCATGAAGAAGGTGCAGATGGAAGAGATTTCTAATTTTTCCACATACTCATCTAGAAGGCATATTTCACTACGCAGTCTTTGTGATGCATATTTATGGTAATAAACCTGTGTAATATAAAAGCTGCCAAGGAAATAAACCAGAGTAATACAAAAGCTGCAAATGACTTGCTTTCTCTAGAAGCAGCAGGTTACCTATTGGTCCAGGAGAAGGTATCTTTGGTCCACTGATCTCCAGGGCAGTTTGGTAAAAATTTTCATTTTCTCCATTAGTCCCTTCTTCCCCGTTTCTCCCAACTGGCTCCTGGAGATCCAAGCTTTCAGCTTTTGGTTTCTTTAAACGTTTGACCTGAAAAGTGATCTACCAAAAGAACAGTATTGGCAAGGTTAACAGTAAGAAACACCATGAACGTTAACAGCTCCAATACACTACTTGTTTTAGCCCAACGATTCAATTTCAAAGATGTTACAGCTGAGATCTTTTTCTCTCTCTCCCTCCCTTCCCATCTTGACCCATTCTCTAGGCCTGCTCACTATCACTGCATCACACCATGCAAACAAAGTACACAACTTCCATCTCCAACATAAGAGAAAACCAATTTAACTGCTAGAGAACTGAAAGGCATTTTTCATTATATATTTTGTTTGTAACATGATGACAACAGATATTTCATTGTTTTCATGCTAACCAGAACTTGTGGTTAGAAACTTTTCTCCTTTGTAACTGTGAGCAAGAAGTTTGAAGGCAGCGGGCATCATTCAACACCTAAGCTCTTGCTGCTGATAATCATGGCATGATCATAGAATTATTTCTAACCTTTCATGTCCCTAAGTGCCAGATCTACCTCCAGAGATGAGGACTCAACCACTTCCCTGGGCAGCCTGTTCCAGTGCCTGACTACCCTTTCAGTGAGGAAATTTTTCCTAATATCCAATCTAAACCTGCCCTGGCGCAACTTGAGGCCATTTCCTCTCGTCCTATTGCTTGCTACTTGGGAGAAGAGACCGACCCCCACCTCGCTACAACCTCCTTTCAGGTCGTTGTAGACAGCCTCTTCTCCAGACTAAATGATGTTAGTTTTAGTGATGCAGAGGCCTGTCCTTTAAAAGATAGATTTAAACTACTTGCTCATTTCACAGAAGCCATGAACCAGCTCTTTTAGGTCCACAGGGGAAGTTCCTATATATATATTGCAGTGTTAAACCCCCTGAACTGTCCTCATCTTTCCCTCCTCCACAACAGTCAGTTGGTATGAGACTTAAGTAAACTCATCCAAACTTACCCATTCGGCTTCATCATCATCACCACAGTCCCCAAAACAAGAGCTAGCCAGTCCATCCTGAGATCCCTTCTTTAGGACCCGGATTCCCTGCAAGTCCATCCGGCGACCTTTTACCTCCAGTGCCCCTTCAAAAGCTTCTTGAGGCCAAGAGTTTTCAAACTCATCCACCAAAGCCAGCATCTCTTCAGACATCTGATCATCTTCTAACCCGTCCATTCCTTCTGAACCGTTGCTTTCTGCAGTGACTGCATCTAAAAGGGAGTACCATAAAAACTTCAAAAATTCTCTTCCTGCTGCTTCCACAAATGGTATAAAAAGGATCTTTCTTCTGTGACCTGACTTTTCCACTTTACAAACCAAATAGCACTGACTACTCACTACACGCTGCAAATGGAGAGGGGGACTGGAGAATATAGACTTCCCCACTGCAAAGAAGCATCAACTGTTGCTTCAAAAATCAACACCTCTACACCATTTTCATCAGTTCCCTTTCCGAACCAGAATTCTGCCTGTTTGATGGAGTAAACAGGTGGTGTCTTTTCTCTACATATGTGCATTAAACACTGAATAAAGGTTCTGTACCTTAACCTTATTCTGTACCTGAATAAGGTTCTGTAACTTAACCATAGACACTGTTTTTCTTCCCTCCTGTCTGGCCCAGCTGATACAGAATTCACTGAGGTACAAGCAACATGTGTTTGCAGAGTCTTGCAAGAAACTACATCCTTTAGCTTGGAAAGCATCTAAACCTTGATCTCATTTTTTGATTTACTGCATTTTGATGTTAGACTTCGAGAAGAACAACAGTGAACAGAATGAAACTGGTTTTAAGGGTTACTTGTCACTTTACAGATGGGGTGGGGGGAACGCAGCTTCTTGGAGGAAGCTCTTCTGAAAAATCTAGAAACCGATTCATTTGCCAGCACTGATTTTGTAAGGCTGACTTACTTTCCAGTCTTGAGAAGGAGGGATCCCTTGCTGAACTCTGAGTAAGGACTTCTGGATCTTCTGTACCTCCCTCAGACTGTCCTTCTGCCACTGCTGTAACTGACTCATGGTGGTCATCAAAGTATTTTTCCTTGTCATGACTGTCATCTGGATTTTTCTCATGACAGTGACCTGAAAGAGAAGTTTATTGATACACCATGTAAGACCACTGCTCCTGGATACAAGCGCAGAAGCTGTACTGTGGAAGCTACAGTCTTCTAGTTTTCTACATATGATTTAACAGAATAATTCTACAAGGTATCAAAGCCTTCATTCAGTGATTAAAAAGCTGATCACCTAAAACAGTTCCAGGAAACAATGTTGCTATATATACACTGTGAACTACTACTATATCTTCTGAGGGAAGGTTGCACAGCATGTAGAAAATTACTGCGTGCTGGTAGCCATTCCGATGAGCATTCCCAAGACATATTTTTAGTGACACTGCACCCTATGTGGGAGTTGCCTGCCATATGAACTTCACTTAGACACCATAATGCTCACCGTAGTTACATGCAAGAGAAAAAGGGCCAAGGCAGACTGATATGGGATTGCCAGGCTCTGACCTTCTGTGCCACAGTAGGTAGGTAAGACTAGTTCATTAGATAGACAGACAAAAGCTACGGGTATTAATCTGTGCCAAAAATGAGAAGTTTATTCAGCTGAAAATTTAACATCTATAATTCTGCGGTCAGCTTACAGGCTCAGATTCCACCAAATACAAAGATCTAGGAATAACACTGGAAAAAATCCAAATGTATAGTCAGTAATGAGCAGATTAAAAAAAAAAAAAGTTAAAACTTGCAACACTAGCCTTTGAGCATCCTTCAGTGAGGCATTGTTAAGCTTTCAGAGAGTTTAACTTTGTAAGTTAAACTTACACCTGCAACTTTGTAGCAATAGTTTTGATCTCAAATACATTTTAAATAAAGAGCTCGGATTTTCTAAGAATAACTACTTGCCAGTCTTCCAGGGCAAGAAGTGTTTAGAGAGCTGCTCCCCCGGCCGACCCCCAGAGCCGCACAGATAGAGACGGGATTCTCCAGGTGTGCGAGAGGCTGGGAGCTGCCCTGAACCCCACCGCACGGCTACGGGACTGAGACATGGACCGGGGCACCTGCCTATCGTCACACGGGAAGCCTGTCACCACGGAGAAAAACATATTCCCTGTACAAAGCTGCTGCTCTCAAACGCCTCCTTCCTTTATTTCAATCACTTGTGAGTGAAAATAGCATACATATACAAATGAATTAAGAAGCACATAGCGAATCAAAGAAAGCTTAAATTAAATGCAAGATTCTCAAGAATGTTCCCCATTCTACCCTCATGAATGCAAATTGTATTGCTCCATGCATATGGAAAGCATTTTTCTCTTTTTTCAACAGGCAGCATAAAATATGAAGAATGTGAATAAAGTAGATCAGCGACTCCTTTCTTCTCCACGCAATGATTCCATGTTAGAAAAGAATATTTTTAGGTCTCGCTCTTTTATCAGGCCAGCAGGACAAGAGAATGGCTGTAACTCTCATGTAAGGGTAACGTGTTCCACCACTTCTCAGCAAAATGAAACTACAGTTTTTTGCTGTATGTTCTCTACTTTTGCATCTGTGAACACTCAGGTGGCACCTCTGGAGGAAAAACAGACCAGCACTTTCGAGGGGGGTGTGTGTGTGCGTCACCAAAATCAAACAAATAAAACTATATTCATAAACCCTCTGTGAAAACTATTTCTTGCCCTGCCTTTTCTGTCGTACATAAAAAAAGTCAATGTTATTTTATGAGTAAATATATAAAGCAGAAACAGTTAACTTCATAAACTCTTCTAACATCTGCCATACAGTTATATTCTGCCTTTCCTACGAAGAGTCATTGACTCTTTCTTTAATCCCCTCCCCAACTCCCCCATGCTGTCAATAAAAAAAAAAATTGGTTTTATTAAAAAAACAAATAACTTCAATATATGGAGATCCTCATGTTTAATTTATGAGAAATGGTGTGCACAGAACCCTAAAGCTGAAACTAGTCCCCCTGCCTGACATCACACCAGCCTGATTTTGATGCAAGTCAGGTGCTTCTCAGTAATGTTATGACCACAATTCCCTTTGCTGAAGGTCAGCTCATCATTAGTATAAAGAAAAAAAAGCAAAGGGGCTGAAAAACAGACAACTATTTTTTAATTGAAGTAAAAATGCCAAAAAGAGAGGAAAAAGCTGGAAATAGCAAGCAGAAGGAAAAAACATGATGACACTTAAAATTCTACGTAAGACCAACTCTGTTAATATTAATTTACAAACACTGACAGCTAAAAACAGACTAGATGAGAGTACTGGCTTTCTTGGGATCTGAGAGCTGCTATATATAGAAACCTGAGTGGCCTAATTTTTTCAAATTGCTGCTTTCAGTTGTCTGACATCACAGGAGAAAAAAAATGCTGGTTGAAAAACGAATGGAAGTTCAAGATCTCTGATGAGCGTACCATGAAACTGGTGGTACCGAAACACTGCAAGTCAGAACTTTACAGCTTGTAATCAGCTGGATGGCTGAAGACCAACAGGGAAGACCACCAGGTAAGAGGTGAGACCAGCAAGGGAACAAGGCAGCCCCAAACTTCAGGCACATTCACTGGCTGTAGAACATTAGTTGTATCGTTGCGATACTTACAGCACCTTAGCCGCGTGAAGGACAAAAGTGACCACCACCCTACGAATGCTCAGCTGTGTATTATTTATTAACATTTCACATGTATTCTGGTTGTCTAAATATGCATATGTGGATTTCAGGGGTAAAGTCCTGACACAGTGATATTGCAGCTACAAAACTTGGAAGTCTAAAGCTACTTCATAGTACTTGATCAATTCAGCTTACTCCATCCTGAAAACTTACTAGAGAAGGATCACTTTCTTGCTCATTTATTTTCTGAGAGCAGCTGTTGCCACTTTTCCTATTGATTCTGCAGAGCTAAGAAAGCTCACAGGAAAGTGGATCAGTCTGTCCTGCCTTGTGTAGTATGAGACCTGGTTACTATGTTCCATGCAGTGAAACAAAGATGCTACAGAGATGACACAAGTGTCTGGGCTTTTATTTAAGTGATGGAAATCAATAGTCTGATTGTGCCAGGTTAATGTAGAAATTGGGAGGAGAAAAAAAAGAGGAGTTCCTAAGTTATAAAGCAAATCCATTGGATAGAAAAAGCAAATACAAGCCCTAAACTGAAGCATCGAGACCTTGGAGATTAAAAGCAGAACACAGTATTATATGTTGAAGGTCTCTATTTCTCATATTGCTCTAGTTTGTAATTTTTTGGGGCCAACGTGAATGCACTTATACAGCATTGCCACAACACACACTTTAAATGTAGAAAAGATCTGCTAGATCATCCATTCCATCTAATATCAACACCTCCTTGATTTTCAGGACCCCTCTCAGATGTCCACCAAAGCTGGGGTACCTACTGCAGTTAGTAGGGCTAAAAAACCCCAAAAAGTCAGAATTAAGTTCTTGTTTAGGAATTGGACGATTCCAAACTCTTAAGTTGAAAGCCACTTAGCGTAAGGAAAGAAACACCCAGACTGTTGACATCTGTAGCAAGGAAGAAGAAATAGTAGGAAGGAGATATGATGCAGTAACTGACATTGAAGACCTGTTCCATCTACAAAGGGATAACAAATATTTATTCTGAACCATACCTCACATTGCCACATTTCTCAGAAAAGTCACACTTGGAAACAATTATGAACTTCCCTTATTACATATAAACTTTTTGTTACTACATGGGGTTTTTTTGTTTGTTTGTTTAAGAGCAAACTTCTGCCAATTTAGGTGACTCCAGACCCTCAGACTGAAAGCCACTTACCTAAAGCAAGGGAAGAAATGTGAAAGGTATGGAAAAGAGAAAAGATGAACAAACAACGCCCCCACTGTATTACACGGAAGTGCTGCACCTTGAGGAAAGTCTTGAAATCAAGCTTCACCATTACAGAGGGCATTGATTGTTTTAAAAATCTAAATTAACCGCCACTGTAGCTGTTTGTGTCTTGTGGTACATCTGGCAGAGAGAACGAGGCCTCACTAAATATTTTCACTGTTCAATTCCTATATACCAACTTAAGATAGATGATTTGGTGTCATCAACAGCATTGGAAATAAAAAGTAAAATTATCTCCAAGTGTCTGTGGTCAGCACAGAGTTTTTAGTGACTTTTTATTCTTTGTTTGTCAGTGCAGAGCTTGCGAAACATGGCGTTCCTAACTCTACTATCTATGTTCCAACATACTAGGTTTAAGAAAATTATTGGTTCCTAACTTCTTACAATGAGACAAACTAATTTCCTTAAATTTTTTGGTACATATTTAGAACTTACAATGGCAGAACAATGATTCAAAACTAAAAGTCAAGTCATTATTTAAAATTTAGCTACTGATTTTTTTTGTACCACTTGGAAGAAGCAGAGCTGGATAATCTCTTGAATGATACAAGAGTCAAGTGACTATTGCTGTAGTAAAGCAACTTGCATTAGGTTACACAAAACGCAAGTTATCTGGAGATGAGCGTCACTTAAATGATTTATCCCTTTACGGTTAAACAATGCAAAGAGAGAACTCTACTTAATACAATGTAAGTCAGCCTAACACCTGAGTTGTCAGAGTACAGAACAAACTGAAACCAAGCTGCTGACAGGAGTTGCTAACTCCATACTTGTTTTTTGATCCACGCTCAAAACGAGTATTCCCCACAGTGAAATTCAGTAAAGGTAGTTCTTTTTTTCAATAGCAGGAATGACATATCACTGAGCTTAATGGAAATAGGTTTTAATCCCTGCACACAGATGAATAGCCTCATCTACAGACATTTCAGGAGCAGTGCATCAATTAGCAGTCATCTTTTTACTTTTGCTAGTCACTGCTTACACAGATGCAGAGAGACACCAGCCAAAGGCGGTGGTATATTACCACTTTACACATGAAAATGCATAACAATTAATGCTGCTCTTAGGTCATGTGAAAACTTTAGGGGTGCTCACTGCTTGGGTGACACTGCAGATTTAGAATTAGGCTAAAATATATCCTTTATAGAAATTAAATTGAAAACCAGCATATTGTCACCCATTACTTTTATAGAACAAGTCTTGTTCGGTGCTTCACGTCACAGGCAATATAATTTACCAGGGTTTACAAAAATAATCTAGAATGAATGAACACACTCACCAGAAACCTTTTGTGCATCTAAAACTACTGGGATCTCAGTCATCAAAATTTGGGCCAAACTAGCACCTCAAGAACTGTCTTACTTTCTGCACCACGGTGACTTCACCGCAATATGACATTAACAAGCCAGGGTAGTGTTACGGGGAAGTGCTGTTTGAGAGACCGTCTTTCAGACAAATACAAATCATGAGCTTTGACTTTCACGGCAATGTTAATACTGGTGATTAACACACCGCATACCCAAATTACCTTGATGTTTCAAGGTGAACATGATAATTTCCTAAAGATCTTGTGCGCCATTAACAGCGACCATGTTATTCCAGTCACATAGGAACAGATATTTGACTGCAAAATATTTGTTAAGGGAAAAAAAATCCATGCCAGTTATTTTAAGATGAGTTAAAAGCAATAGGATGAGCAGTAACTAGAGAAGAGACCTATCTTTAGCAGCTATTGCTGCTCTGCTCCCCTTAATTATAAATTAACATGGTTCTATTAAGATTTTGTTCTAAAATTCATTCGTTCATTCCTTTTCTTATTGTTTTCCTGAAAAAATACATATTGACACTTCAAAATGAATCCCACAATTGAGCTTTGAAAGCAGAAACTGAAAACCACTTATGACTGAACAGGATTGTCATCAAAAACATTACAGAAAGGTCACAAGCCATAACTGCTGAACTGCAAGACAGCACTGTGCTCCAGAAGCAACACCAAAGAAAATTTGGTGCTTTCCACACACACAAGTGATAAAAAAAAAAATAAAAAAAAATATATATATAATCAAAGAGCTCTCAGTTTATTTTTAGTAAAAAATGATCAACAAAGTGACAAATGGAGCAGGGAAGTAAAGGAAGAAAAGTAGTTCTTAATTACAATTACCTGGCTATGCAATATGGACCTGTGAATGTTTGATAGGTCTATATTTGAGTGAAGAGAAATACACAAGTCCTACTACATATTCAATGTGCAGTATAGGACTCAGGAAAGATACAAAGCAGATGGGCAACCTACATCTGCAGAAGCATAAAATTGTTTAAAGCCTTGTTGCAGAACTGAAAAGCCAAACAGCCCACCCAGCGGTCAGTCTTGCTCTCTCTGAACCCAACAAGGCATGACTAGGCTCCATAACAGTAACAGAAATGTACCTCCAGTACCTTTTACAGTTGTAACATACTGGATAAATCACTACAAAAAGTTACCGACTACCCACACATCATTATAGCTACTATTCTGGAATAACAAAGGACAGATTGTAATAAGTTCCCTGCCTGGTCATGTATTTCAAGTTAAGTATCAATATGGGTACTGGCAGAGAACGATGAGTGTAGCACCCAAAATTTAGACTAAGCTTTTGGTATGTTTTCTCCTCACAAAGAAACACTGTTCATTTTTAGCTTTTTCCTTTAATATAAACCCTCCTTTGCAAAACTGGAAGTCACAGGACAAAAATAAACATTTTCAAAGGACAGGACATACTGCTAACTGAAAAATAAAAGCTAAGTATAGAGAACAAATAATGAAAAGCAATATGAAGTATTTTAAAAGTTGATTTTCATAAATGCCTACCTCTTCTCTAAATTCCTCCCTTAGATGAGCGGTCAGTGGCCCTTCTTCAAAGATGATGAGAAGCATGCTCAAAATCGAGTAGTCAGAAGAGTGCTCTACATAACAAGCTTTGGTTTGATGCATAGCAAACAACAGGATGATGACTTATGTGGTCTAAATTTTGACTCAAGCACACAAAATCAAGCATACAAAAGTTCATTCTTTTTTATTATTTATTCCAACAACAGGTTTTCAATTAAGAGGATTATATAGTAAAATAACTATTCTCACTTGTAGGGAAATAGTTTTTAAATCTGATTTGTAGCCAAAAGATGCCTCTAAATTGGCTTAGCTATAGATTTAAAGATTATCTATTTGTCTCATTACAGCAGTTCTGATTAAACCTTTCAAAACATACAAATACCAACAATACATAACCAGATTTCTTGTTCATATTAAGTGAGAGAAATACCTCACCATTG